>NW_028126073.1:0-519751 GCF_965194825.1 Balaenoptera physalus
GGTACTAGGGCAGCAGAGCCTTTCTGGAAGTCATTGTCCTAGGTTGTAAATTAGAATGGAATTTGCCAGGAGAAATCCCCATAAGTTTATGTCTCATTACTTCTTCTTGGTTTTTAAAATTTTTTTAATCTGGGTAAAGTTTAGAATATTGTTTGTCCTAGGTGTACACAATCTGCTTCATTTGTACATTATGTATGTCTATTAATGTACAGATCCTCTTCCCATGTAAAATATTACAGTGTTCCGTCGACCTCCCTTGCTATATGTTCAGTCTTTTTGATACATGTATATAATATGTATTTGTATATGTATAGTAACACTAATCTTCATTTCTCAATTTCCCCCCTCCTTTCCTTTCAGATGAGCATAGTTTGTTTTCTAAGCCTGTGAGTGTCTTTCTCTTTGGAAATATGTTCATCTGTGTCAGTTATTAGATAATGCCATAAGTGATAATATAGGATATAGCTCTTTTGCTTTCCGACCTACTTCATGTTTTGTGATTATCTCCAGGCTCATCTATGGTGCCTCAAAGAGCAGTGCTTCAATGTGTTCCATGGCTAGTATTCCATTGTGTACGTGGACCACTTCTTCTTGGTGCATTCCTCTGTTGAAGGACATTTTCGTTGCTTCCAAATGTTGCCTATGGTAAATATTGCTGGAGTGCAGGATTGCCAGCCTGTGATTTTTGATTTTCATTTTCTCAGGTGATAGACCCAGCAGTGGGTATGATTGATTGACTGGTATGGTAGCTCGACGTTGACCTTTTCAAGGCAACTCAATTGTGCTTTCATTAGTGGCTCTTACCACGTCCCCCTTAGAATCGAGGATACGCATTTCTCCACAATCACGTCAGCATTTATTGTTTGCAGCATTTTTGTTGATGGCCATTCTGACTGGAGTGAGCTGATAGGTTTTTGTAATTTGGGTTTACATGTCTGTAAAAATTCGTACAATTCATTATTTCTCCACGGCTTTTTCTTTTCTGTTAAAAGAAAAAAGCAAAATATGGGACTATAATATACCTCTTCAAATTTTCTTTTTTGAAGATTGCACTCTAGAATGTTTTGTTCGAATTTCGACCTCAGTATTTTTTGGAGGGCACGTTTCATTTACAGAACTGCAATTGGTGAATATTTAGTGACCTTTTGCAGTGGGTTTAAAGCTGCTGTTGTGGGAAATGGCCACAAGGATGCAGCATTTCTACATTACAAAATCTGGGCAATAGGATATCAGACCTGTTTTGGAAGTCGTTTGCCTAGGTTATAAATTTGAATGGAATGTGCCAGGAAAACCCCCCATAAGTTTATGTCTCATTACTCCTAGTTCGTTGTTTTAATTTTTTCAATTGGGGTAATGGTTAGAATGTTGCTTGTGCAAGGTGTACACACTCTGGTTCATCTTCATATTCTATATACCTATTTATGTAGAGATCCTCTTCCCGTGTAAATTATTACAGAGTGTTTCATAAACCTACCTTGCTATATGGTCGGTCTCTTTGATATATGTATATAATATGTATTTGTATACATATGGTAATGCTAATCTTCATTTATCCATTCCCCCCACCTTTCCTTTTAGATAAGCATAGTTTTTTTTAATAAGTTTGTGATTGACTTTCTCTGTGGAAATATGTTCATTTGTGTCAGTTATTAGATAACGCCTATAAGTGATATCATAGGATATAGGACTTTTGCTTTCCGACTTACCTCATGTTCTGTGATTATCTCCAAGATCATCTCTGGTGCCTCAAAGAGCAGTGTTTCATTGTTTTCCATGTCTAGTATTCATTGTGTACACGGACCACTTCTTCTTTATCCTTTCATCTGTTGATGGACATTTTGGTTGCTTCACTGTCTTGTACATTGTGAATAAGGCTGCAGTACAGCTTTTGCAGCCCGGGTCTTCTTCATTCTGGTCTTCTCAGGTGAGAGGCCCATTGGTTCACCTGCTGGATTGAATGGTACCTCAATATTTCCTTTTAAACGCAGCTCCTTTCTGTTCTCATTATTAGCGTTTAACCCTTTTACATCTCACCAGCAGCTAGAGGGCATACAGTTCTCTAAAACCTCTTCAGCATTTATTGCTTGTAGACTTTTTGCCAATGGTCAGTCGACTGGTGTGAGTTGAAAAGTTTTAGTAGATTAGATTGCATGAGTCTAACACTTCCTGAGGTTGAGCTTTAACCATTTTCCTTTCTTTAAAAAGAGAGTGAGTAAAACTTGCCTCTTCATACTATGTTCTTGAAAATTCTGCCTGTTTTGAATTTTTTTTATCCATTCCCTACCTCAGCACAATTTTGAGGGCAGGTTTCCTGTACAGCCCTGAGTCCTTGTGAATGGTAAGTGACCATTAGCTGTGGGTTAAAAGCTGCTCTTGCGGGAATCGGCCACAAGGCGGCAGCATTTCTCCTTTACCAAATATGGTTACTAGGGCAACAAAGCCTTACTGGAAGTGGTGTTCTAGGTTTTAAATTAGAATGGAATGTGCGAGGAAAAAGCCCTTTAAGTTTATGTCTCATTACTTCTTGTTGGTATTTTTAACTTAATTTTTGTTTTTTATCACAGCAAACTTGATTACAATGTTTTGTTTGTTCTAGGTGTGCAAGATGTGGTTCTTTCACACATATACATATATCTATTCTTCTTCGGATCCTTTTCCCATGTAGGTTATGACACAATGTTGAGTAGTCTTCCCTTGGTATTGCGTAGGTCTTTGGTGATTATATATTTCACATGTGTTTGTATCTCTCTGTTAACCTCCATATGGTAATCTATCCAATCCTCACACCTTTCCATTTGGTGAACCATAAGTTTTTTTAATGAATCTATGATAGTGTTTGTCTGTGGAAATATCTTTGTTTGTATCAATTTTTAGGTAACCCCTATATGTGATATGATAGGATATGTGTCTTTCGCTTTCTCACTTACTCCAAGTTGCCTGATTACTTCTAGACTCATCTATGGTGCTTCAAATGGCATTGTTTCATTTTTTCACTAGCTCATATTCCATCTGTACAGGTAGCAGTTCTTCTTTGTCCACACATCTGTCGGTGGACTTTTTGGTTACTTCCATATCTTGGCTAGTGTAATACTATGGAATGCAGATTTGCGTGGCTGTGTCCTTCCAATTCTGTCTTCTTAGTTTATAGGTCCAGGAATAGGTCTGCTGGATCATATGGTAGCTCAATGTTTACCTTTTAAAGGTACCTCTGTTCTGTTCTCCTTAGTGGCTCTTTCCAGGTTACGTCCCACTTAAAGTTCAGGGCATGCATTTCTTCCCAGCACCTTCACGATTTATTCTTTGTAGTTTTTGCTGATGATTATTCTGAGTGGTGTGAGCTGATACCTGTTTGTGTTTGAATTTGCATGTGTTTCATAATGCATTGAAATTGAGCTTTAAGACATGTCCGTTTTATTTTTCCATCTGTGATTAGAGCTTATTTCTTCAAAGTGTTTTCTTAAAGTATGTGTCACCATTAGAAATATTTTGGCCATTATCTCCTTCAAGACATTTTGAGGGTAGGTTTCATTTACAGCCCTGCAGTACTTGTTCATATGAAGTGACCATTAGCTCAGGCTTAAAACCTGCGTTTGCAGGTAACGGCCAGAGAGCGGCAGCCTTTCTACATTCCCCTTGCTGGTACTAGGGAAACAGAGCTCCCGGCCAGCGGTGTTCTTCGGTTATAAATTAGACTGCAATGTGCCCGGATAAACCTACAAATGTTGATGTCTCCTTGCTTTTGTTTGTTTTTAAATTTAATTTATATTTATTATTAGAGTAATATTCCATTGTGTACGTGGACCATTTCTTCTTGGTGCATTCCTCGGTTGATGGACATTTTCATTGCTTCCAAGTGCTGGCTATGGTAAATCTTGCTGGCGTACAGGTTTGCCAGCCTGTGACTTTTTGATTCTCATTTTCTCAGGTGATAGGCCAAGCAGTGGTTGTGATTAATTGACTGGTAGCTCAATGTTTCCCTTTTCAAAGCACCTACACTGTGTTTTCATTAGTGGCTCTTTACATGCCCCCCCTTAAAACCGAGGGTTCGCATTTCTCCACACTCCCTTCACCGTTTATTTTTTGCAGCATTTTTCCTAATGGCCATTCTGACTCCTGTGAGCTGATAGGTTTTTGTAATATGGGTATGCATGTCATTAAAATTTTTTAAATTCGTCATATTCCTACCCCTTTTTCTTTTCTCTTAAAATAAAACCCCGTGAGTACTATATATCTCTTGAAATTGTCTTCTTCGAAGGTTGCCCTCTTGTGAAGTTTTTGGTCGATTTTTGACCCCAAAAATTTTCTGGAGGGCAGGTGTCATTTACAGAACTACAAGTTGGTGAAAATTTAGTGACCTTTTGCAGTGGGTTCAAAGCTGCTGTTATGAGAAACGGCCACAAGGAGGTAGCATTTCTCCATTCTCCAATCTGGGTACTAGGGCAGCAGAGCCTTTCTGGAAGTCATTGTCCTAGGTTGTAAATTAGAATGGAATGTGCCAGGAGAAATCCCCATAAGTTTATGTCTCATTACTTCTTTTTGGTTTTTAAAATTTTTTTAATCTGTGTAATGTTTAGAATATTGTTTGTCCTAGGGGTACACAATCTGGTTCATTTGTACATTCTGTATGTCTATTAATGTACAGATCCTCTTCCCATGTAAAATATTACAGTGTTCCGTCGACCTCTCTTGCTATATGTTCGGTCTTTTTGATACATGTATATAATATGTATTTGTATATGTAGAGTAACACTAATTTTCATTTCTCAATTTCCCCCCTCCTTTCCTTTCAGATGAGCATAGTTTGTTTTCTAAGCCTGTGAGTGTCTTTCTCTTTGGAAATATGTTCATCTGTGTCAGTTATTAGATAATGCCATAAGTGATAATATAGGATATAGCTCTTTTGCTTTCCTACCTACTTCATGTTTTGTGATTATCTCCAGGCTCATCTATGGTGCCTCAAAGAGCAGTGCTTCAATGTTTTCCATGGCTAATATTCCATTGTGTACTTGGACCACTTCTTCTAGGTGCATTCCTCCGTTGATGGACATTTTCGTTGCTTCCAAGTGTTGCCTATGGTAAATATTGCTGGAGTGCAGGATTGCCAGCCTGTGATTTTTGTTTTCATTTTCTCAGGTGATAGACCCAGCAGTGGGTATGATTGATTGACTGGTATCGTAGCTCAACCTTTACCTTTTCAAGGCACCTCAATTGTGCTTTCATTAGTGGCTCTTACCACGTCCCCCTTAGAATCGAGGATACGCATTTCTCACAATCACGTCGGCATTTATTGTTTGCAGCATTTTTGTTGATGGCCATTCTGACTGGAGTGAGCTGATAGGTTTTTGTATTTTGGGTTTACATGTCTGTAAAAATTCCTACAATTCATTATTTCTCCACAGCTTTTTCTTTTCTGTTAAAAGATAAAGCAAAAAATGTGAGTGTAATATACCTCTTCAAATTTTCTTTTTTGAAGGTTGCACTCTAGAATTTTTTGGTCGAATTTCGACCTCAGTATTTTTTGGAGGGCACGTGTCATTTACAGAACTGCAATTGGTGAATATTTAGTGAACTTTTGCAGTGGGTTTAAAGCTGCTGTTGTGGGAAATGGCCACAAGGATGAAGCATTTCTCCATTACAAATCTGGGCAATAGGGCATCAGAGCTGTTTTGGAAGTCGTTTGCCTAGGTTGTAAACTTGAATGGAATGTGCCAGGAAAACCGCCCATAAGTTTATGTCTCATTACTCCTAGTTCGTTGTTTTAATTTTTTCAATTGGGGTAATGGTTAGAATGTTGCTTGTGCAAGGTGTACACACTCTGGTTCATCTTCATATTCTATATACCTATTTATGTAGAGATCCTCTTCCCGTGTAAATTATTACAGAGTGTTTCGTAAACCTTCCTTGCTATATGGTCGGTCTCTTTGATATATGTATATAATATGTATTTGTATACATATGGTAATGCTAATCTTCATTTATCCATTCCCCCCACCTTTCCTTTTAGATAAGCATAGTTTTTTTTAATAAGTTTGTGATTGACTTTCTCTGTGGAAATATGTTCATTTGTGTCAGTTATTAGATAACGCCTATAAGTGATATCATAGGATATAGGACTTTTGCTTTCCGACTTACCTCATGTTCTGTGATTATCTCCAAGATCATCTCTGGTGCCTCAAAGAGCAGTGTTTCATTGTTTTCCATGTCTAGTATTCATTGTGTACACGGACCACTTCTTCTTTATCCTTTCATCTGTTGATGGACATTTTGGTTGCTTCACTGTCTTGTACATTGTGAATAAGGCTGCAGTACAGCTTTTGCAGCCCGGGTCTTCTTCATTCTGGTCTTCTCAGGTGAGAGGCCCATTGGTTCACCTGCTGGATTGAATGGTACCTCAATATTTCCTTTTAAACGCAGCTCCTTTCTGTTCTCATTATTAGCGTTTAACCCTTTTACATCTCACCAGCAGCTAGAGGGCATACAGTTCTCTAAAACCTCTTCAGCATTTATTGCTTGTAGACTTTTTGCCAATGGTCAGTCGACTGGTGTGAGTTGAAAAGTTTTAGTAGATTAGATTGCATGAGTCTAACACTTCCTGAGGTTGAGCTTTAACCATTTTCCTTTCTTTAAAAAGAGAGTGAGTAAAACTTGCCTCTTCATACTATGTTCTTGAAAATTCTGCCTGTTTTGAATTTTTTTTATCCATTCCCTACCTCAGCCAATTTTGGGGGCAGGTGTCCTTTAGAGCCCTGAGTCCTTGTGAATGGTAAGTGACCATTAGCTGTGGGTTAAAAGCTGCTCTTGCGGGAATCGGCCACAAGGCGGCAGCATTTCTGCTTTACCAAATCTGGTTACTAGGGCAACAGAGCCTTACTGGAAGTGGTGTTCTAGGTTGTAAATTAGAATGGAATGTGCGAGGAAAAAGCCCTTTAAGTGTATGTCTCCTTACTTCTTGTTGGTATTTTTAACTTAAATTTTATTTTTTATCACAGCAAACTTGATTACAATGTTTTGTTTGTTCTAGGTGTGCAAGATGTGGTTCTTTCACACATATACATATATCTATTCTTCTTTGGAGCCTTTTCCCATGTAGGTTATGACACAGTGTTGAGTAGTCTTCTCTTGGTATTGCGTAGGTCTTTGGTGATTATATATTTCACATGTGTTTGTATGTCTCTGTTAACCTCAATATGGTAATGTATCCAATCCTCACACCTTTCCATTTGGTGAACCGTAAGTTTTTTTAATGAATCTATGATAATGTTTGTCTGTGGAAATATCTTTGTTTGTATCATTTTTTAGGTAACCCCTATATGTGATATGATAGGATATGTGTCTTTCGCTTTCTCACTTACTCCAAGTTGCGTGATTACTTCTAGACTCATCTATGGTGCTTCAAATGGCATTGTTTCATTTTTTCACTAGCTCATATTCCATCTGTACAGGTAGCAGTTCTTCTTTGTCCATGCATCTGTCGGTGGACTTTTTGGTTACTTCCATATCTTGGCTATTGTAATACTATGGAATGCAGATTTGCGTGGCTGTGTCCTTCCAATTCTGTCTTCTTAGTTTATAGGTCCAGGAATAGGTCTGCTGGATCATATGGTAGCTCAATGTTTACCTTTTAAAGGTACCTCTGTTCTGTTCTCCTTAGTGGCTCTTTCCAGGTTACGTCCCACTTAAAGTGCAGGGCATGTATTTCTTCCCAGCACCTTCAGGATTTATTCTTTGTAGTTTTTGCTGATGATTATTCTGAGTGGTGTGAGCTGATACCTCTTTGTGTTTGAATTTGCATGTGTTTCATAATGCATTGAAATTGAGCTTTAAGACATGTCCTTTTTATTTTTCCAGCTGTGATTAGAGCTTATTTCTTCAAAGTGTTTTCTTAAAGTATGTGTCACCATTTGAAATATTTTGGCCATTATCTCCTTCAAGACATTTTGAGGGTAGGTTTCATTTACAGCCCTGCAGTACTTGTTCATATGAAGTGACCATTAGCTCAGGCTTTAAACCTGCGTTTGCAGGTAACGGCCAGAGAGCGGCAGCCTTTCTACATTCCCCTTGCTGGTACTAGGGAAACAGACCTACCGGCCAGTGGTGTTCTTCGGTTATAAATTAGACTGCAATGTGCCCGGATAAACCCACAAATGTTGATGTCTCCTTGCTTTTGTTTGTTTTTAAATTTAATTTATATTTATTATTAGAGTAATATTCCATTGTGTACGTGGACCATTTCTTCTTGGTGCATTCCTCGGTTGATGGACATTTTCATTGCTTCCAAGTGCTGGCTATGGTAAATCTTGCTGGCGTACAGGTTTGCCAGCCTGTGACTTTTTGATTCTCATTTTCTCAGGTGATAGGCCAAGCAGTGGTTGTGATTAATTGACTGGTAGCTCAATGTTTCCCTTTTCAAAGCACCTACACTGTGTTTTCATTAGTGGCTCTTTACATGCCCCCCCTTAAAACCGAGGGTACGCATTTCTCCACACTCCCTTCACCGTTTATTTTTTGCAGCATTTTTCCTAATGGCCATTCTGACTGCTGTGAGCTGATAGGTTTTTGTAATATGGGTATGCATGTCATTAAAATTTTTTAAATTCCTCATATTCCTACCCCTTTTTCTTTTCTCTTAAAATAAAACCCCGTGAGTACTATATATCTCTTGAAATTGTCTTCTTCGAAGGTTGCCCTCTTGTGAAGTTTTTGGTCGATTTTTGACCCCAAAAATTTTCTGGAGGGCAGGTGTCATTTACAGAACTGCAAGTTGGTGAAAATTTAGTGACCTTTTGCAGTGGGTTCAAAGCTGCTGTTATGAGAATCGGCCACAAGGAGGTAGCATTTCTCCATTCTCCAATCTGGGTACTAGGGCAGCAGAGCCTTTCTGGAAGACATTGTCCTAGGTTGTAAATTAGAATGGAATGTGTAAGGAGAAATCCCCATAAGTTTATGTCTCATTACTTCTTTTTGGTTTTTAAAATTTTTTTAATCTGTGTAATGTTTAGAATATTGTTTGTCCTAGGGGTACACAATCTGGTTCATTTGTACATTCTGTATGTCTATTAATGTACAGATCCTCTTCCCATGTAAAATATTACAGTGTTCCGTCGACCTCTCTTGCTATATGTTCGGTCTTTTTGATACATGTATATAATATGTATTTGTATATGTAGAGTAACACTAATTTTCATTTCTCAATTTCCCCCCTCCTTTCCTTTCAGATGAGCATAGTTTGTTTTCTAAGCCTGTGAGTGTCTTTCTCTTTGGAAATATGTTCATCTGTGTCAGTTATTAGATAATGCCATAAGTGATAATATAGGATATAGCTCTTTTGCTTTCCTACCTACTTCATGTTTTGTGATTATCTCCAGGCTCATCTATGGTGCCTCAAAGAGCAGTGCTTCAATGTTTTCCATGGCTAATATTCCATTGTGTACTTGGACCACTTCTTCTAGGTGCATTCCTCCGTTGATGGACATTTTCGTTGCTTCCAAGTGTTGCCTATGGTAAATATTGCTGGAGTGCAGGATTGCCAGCCTGTGATTTTTGTTTTCATTTTCTCAGGTGATAGACCCAGCAGTGGGTATGATTGATTGACTGGTATCGTAGCTCAACCTTTACCTTTTCAAGGCACCTCAATTGTGCTTTCATTAGTGGCTCTTACCACGTCCCCCTTAGAATCGAGGATACGCATTTCTCACAATCACGTCGGCATTTATTGTTTGCAGCATTTTTGTTGATGGCCATTCTGACTGGAGTGAGCTGATAGGTTTTTGTATTTTGGGTTTACATGTCTGTAAAAATTCCTACAATTCATTATTTCTCCACAGCTTTTTCTTTTCTGTTAAAAGATAAAGCAAAAAATGTGAGTGTAATATACCTCTTCAAATTTTCTTTTTTGAAGGTTGCACTCTAGAATTTTTTGGTCGAATTTCGACCTCAGTATTTTTTGGAGGGCACGTGTCATTTACAGAACTGCAATTGGTGAATATTTAGTGAACTTTTGCAGTGGGTTTAAAGCTGCTGTTGTGGGAAATGGCCACAAGGATGAAGCATTTCTCCATTACAAATCTGGGCAATAGGGCATCAGAGCTGTTTTGGAAGTCGTTTGCCTAGGTTGTAAACTTGAATGGAATGTGCCAGGAAAACCGCCCATAAGTTTATGTCTCATTACTCCTAGTTCGTTGTTTTAATTTTTTCAATTGGGGTAATGGTTAGAATGTTGCTTGTGCAAGGTGTACACACTCTGGTTCATCTTCATATTCTATATACCTATTTATGTAGAGATCCTCTTCCCGTGTAAATTATTACAGAGTGTTTCGTAAACCTTCCTTGCTATATGGTCGGTCTCTTTGATATATGTATATAATATGTATTTGTATACATATGGTAATGCTAATCTTCATTTATCCATTCCCCCCACCTTTCCTTTTAGATAAGCATAGTTTTTTTTAATAAGTTTGTGATTGACTTTCTCTGTGGAAATATGTTCATTTGTGTCAGTTATTAGATAACGCCTATAAGTGATATCATAGGATATAGGACTTTTGCTTTCCGACTTACCTCATGTTCTGTGATTATCTCCAAGATCATCTCTGGTGCCTCAAAGAGCAGTGTTTCATTGTTTTCCATGTCTAGTATTCATTGTGTACACGGACCACTTCTTCTTTATCCTTTCATCTGTTGATGGACATTTTGGTTGCTTCACTGTCTTGTACATTGTGAATAAGGCTGCAGTACAGCTTTTGCAGCCCGGGTCTTCTTCATTCTGGTCTTCTCAGGTGAGAGGCCCATTGGTTCACCTGCTGGATTGAATGGTACCTCAATATTTCCTTTTAAACGCAGCTCCTTTCTGTTCTCATTATTAGCATTTAACCCTTTTACATCTCACCAGCAGCTAGAGGGCATACAGTTCTCTAAAACCTCTTCAGCATTTATTGCTTGTAGACTTTTTGCCAATGGTCAGTCGACTGGTGTGAGTTGAAAAGTTTTAGTAGATTAGATTGCATGAGTCTAACACTTCCTGAGGTTGAGTTTTAACCATTTTCCTTTCTTTAGAAAGAGAGTGAGTAAAACTTGCCTCTTCATACTATGTTCTTGAAAATTCTACCTGTTTTGAATTTTTTTTATCCATTTCCTACCTCAGCCAATTTTGGGGGCAGGTGTCCTTTAGAGCCCTGAGTCCTTGTGAATGGTAAGTGACCATTAGCTGTGGGTTAAAAGCTGCTCTTGCGGGAATCGGCCACAAGGCGGCAGCATTTCTGCTTTACCAAATCTGGTTACTAGGGCAACAGAGCCTTACTGGAAGTGGTGTTCTAGGTTGTAAATTAGAATGGAATGTGCGAGGAAAAAGCCCTTTAAGTGTATGTCTCCTTACTTCTTGTTGGTATTTTTAACTTTATTTTTATTTTTTATCACAGCAAACTTGATTACAATGTTTTGTTTGTTCTAGGTGTGCAAGATGTGGTTCTTTCACACATATACATATATCCTTTCTTCTTTGGAACCTTTTCCCATGTAGGTTATGACACAGTGTTGAGTAGTCTTCTCTTGGTGTTGCGTAGGTCTTTGGTGAATATATATTTCACATGTGTTTCTATCTCTCTGTTAACCTCAATATGGTAATGTATCCAATCCTCACACCTTTCTATTTGGTGAACCATAAGATTTATTTATTTATTTATTTTTATTTTATTATTTTATTATTTTTTTTTTATTTGTTAACATTCTGATTTTTTTTAAGAAATTCACGTTCTTTTATTTATTTATTTATTTATTTATGACTGTGTTGGGTGTTCGTTTCTGTGCGAGGGCATTCTCTAGTTGTGGCAAGTGGGGACCACTCTTCATCACAGTGCGCGGGCCTCTCACCATCATGGCCTCTCTTGTTGTGGAGCACAGGCTCCAGACGCGCAGGCTCAGTAATTGTGGCTCACGGGCCCTGTTGCTCCGTGGCATATGGGATCGTCCCAGACCAGGGCTCGAACCCGTGTCCCCTGCATTGGCAGGCAGATTCTCAACCACTGCGCCACCAGGGAAGCCCCAAGATTTTTAATGAATCTATGATAGTGTTTCTCTCTGGAAATATCTTTGTTTGTATCATTTTTTAGGTAACCCCTATATGTGATATGATAGGATATGTGGTTTTCGCTTTCTCACTTACTCCAAGTTGTGTGATTACTTCTATACTCATCTATGGTTCTGCAAATGACATTGTTTCATTTTTTCACTAGCTCATATTCCATCTGTACAAATAGCAGTTCTTCTTTGTCCACCCATCTGTTGGTGGACTTTTTGGTTACTTCCATATCTTGGCTATTGTAATAATATGCAATACAGATTTGCGTGCCTGTGTTCTTCCAATTTTGCCGTCTTAGGTTATAGGTCCAGGAATAGGTCTGCTGGATCATATGGTAGCTCAATGTTTACCTTTTAAAGGCACCTCTATTCTGTTCTCCTTAGTGGCCCTTTCCAGGTTACGTCCCACTTAAAGTGGAGGGTATGTATTTCTTCCCAGCACCTTCAGCATTTATTCTTTGTAGTTTTTGCTGAGGGTTATTCTGAGTGGTGTGAGCTGATACCTCTTTGTGGTTGAATTTGTATGTGTCTCATAATGCGTTGAAATTGAGCTTTAAGACATGTCCTTTTTATTTTTCCAGCTGTGATTAGAGCTTATTTCTTCAAAGTGTTTTCTTAAAGTATGTGTCACCTTTTGAAATATTTTGGCCATTATCTCCCTCAAGACATTTTGAGGGCAGGTTTCATTTACAGCCCTGCAGTACTTGTTCATATGAAGTGACCATTAGCTCAGGCTTTAAACCTGCTTTTGCAGGTATCGGCCAAAGTGCGGCAGCCTTTCTACGTTCCCCTTGCTGGTACTAGGGAAACAGACCTACCGTCCAGTGGTGTTCTTCGGTTATAAATTAGAGTGAATGTGCCCGGATAAACCCACAAATGTTGATGTCTCCTTGCTTTTGTTTGTTTTTAAATTTAATTTATATTTATTATTATAGTAATATACCATTGTGTACGTAGACCACTTCTTCTTGGTGCATTCCTCAGTTGATGGACATTTTCATTGCTTGCAAGTGCTGGCTATAGTAAATCTTGCTGGCGTACAGGTTTGCCAGCCTGTGACTTTTTGATTCTCATTTTGTCAGGTGATAGTCCAAGAAGTGATTGTGATTGATTGACTGGTATCACAATGTTTCCCTTTTCAAAGCACCTACATTGTGTTTTCATTAGTGGCTCTTTACATGCCACCCCTTCCAACCGAGGGTACGCATTTCTCCACACTCCCTTCACCGTTTATTTTTTGCAGCATTTTTCCTAATAGCCATTCTGACTGCTGTGAGGTGATAGGTTTTTGTAATATGGGTATGCATGTCATTAAAATTTTTAAAATTCATCATATTCCTACGCCTTTTTCTTTTCTTTTAAAAGAAAAAACCGTGAGTACAATATAGCTCTTGAAATTGTCTTCTTCGAAGGTTGCCCTCTTCTGAAGATTTTGGTCGATTTTTGACCCCAGAAATTTTCTGGAGGGCAGTTGCCATTTACAGAACTGCAAGTTGGTGAAAATTTACTGACATTTGGCAGTGGGTTCAAAGCTGCTGTTGTGGGAAACGGCCACAAGGAGGTAGCATTTCTCCATTCCCCAATCTGGGTACTAGGGCAGCAGAGCCTTTCTGGAAGTCATTGTCCTAGGTTGTAAATTAGAATGGAATTTGCCAGGAGAAATCCCCATAAGTTTATGTCTCATTACTTCTTCTTGGTTTTTAAAATTTTTTTAATCTGGGTAAAGTTTAGAATATTGTTTGTCCTAGGTGTACACAATCTGCTTCATTTGTACATTATGTATGTCTATTAATGTACAGATCCTCTTCCCATGTAAAATATTACAGTGTTCCGTCGACCTCCCTTGCTATATGTTCAGTCTTTTTGATACATGTATATAATATGTATTTGTATATGTATAGTAACACTAATCTTCATTTCTCAATTTCCCCCCTCCTTTCCTTTCAGATGAGCATAGTTTGTTTTCTAAGCCTGTGAGTGTCTTTCTCTTTGGAAATATGTTCATCTGTGTCAGTTATTAGATAATGCCATAAGTGATAATATAGGATATAGCTCTTTTGCTTTCCGACCTACTTCATGTTTTGTGATTATCTCCAGGCTCATCTATGGTGCCTCAAAGAGCAGTGCTTCAATGTGTTCCATGGCTAGTATTCCATTGTGTACGTGGACCACTTCTTCTTGGTGCATTCCTCTGTTGAAGGACATTTTCGTTGCTTCCAAATGTTGCCTATGGTAAATATTGCTGGAGTGCAGGATTGCCAGCCTGTGATTTTTGATTTTCATTTTCTCAGGTGATAGACCCAGCAGTGGGTATGATTGATTGACTGGTATGGTAGCTCGACGTTGACCTTTTCAAGGCAACTCAATTGTGCTTTCATTAGTGGCTCTTACCACGTCCCCCTTAGAATCGAGGATACGCATTTCTCCACAATCACGTCAGCATTTATTGTTTGCAGCATTTTTGTTGATGGCCATTCTGACTGGAGTGAGCTGATAGGTTTTTGTAATTTGGGTTTACATGTCTGTAAAAATTCGTACAATTCATTATTTCTCCACGGCTTTTTCTTTTCTGTTAAAAGAAAAAAGCAAAATATGGGACTATAATATACCTCTTCAAATTTTCTTTTTTGAAGATTGCACTCTAGAATGTTTTGTTCGAATTTCGACCTCAGTATTTTTTGGAGGGCACGTTTCATTTACAGAACTGCAATTGGTGAATATTTAGTGACCTTTTGCAGTGGGTTTAAAGCTGCTGTTGTGGGAAATGGCCACAAGGATGCAGCATTTCTACATTACAAAATCTGGGCAATAGGATATCAGACCTGTTTTGGAAGTCGTTTGCCTAGGTTATAAATTTGAATGGAATGTGCCAGGAAAACCCCCCATAAGTTTATGTCTCATTACTCCTAGTTCGTTGTTTTAATTTTTTCAATTGGGGTAATGGTTAGAATGTTGCTTGTGCAAGGTGTACACACTCTGGTTCATCTTCATATTCTATATACCTATTTATGTAGAGATCCTCTTCCCGTGTAAATTATTACAGAGTGTTTCATAAACCTACCTTGCTATATGGTCGGTCTCTTTGATATATGTATATAATATGTATTTGTATACATATGGTAATGCTAATCTTCATTTATCCATTCCCCCCACCTTTCCTTTTAGATAAGCATAGTTTTTTTTAATAAGTTTGTGATTGACTTTCTCTGTGGAAATATGTTCATTTGTGTCAGTTATTAGATAACGCCTATAAGTGATATCATAGGATATAGGACTTTTGCTTTCCGACTTACCTCATGTTCTGTGATTATCTCCAAGATCATCTCTGGTGCCTCAAAGAGCAGTGTTTCATTGTTTTCCATGTCTAGTATTCATTGTGTACACGGACCACTTCTTCTTTATCCTTTCATCTGTTGATGGACATTTTGGTTGCTTCACTGTCTTGTACATTGTGAATAAGGCTGCAGTACAGCTTTTGCAGCCCGGGTCTTCTTCATTCTGGTCTTCTCAGGTGAGAGGCCCATTGGTTCACCTGCTGGATTGAATGGTACCTCAATATTTCCTTTTAAACGCAGCTCCTTTCTGTTCTCATTATTAGCGTTTAACCCTTTTACATCTCACCAGCAGCTAGAGGGCATACAGTTCTCTAAAACCTCTTCAGCATTTATTGCTTGTAGACTTTTTGCCAATGGTCAGTCGACTGGTGTGAGTTGAAAAGTTTTAGTAGATTAGATTGCATGAGTCTAACACTTCCTGAGGTTGAGCTTTAACCATTTTCCTTTCTTTAAAAAGAGAGTGAGTAAAACTTGCCTCTTCATACTATGTTCTTGAAAATTCTGCCTGTTTTGAATTTTTTTTATCCATTCCCTACCTCAGCACAATTTTGAGGGCAGGTTTCCTGTACAGCCCTGAGTCCTTGTGAATGGTAAGTGACCATTAGCTGTGGGTTAAAAGCTGCTCTTGCGGGAATCGGCCACAAGGCGGCAGCATTTCTCCTTTACCAAATATGGTTACTAGGGCAACAAAGCCTTACTGGAAGTGGTGTTCTAGGTTTTAAATTAGAATGGAATGTGCGAGGAAAAAGCCCTTTAAGTTTATGTCTCATTACTTCTTGTTGGTATTTTTAACTTAATTTTTGTTTTTTATCACAGCAAACTTGATTACAATGTTTTGTTTGTTCTAGGTGTGCAAGATGTGGTTCTTTCACACATATACATATATCTATTCTTCTTCGGATCCTTTTCCCATGTAGGTTATGACACAATGTTGAGTAGTCTTCCCTTGGTATTGCGTAGGTCTTTGGTGATTATATATTTCACATGTGTTTGTATCTCTCTGTTAACCTCCATATGGTAATCTATCCAATCCTCACACCTTTCCATTTGGTGAACCATAAGTTTTTTTAATGAATCTATGATAGTGTTTGTCTGTGGAAATATCTTTGTTTGTATCAATTTTTAGGTAACCCCTATATGTGATATGATAGGATATGTGTCTTTCGCTTTCTCACTTACTCCAAGTTGCCTGATTACTTCTAGACTCATCTATGGTGCTTCAAATGGCATTGTTTCATTTTTTCACTAGCTCATATTCCATCTGTACAGGTAGCAGTTCTTCTTTGTCCACACATCTGTCGGTGGACTTTTTGGTTACTTCCATATCTTGGCTAGTGTAATACTATGGAATGCAGATTTGCGTGGCTGTGTCCTTCCAATTCTGTCTTCTTAGTTTATAGGTCCAGGAATAGGTCTGCTGGATCATATGGTAGCTCAATGTTTACCTTTTAAAGGTACCTCTGTTCTGTTCTCCTTAGTGGCTCTTTCCAGGTTACGTCCCACTTAAAGTTCAGGGCATGCATTTCTTCCCAGCACCTTCACGATTTATTCTTTGTAGTTTTTGCTGATGATTATTCTGAGTGGTGTGAGCTGATACCTGTTTGTGTTTGAATTTGCATGTGTTTCATAATGCATTGAAATTGAGCTTTAAGACATGTCCGTTTTATTTTTCCATCTGTGATTAGAGCTTATTTCTTCAAAGTGTTTTCTTAAAGTATGTGTCACCATTAGAAATATTTTGGCCATTATCTCCTTCAAGACATTTTGAGGGTAGGTTTCATTTACAGCCCTGCAGTACTTGTTCATATGAAGTGACCATTAGCTCAGGCTTAAAACCTGCGTTTGCAGGTAACGGCCAGAGAGCGGCAGCCTTTCTACATTCCCCTTGCTGGTACTAGGGAAACAGAGCTCCCGGCCAGCGGTGTTCTTCGGTTATAAATTAGACTGCAATGTGCCCGGATAAACCTACAAATGTTGATGTCTCCTTGCTTTTGTTTGTTTTTAAATTTAATTTATATTTATTATTAGAGTAATATTCCATTGTGTACGTGGACCATTTCTTCTTGGTGCATTCCTCGGTTGATGGACATTTTCATTGCTTCCAAGTGCTGGCTATGGTAAATCTTGCTGGCGTACAGGTTTGCCAGCCTGTGACTTTTTGATTCTCATTTTCTCAGGTGATAGGCCAAGCAGTGGTTGTGATTAATTGACTGGTAGCTCAATGTTTCCCTTTTCAAAGCACCTACACTGTGTTTTCATTAGTGGCTCTTTACATGCCCCCCCTTAAAACCGAGGGTTCGCATTTCTCCACACTCCCTTCACCGTTTATTTTTTGCAGCATTTTTCCTAATGGCCATTCTGACTCCTGTGAGCTGATAGGTTTTTGTAATATGGGTATGCATGTCATTAAAATTTTTTAAATTCGTCATATTCCTACCCCTTTTTCTTTTCTCTTAAAATAAAACCCCGTGAGTACTATATATCTCTTGAAATTGTCTTCTTCGAAGGTTGCCCTCTTGTGAAGTTTTTGGTCGATTTTTGACCCCAAAAATTTTCTGGAGGGCAGGTGTCATTTACAGAACTACAAGTTGGTGAAAATTTAGTGACCTTTTGCAGTGGGTTCAAAGCTGCTGTTATGAGAAACGGCCACAAGGAGGTAGCATTTCTCCATTCTCCAATCTGGGTACTAGGGCAGCAGAGCCTTTCTGGAAGTCATTGTCCTAGGTTGTAAATTAGAATGGAATGTGCCAGGAGAAATCCCCATAAGTTTATGTCTCATTACTTCTTTTTGGTTTTTAAAATTTTTTTAATCTGTGTAATGTTTAGAATATTGTTTGTCCTAGGGGTACACAATCTGGTTCATTTGTACATTCTGTATGTCTATTAATGTACAGATCCTCTTCCCATGTAAAATATTACAGTGTTCCGTCGACCTCTCTTGCTATATGTTCGGTCTTTTTGATACATGTATATAATATGTATTTGTATATGTAGAGTAACACTAATTTTCATTTCTCAATTTCCCCCCTCCTTTCCTTTCAGATGAGCATAGTTTGTTTTCTAAGCCTGTGAGTGTCTTTCTCTTTGGAAATATGTTCATCTGTGTCAGTTATTAGATAATGCCATAAGTGATAATATAGGATATAGCTCTTTTGCTTTCCTACCTACTTCATGTTTTGTGATTATCTCCAGGCTCATCTATGGTGCCTCAAAGAGCAGTGCTTCAATGTTTTCCATGGCTAATATTCCATTGTGTACTTGGACCACTTCTTCTAGGTGCATTCCTCCGTTGATGGACATTTTCGTTGCTTCCAAGTGTTGCCTATGGTAAATATTGCTGGAGTGCAGGATTGCCAGCCTGTGATTTTTGTTTTCATTTTCTCAGGTGATAGACCCAGCAGTGGGTATGATTGATTGACTGGTATCGTAGCTCAACCTTTACCTTTTCAAGGCACCTCAATTGTGCTTTCATTAGTGGCTCTTACCACGTCCCCCTTAGAATCGAGGATACGCATTTCTCACAATCACGTCGGCATTTATTGTTTGCAGCATTTTTGTTGATGGCCATTCTGACTGGAGTGAGCTGATAGGTTTTTGTATTTTGGGTTTACATGTCTGTAAAAATTCCTACAATTCATTATTTCTCCACAGCTTTTTCTTTTCTGTTAAAAGATAAAGCAAAAAATGTGAGTGTAATATACCTCTTCAAATTTTCTTTTTTGAAGGTTGCACTCTAGAATTTTTTGGTCGAATTTCGACCTCAGTATTTTTTGGAGGGCACGTGTCATTTACAGAACTGCAATTGGTGAATATTTAGTGAACTTTTGCAGTGGGTTTAAAGCTGCTGTTGTGGGAAATGGCCACAAGGATGAAGCATTTCTCCATTACAAATCTGGGCAATAGGGCATCAGAGCTGTTTTGGAAGTCGTTTGCCTAGGTTGTAAACTTGAATGGAATGTGCCAGGAAAACCGCCCATAAGTTTATGTCTCATTACTCCTAGTTCGTTGTTTTAATTTTTTCAATTGGGGTAATGGTTAGAATGTTGCTTGTGCAAGGTGTACACACTCTGGTTCATCTTCATATTCTATATACCTATTTATGTAGAGATCCTCTTCCCGTGTAAATTATTACAGAGTGTTTCGTAAACCTTCCTTGCTATATGGTCGGTCTCTTTGATATATGTATATAATATGTATTTGTATACATATGGTAATGCTAATCTTCATTTATCCATTCCCCCCACCTTTCCTTTTAGATAAGCATAGTTTTTTTTAATAAGTTTGTGATTGACTTTCTCTGTGGAAATATGTTCATTTGTGTCAGTTATTAGATAACGCCTATAAGTGATATCATAGGATATAGGACTTTTGCTTTCCGACTTACCTCATGTTCTGTGATTATCTCCAAGATCATCTCTGGTGCCTCAAAGAGCAGTGTTTCATTGTTTTCCATGTCTAGTATTCATTGTGTACACGGACCACTTCTTCTTTATCCTTTCATCTGTTGATGGACATTTTGGTTGCTTCACTGTCTTGTACATTGTGAATAAGGCTGCAGTACAGCTTTTGCAGCCCGGGTCTTCTTCATTCTGGTCTTCTCAGGTGAGAGGCCCATTGGTTCACCTGCTGGATTGAATGGTACCTCAATATTTCCTTTTAAACGCAGCTCCTTTCTGTTCTCATTATTAGCGTTTAACCCTTTTACATCTCACCAGCAGCTAGAGGGCATACAGTTCTCTAAAACCTCTTCAGCATTTATTGCTTGTAGACTTTTTGCCAATGGTCAGTCGACTGGTGTGAGTTGAAAAGTTTTAGTAGATTAGATTGCATGAGTCTAACACTTCCTGAGGTTGAGCTTTAACCATTTTCCTTTCTTTAAAAAGAGAGTGAGTAAAACTTGCCTCTTCATACTATGTTCTTGAAAATTCTGCCTGTTTTGAATTTTTTTTATCCATTCCCTACCTCAGCCAATTTTGGGGGCAGGTGTCCTTTAGAGCCCTGAGTCCTTGTGAATGGTAAGTGACCATTAGCTGTGGGTTAAAAGCTGCTCTTGCGGGAATCGGCCACAAGGCGGCAGCATTTCTGCTTTACCAAATCTGGTTACTAGGGCAACAGAGCCTTACTGGAAGTGGTGTTCTAGGTTGTAAATTAGAATGGAATGTGCGAGGAAAAAGCCCTTTAAGTGTATGTCTCCTTACTTCTTGTTGGTATTTTTAACTTAAATTTTATTTTTTATCACAGCAAACTTGATTACAATGTTTTGTTTGTTCTAGGTGTGCAAGATGTGGTTCTTTCACACATATACATATATCTATTCTTCTTTGGAGCCTTTTCCCATGTAGGTTATGACACAGTGTTGAGTAGTCTTCTCTTGGTATTGCGTAGGTCTTTGGTGATTATATATTTCACATGTGTTTGTATGTCTCTGTTAACCTCAATATGGTAATGTATCCAATCCTCACACCTTTCCATTTGGTGAACCGTAAGTTTTTTTAATGAATCTATGATAATGTTTGTCTGTGGAAATATCTTTGTTTGTATCATTTTTTAGGTAACCCCTATATGTGATATGATAGGATATGTGTCTTTCGCTTTCTCACTTACTCCAAGTTGCGTGATTACTTCTAGACTCATCTATGGTGCTTCAAATGGCATTGTTTCATTTTTTCACTAGCTCATATTCCATCTGTACAGGTAGCAGTTCTTCTTTGTCCATGCATCTGTCGGTGGACTTTTTGGTTACTTCCATATCTTGGCTATTGTAATACTATGGAATGCAGATTTGCGTGGCTGTGTCCTTCCAATTCTGTCTTCTTAGTTTATAGGTCCAGGAATAGGTCTGCTGGATCATATGGTAGCTCAATGTTTACCTTTTAAAGGTACCTCTGTTCTGTTCTCCTTAGTGGCTCTTTCCAGGTTACGTCCCACTTAAAGTGCAGGGCATGTATTTCTTCCCAGCACCTTCAGGATTTATTCTTTGTAGTTTTTGCTGATGATTATTCTGAGTGGTGTGAGCTGATACCTCTTTGTGTTTGAATTTGCATGTGTTTCATAATGCATTGAAATTGAGCTTTAAGACATGTCCTTTTTATTTTTCCAGCTGTGATTAGAGCTTATTTCTTCAAAGTGTTTTCTTAAAGTATGTGTCACCATTTGAAATATTTTGGCCATTATCTCCTTCAAGACATTTTGAGGGTAGGTTTCATTTACAGCCCTGCAGTACTTGTTCATATGAAGTGACCATTAGCTCAGGCTTTAAACCTGCGTTTGCAGGTAACGGCCAGAGAGCGGCAGCCTTTCTACATTCCCCTTGCTGGTACTAGGGAAACAGACCTACCGGCCAGTGGTGTTCTTCGGTTATAAATTAGACTGCAATGTGCCCGGATAAACCCACAAATGTTGATGTCTCCTTGCTTTTGTTTGTTTTTAAATTTAATTTATATTTATTATTAGAGTAATATTCCATTGTGTACGTGGACCATTTCTTCTTGGTGCATTCCTCGGTTGATGGACATTTTCATTGCTTCCAAGTGCTGGCTATGGTAAATCTTGCTGGCGTACAGGTTTGCCAGCCTGTGACTTTTTGATTCTCATTTTCTCAGGTGATAGGCCAAGCAGTGGTTGTGATTAATTGACTGGTAGCTCAATGTTTCCCTTTTCAAAGCACCTACACTGTGTTTTCATTAGTGGCTCTTTACATGCCCCCCCTTAAAACCGAGGGTACGCATTTCTCCACACTCCCTTCACCGTTTATTTTTTGCAGCATTTTTCCTAATGGCCATTCTGACTGCTGTGAGCTGATAGGTTTTTGTAATATGGGTATGCATGTCATTAAAATTTTTTAAATTCCTCATATTCCTACCCCTTTTTCTTTTCTCTTAAAATAAAACCCCGTGAGTACTATATATCTCTTGAAATTGTCTTCTTCGAAGGTTGCCCTCTTGTGAAGTTTTTGGTCGATTTTTGACCCCAAAAATTTTCTGGAGGGCAGGTGTCATTTACAGAACTGCAAGTTGGTGAAAATTTAGTGACCTTTTGCAGTGGGTTCAAAGCTGCTGTTATGAGAATCGGCCACAAGGAGGTAGCATTTCTCCATTCTCCAATCTGGGTACTAGGGCAGCAGAGCCTTTCTGGAAGACATTGTCCTAGGTTGTAAATTAGAATGGAATGTGTAAGGAGAAATCCCCATAAGTTTATGTCTCATTACTTCTTTTTGGTTTTTAAAATTTTTTTAATCTGTGTAATGTTTAGAATATTGTTTGTCCTAGGGGTACACAATCTGGTTCATTTGTACATTCTGTATGTCTATTAATGTACAGATCCTCTTCCCATGTAAAATATTACAGTGTTCCGTCGACCTCTCTTGCTATATGTTCGGTCTTTTTGATACATGTATATAATATGTATTTGTATATGTAGAGTAACACTAATTTTCATTTCTCAATTTCCCCCCTCCTTTCCTTTCAGATGAGCATAGTTTGTTTTCTAAGCCTGTGAGTGTCTTTCTCTTTGGAAATATGTTCATCTGTGTCAGTTATTAGATAATGCCATAAGTGATAATATAGGATATAGCTCTTTTGCTTTCCTACCTACTTCATGTTTTGTGATTATCTCCAGGCTCATCTATGGTGCCTCAAAGAGCAGTGCTTCAATGTTTTCCATGGCTAATATTCCATTGTGTACTTGGACCACTTCTTCTAGGTGCATTCCTCCGTTGATGGACATTTTCGTTGCTTCCAAGTGTTGCCTATGGTAAATATTGCTGGAGTGCAGGATTGCCAGCCTGTGATTTTTGTTTTCATTTTCTCAGGTGATAGACCCAGCAGTGGGTATGATTGATTGACTGGTATCGTAGCTCAACCTTTACCTTTTCAAGGCACCTCAATTGTGCTTTCATTAGTGGCTCTTACCACGTCCCCCTTAGAATCGAGGATACGCATTTCTCACAATCACGTCGGCATTTATTGTTTGCAGCATTTTTGTTGATGGCCATTCTGACTGGAGTGAGCTGATAGGTTTTTGTATTTTGGGTTTACATGTCTGTAAAAATTCCTACAATTCATTATTTCTCCACAGCTTTTTCTTTTCTGTTAAAAGATAAAGCAAAAAATGTGAGTGTAATATACCTCTTCAAATTTTCTTTTTTGAAGGTTGCACTCTAGAATTTTTTGGTCGAATTTCGACCTCAGTATTTTTTGGAGGGCACGTGTCATTTACAGAACTGCAATTGGTGAATATTTAGTGAACTTTTGCAGTGGGTTTAAAGCTGCTGTTGTGGGAAATGGCCACAAGGATGAAGCATTTCTCCATTACAAATCTGGGCAATAGGGCATCAGAGCTGTTTTGGAAGTCGTTTGCCTAGGTTGTAAACTTGAATGGAATGTGCCAGGAAAACCGCCCATAAGTTTATGTCTCATTACTCCTAGTTCGTTGTTTTAATTTTTTCAATTGGGGTAATGGTTAGAATGTTGCTTGTGCAAGGTGTACACACTCTGGTTCATCTTCATATTCTATATACCTATTTATGTAGAGATCCTCTTCCCGTGTAAATTATTACAGAGTGTTTCGTAAACCTTCCTTGCTATATGGTCGGTCTCTTTGATATATGTATATAATATGTATTTGTATACATATGGTAATGCTAATCTTCATTTATCCATTCCCCCCACCTTTCCTTTTAGATAAGCATAGTTTTTTTTAATAAGTTTGTGATTGACTTTCTCTGTGGAAATATGTTCATTTGTGTCAGTTATTAGATAACGCCTATAAGTGATATCATAGGATATAGGACTTTTGCTTTCCGACTTACCTCATGTTCTGTGATTATCTCCAAGATCATCTCTGGTGCCTCAAAGAGCAGTGTTTCATTGTTTTCCATGTCTAGTATTCATTGTGTACACGGACCACTTCTTCTTTATCCTTTCATCTGTTGATGGACATTTTGGTTGCTTCACTGTCTTGTACATTGTGAATAAGGCTGCAGTACAGCTTTTGCAGCCCGGGTCTTCTTCATTCTGGTCTTCTCAGGTGAGAGGCCCATTGGTTCACCTGCTGGATTGAATGGTACCTCAATATTTCCTTTTAAACGCAGCTCCTTTCTGTTCTCATTATTAGCGTTTAACCCTTTTACATCTCACCAGCAGCTAGAGGGCATACAGTTCTCTAAAACCTCTTCAGCATTTATTGCTTGTAGACTTTTTGCCAATGGTCAGTCGACTGGTGTGAGTTGAAAAGTTTTAGTAGATTAGATTGCATGAGTCTAACACTTCCTGAGGTTGAGCTTTAACCATTTTCCTTTCTTTAAAAAGAGAGTGAGTAAAACTTGCCTCTTCATACTATGTTCTTGAAAATTCTGCCTGTTTTGAATTTTTTTTATCCATTCCCTACCTCAGCCAATTTTGGGGGCAGGTGTCCTTTAGAGCCCTGAGTCCTTGTGAATGGTAAGTGACCATTAGCTGTGGGTTAAAAGCTGCTCTTGCGGGAATCGGCCACAAGGCGGCAGCATTTCTGCTTTACCAAATCTGGTTACTAGGGCAACAGAGCCTTACTGGAAGTGGTGTTCTAGGTTGTAAATTAGAATGGAATGTGCGAGGAAAAAGCCCTTTAAGTGTATGTCTCCTTACTTCTTGTTGGTATTTTTAACTTAAATTTTATTTTTTATCACAGCAAACTTGATTACAATGTTTTGTTTGTTCTAGGTGTGCAAGATGTGGTTCTTTCACACATATACATATATCTATTCTTCTTTGGAGCCTTTTCCCATGTAGGTTATGACACAGTGTTGAGTAGTCTTCTCTTGGTATTGCGTAGGTCTTTGGTGATTATATATTTCACATGTGTTTGTATGTCTCTGTTAACCTCAATATGGTAATGTATCCAATCCTCACACCTTTCCATTTGGTGAACCGTAAGTTTTTTTAATGAATCTATGATAATGTTTGTCTGTGGAAATATCTTTGTTTGTATCATTTTTTAGGTAACCCCTATATGTGATATGATAGGATATGTGTCTTTCGCTTTCTCACTTACTCCAAGTTGCGTGATTACTTCTAGACTCATCTATGGTGCTTCAAATGGCATTGTTTCATTTTTTCACTAGCTCATATTCCATCTGTACAGGTAGCAGTTCTTCTTTGTCCATGCATCTGTCGGTGGACTTTTTGGTTACTTCCATATCTTGGCTATTGTAATACTATGGAATGCAGATTTGCGTGGCTGTGTCCTTCCAATTCTGTCTTCTTAGTTTATAGGTCCAGGAATAGGTCTGCTGGATCATATGGTAGCTCAATGTTTACCTTTTAAAGGTACCTCTGTTCTGTTCTCCTTAGTGGCTCTTTCCAGGTTACGTCCCACTTAAAGTGCAGGGCATGTATTTCTTCCCAGCACCTTCAGGATTTATTCTTTGTAGTTTTTGCTGATGATTATTCTGAGTGGTGTGAGCTGATACCTGTTTGTGTTTGAATTTGCATGTGTTTCATAATGCATTGAAATTGAGCTTTAAGACATGTCCTTTTTATTTTTCCAGCTGTGATTAGAGCTTATTTCTTCAAAGTGTTTTCTTAAAGTATGTGTCACCATTTGAAATATTTTGGCCATTATCTCCTTCAAGACATTTTGAGGGTAGGTTTCATTTACAGCCCTGCAGTACTTGTTCATATGAAGTGACCATTAGCTCAGGCTTTAAACCTGCGTTTGCAGGTAACGGCCAGAGAGCGGCAGCCTTTCTACATTCCCCTTGCTGGTACTAGGGAAACAGACCTACCGGCCAGTGGTGTTCTTCGGTTATAAATTAGACTGCAATGTGCCCGGATAAACCCACAAATGTTGATGTCTCCTTGCTTTTGTTTGTTTTTAAATTTAATTTATATTTATTATTAGAGTAATATTCCATTGTGTACGTGGACCATTTCTTCTTGGTGCATTCCTCGGTTGATGGACATTTTCATTGCTTCCAAGTGCTGGCTATGGTAAATCTTGCTGGCGTACAGGTTTGCCAGCCTGTGACTTTTTGATTCTCATTTTCTCAGGTGATAGGCCAAGCAGTGGTTGTGATTAATTGACTGGTAGCTCAATGTTTCCCTTTTCAAAGCACCTACACTGTGTTTTCATTAGTGGCTCTTTACATGCCCCCCCTTAAAACCGAGGGTACGCATTTCTCCACACTCCCTTCACCGTTTATTTTTTGCAGCATTTTTCCTAATGGCCATTCTGACTGCTGTGAGCTGATAGGTTTTTGTAATATGGGTATGCATGTCATTAAAATTTTTTAAATTCCTCATATTCCTACCCCTTTTTCTTTTCTCTTAAAATAAAACCCCGTGAGTACTATATATCTCTTGAAATTGTCTTCTTCGAAGGTTGCCCTCTTGTGAAGTTTTTGGTCGATTTTTGACCCCAAAAATTTTCTGGAGGGCAGGTGTCATTTACAGAACTGCAAGTTGGTGAAAATTTAGTGACCTTTTGCAGTGGGTTCAAAGCTGCTGTTATGAGAATCGGCCACAAGGAGGTAGCATTTCTCCATTCTCCAATCTGGGTACTAGGGCAGCAGAGCCTTTCTGGAAGACATTGTCCTAGGTTGTAAATTAGAATGGAATGTGTAAGGAGAAATCCCCATAAGTTTATGTCTCATTACTTCTTTTTGGTTTTTAAAATTTTTTAATCTGTGTAATGTTTAGAATATTGTTTGTCCTAGGTGTACACAATCTGGTTCATTTGTACATTATGTATGTCTATTAATGTACAGATCCTCTTCCCATGGAAAATATTACAGTGTTCCGTCGACCTCTCTTGCTATCTGTTCGGTCTTTTTGATACATGTATATAATATGTATTTGTATATGTAGAGTAACACTAATCTTCATTTCTCAATTTCCCCCCTCCTTTCCTTTCAGATGAGCATAGTTTGTTTTCTAAGCCTGTGAGTGTCTTTCTCTTTGGAAATATGTTCATCTGTGTCAGTTATTAGATAATGCCATAAGTGATAATATAGGATATAGCTCTTTTGCTTTCCTACCTACTTCATGTTTTGTGATTATCTCCAGGCTCATCTATGGTGCCTCAAAGAGCAGTGCTTCAATGTTTTCCATGGCTAATATTCCATTGTGTACTTGGACCACTTCTTCTAGGTGCATTCCTCTGTTGATGGACATTTTCGTTGCTTCCAAGTGTTGCCTATGGTAAATATTGCTGGAGTGCAGGATTGCCAGCCTGTGATTTTTGTTTTCATTTTCTCAGGTGATAGACCCAGCAGTGGGTATGATTGATTGACTGGTATCGTAGCTCAACGTTTACCTTTTCAAGGCACCTCAATTGTGCTTTCATTAGTGGCTCTTACCACGTGCCCCTTAGAATCGAGGATACGCATTTCTCCACAATCACGTCAGCATTTATTGTTTGCAGCATTTTTGTTGATGGCCATTCTGACTGGAGTGAGCTGATAGGTTTTTGTATTTTGGGTTTACATGTCTGTAAAAATTCCTACAATTCATTATTTCTCCACGGCTTTTTCTTTTCTGTTAAAAGATAAAGCAAAAAATGTGAGTGTAATATACCTCTTCAAATTTTCTTTTTTGAAGGTTGCACTCTAGAATTTTTTGGTCGAATTTCGACCTCAGTATTTTTTGGAGGGCACGTGTCATTTACAGAACTGCAATTGGTGAATATTTAGTGAACTTTTGCAGTGGGTTTAAAGCTGCTGTTGTGGGAAATGGTCACAAGGATGAAGCATTTCTCCATTACAAATCTGGGCAATAGGGCATCAGAGCTGTTTTGGAAGTCATTTGCCTAGGTTGTAAATTTGAATGGAATGTGCCAGGAAAACCGCCCATAAGTTTATGTCTCATTACTCCTAGTTCGTTGTTTTAATTTTTTCAATTGGGGTAATGGTTAGAATGTTGCTTGTGCAAGGTGTACACACTCTGGTTCATCTTCATATTCTATATACCTATTTATGTAGAGATCCTCTTCCCGTGTAAATTATTACAGAGTGTTTCGTAAACCTTCCTTGCTATATGGTCGGTCTCTTTGATATATGTATATAATATGTATTTGTATACATATGGTAATGCTAATCTTCATTTATCCATTCCCCCCACCTTTCCTTTTAGATAAGCATACTTTTTTTTAATAAGTTTGTGATTGACTTTCTCTGTGGAAATATGTTCATTTGTGTCAGTTATTAGATAACGCCTATAAGTGATATCATAGGATATAGGACTTTTGCTTACCGACTTACCTCATGTTCTGTGATTATCTCCAAGATCATCTATGGTGCCTCAAAGAGCAGTGTTTCATTGTTTTCCATGGCTAGTATTCATTGTGTACACAGACCACTTCTTCTTTATCCTTTCATCTGTTGATGGACATTTTGGTTGCTTCACTGTCTTGTATATTGTGAATAAGGCTGCAGTGCAGCTTTTGCAGCCCGGGTCTTCTTCATTCTGGTCTTCTCAGGTGAGAGGCCCATTGGTTCACCTGCTGGATTGAATGGTACCTCAAAATTTCCTTTTAAACGCAGCTCCTTTCTGTTCTCATTATTAACATTTAACCCTTTTACATCTCACCAGCAGCTAGAGGGCATACAGTTCTCTAAAACCTCTTCAGCATTTATTGCTTGTAGACTTTTTGCCAATGGTCAGTCGACTGGTGTGAGTTGAAAAGTTTTAGTAGATTAGATTGCATGAGTCTAACACTTCCTGAGGTTGAGTTTTAACCATTTTCCTTTCTTTAGAAAGAGAGTGAGTAAAACTTGCCTCTTCATACTATGTTCTTGAAAATTCTACCTGTTTTGAATTTTTTTTATCCATTTCCTACCTCAGCCAATTTTGGGGGCAGGTGTCCTTTAGAGCCCTGAGTCCTTGTGAATGGTAAGTGACCATTAGCTGTGGGTTAAAAGCTGCTCTTGCGGGAATCGGCCACAAGGCGGCAGCATTTCTGCTTTACCAAATCTGGTTACTAGGGCAACAGAGCCTTACTGGAAGTGGTGTTCTAGGTTGTAAATTAGAATGGAATGTGCGAGGAAAAAGCCCTTTAAGTGTATGTCTCCTTACTTCTTGTTGGTATTTTTAACTTTATTTTTATTTTTTATCACAGCAAACTTGATTACAATGTTTTGTTTGTTCTAGGTGTGCAAGATGTGGTTCTTTCACACATATACATATATCCTTTCTTCTTTGGAACCTTTTCCCATGTAGGTTATGACACAGTGTTGAGTAGTCTTCTCTTGGTGTTGCGTAGGTCTTTGGTGAATATATATTTCACATGTGTTTCTATCTCTCTGTTAACCTCAATATGGTAATGTATCCAATCCTCACACCTTTCTATTTGGTGAACCATAAGATTTATTTATTTATTTATTTTTATTTTATTATTTTATTATTTTTTTTTTATTTGTTAACATTCTGATTTTTTTTAAGAAATTCACGTTCTTTTATTTATTTATTTATTTATTTATGACTGTGTTGGGTGTTCGTTTCTGTGCGAGGGCATTCTCTAGTTGTGGCAAGTGGGGACCACTCTTCATCACAGTGCGCGGGCCTCTCACCATCATGGCCTCTCTTGTTGTGGAGCACAGGCTCCAGACGCGCAGGCTCAGTAATTGTGGCTCACGGGCCCTGTTGCTCCGTGGCATATGGGATCGTCCCAGACCAGGGCTCGAACCCGTGTCCCCTGCATTGGCAGGCAGATTCTCAACCACTGCGCCACCAGGGAAGCCCCAAGATTTTTAATGAATCTATGATAGTGTTTCTCTGTGGAAATATCTTTGTTTGTATCATTTTTTAGGTAACCCCTATATGTGATATGATAGGATATGTGGTTTTCGCTTTCTCACTTACTCCAAGTTGTGTGATTACTTCTATACTCATCTATGGTTCTGCAAATGACATTGTTTCATTTTTTCACTAGCTCATATTCCATCTGTACAAATAGCAGTTCTTCTTTGTCCACCCATCTGTTGGTGGACTTTTTGGTTACTTCCATATCTTGGCTATTGTAATAATATGCAATACAGATTTGCGTGCCTGTGTTCTTCCAATTTTGCCTTCTTAGGTTATAGGTCCAGGAATAGGTCTGCTGGATCATATGGTAGCTCAATGTTTACCTTTTAAAGGCACCTCTATTCTGTTCTCCTTAGTGGCCCTTTCCAGGTTACGTCCCACTTAAAGTGGAGGGTATGTATTTCTTCCCAGCACCTTCAGCATTTATTCTTTGTAGTTTTTGCTGAGGGTTATTCTGAGTGGTGTGAGCTGATACCTCTTTGTGGTTGAATTTGTATGTGTCTCATAATGCGTTGAAATTGAGCTTTAAGACATGTCCTTTTTATTTTTCCAGCTGTGATTAGAGCTTATTTCTTCAAAGTGTTTTCTTAAAGTATGTGTCACCTTTTGAAATATTTTGGCCATTATCTCCCTCAAGACATTTTGAGGGCAGGTTTCATTTACAGCCCTGCAGTACTTGTTCATATGAAGTGACCATTAGCTCAGGCTTTAAACCTGCTTTTGCAGGTATCGGCCAAAGTGCGGCAGCCTTTCTACGTTCCCCTTGCTGGTACTAGGGAAACAGACCTACCGTCCAGTGGTGTTCTTCGGTTATAAATTAGAGTGAATGTGCCCGGATAAACCCACAAATGTTGATGTCTCCTTGCTTTTGTTTGTTTTTAAATTTAATTTATATTTATTATTATAGTAATATACCATTGTGTACGTAGACCACTTCTTCTTGGTGCATTCCTCAGTTGATGGACATTTTCATTGCTTGCAAGTGCTGGCTATAGTAAATCTTGCTGGCGTACAGGTTTGCCAGCCTGTGACTTTTTGATTCTCATTTTGTCAGGTGATAGTCCAAGAAGTGATTGTGATTGATTGACTGGTATCACAATGTTTCCCTTTTCAAAGCACCTACATTGTGTTTTCATTAGTGGCTCTTTACATGCCACCCCTTACAACCGAGGGTACGCATTTCTCCACACTCCCTTCACCGTTTATTTTTTGCAGCATTTTTCCTAATAGCCATTCTGACTGCTGTGAGGTGATAGGTTTTTGTAATATGGGTATGCATGTCATTAAAATTTTTAAAATTCATCATATTCCTACGCCTTTTTCTTTTCTTTTAAAAGAAAAAACCGTGAGTACAATATAGCTCTTGAAATTGTCTTCTTCGAAGGTTGCCCTCTTCTGAAGATTTTGGTCGATTTTTGACCCCAGAAATTTTCTGGAGGGCAGTTGCCATTTACAGAACTGCAAGTTGGTGAAAATTTACTGACATTTGGCAGTGGGTTCAAAGCTGCTGTTGTGGGAAACGGCCACGAGGAGGTAGCATTTCTCCATTCCCCAATCTGGGTACTAGGGCAGCAGAGCCTTTCTGGAAGTCATTGTCCTAGGTTGTAAATTAGAATGGAATTTGCCAGGAGAAATCCCCATAAGTTTATGTCTCATTACTTCTTCTTGGTTTTTAAAATTTTTTTAATCTGGGTAAAGTTTAGAATATTGTTTGTCCTAGGTGTACACAATCTGCTTCATTTGTACATTATGTATGTCTATTAATATACAGATCCTCTTCCCATGTAAAATATTACAGTGTTCCGTCGACCTCCCTTGCTATATGTTCAGTCTTTTTGATACATGTATATAATATGTATTTGTATATGTATAGTAACACTAATCTTCATTTCTCAATTTCCCCCCTCCTTTCCTTTCAGATGAGCATAGTTTGTTTTCTAAGCCTGTGAGTGTCTTTCTCTTTGGAAATATGTTCATCTGTGTCAGTTATTAGATAATGCCATAAGTGATAATATAGGATATAGCTCTTTTGCTTTCCGACCTACTTCATGTTTTGTGATTATCTCCAGGCTCATCTATGGTGCCTCAAAGAGCAGTGCTTCAATGTGTTCCATGGCTAGTATTCCATTGTGTACGTGGACCACTTCTTCTTGGTGCATTCCTCTGTTGATGGACATTTTCGTTGCTTCCAAATGTTGCCTATGGTAAATATTGCTGGAGTGCAGGATTGCCAGCCTGTGATTTTTGATTTTCATTTTCTCAGGTGATAGACCCAGCAGTGGGTATGATTGATTGACTGGTATGGTAGCTCGACGTTGACCTTTTCAAGGCAACTCAATTGTGCTTTCATTAGTGGCTCTTACCACGTCCCCCTTAGAATCGAGGATACGCATTTCTCCACAATCACGTCAGCATTTATTGTTTGCAGCATTTTTGTTGATGGCCATTCTGACTGGAGTGAGCTGATAGGTTTTTGTAATTTGGGTTTACATGTCTGTAAAAATTCGTACAATTCATTATTTCTCCACGGCTTTTTCTTTTCTGTTAAAAGAAAAAAGCAAAATATGGGACTATAATATACCTCTTCAAATTTTCTTTTTTGAAGATTGCACTCTAGAATGTTTTGTTCGAATTTCGACCTCAGTATTTTTTGGAGGGCACGTTTCATTTACAGAACTGCAATTGGTGAATATTTAGTGACCTTTTGCAGTGGGTTTAAAGCTGCTGTTGTGGGAAATGGCCACAAGGATGCAGCATTTCTACATTACAAAATCTGGGCAATAGGATATCAGAGCTGTTTTGGAAGTCGTTTGCCTAGGTTATAAATTTGAATGGAATGTGCCAGGAAAACCCCCCATAAGTTTATGTCTCATTACTCCTAGTTCGTTGTTTTAATTTTTTCAATTGGGGTAATGGTTAGAATGTTGCTTGTGCAAGGTGTACACACTCTGGTTCATCTTCATATTCTATATACCTATTTATTTAGAGATCCTCTTCCCGTGTAAATTATTACAGAGTGTTTCATAAACCTACCTTGCTATATGGTCGGTCTCTTTGATATATGTATATAATATGTATTTGTATACATATGGTAATGCTAATCTTCATTTATCCATTCCCCCCACCTTTCCTTTTAGATAAGCATAGTTTTTTTTAATAAGTTTGTGATTGACTTTCTCTGTGGAAATATGTTCATTTGTGTCAGTTATTAGATAACGCCTATAAGTGATATCATAGGATATAGGACTTTTGCTTTCCGACTTACCTCATGTTCTGTGATTATCTCCAAGATCATCTCTGGTGCCTCAAAGAGCAGTGTTTCATTGTTTTCCATGTCTAGTATTCATTGTGTACACGGACCACTTCTTCTTTATCCTTTCATCTGTTGATGGACATTTTGGTTGCTTCACTGTCTTGTACATTGTGAATAAGGCTGCAGTACAGCTTTTGCAGCCCGGGTCTTCTTCATTCTGGTCTTCTCAGGTGAGAGGCCCATTGGTTCACCTGCTGGATTGAATGGTACCTCAATATTTCCTTTTAAACGCAGCTCCTTTCTGTTCTCATTATTAGCGTTTAACCCTTTTACATCTCACCAGCAGCTAGAGGGCATACAGTTCTCTAAAACCTCTTCAGCATTTATTGCTTGTAGACTTTTTGCCAATGGTCAGTCGACTGGTGTGAGTTGAAAAGTTTTAGTAGATTAGATTGCATGAGTCTAACACTTCCTGAGGTTGAGCTTTAACCATTTTCCTTTCTTTAAAAAGAGAGTGAGTAAAACTTGCCTCTTCATACTATGTTCTTGAAAATTCTGCCAGTTTTGAATTTTTTTTATCCATTCCCTACCTCAGCCAATTTTGGGGGCAGGTGTCCTTTAGAGCCCTGAGTCCTTGTGAATGGTAAGTGACCATTAGCTGTGGGTTAAAAGCTGCTCTTGCGGGAATCGGCCACAAGGCGACAGCATTTCTGCTTTACCAAATCTGGTTACTAGGGCAACAGAGCCTTACTGGAAGTGGTGTTCTAGGTTGTAAATTAGAATGGAATGTGCGAGGAAAAAGCCCTTTAAGTGTATGTCTCCTTACTTCTTGTTGGTATTTTTAACTTAAATTTTATTTTTTATCACAGCAAACTTGATTACAATGTTTTGTTTGTTCTAGGTGTGCAAGATGTGGTTCTTTCACACATATACATATATCTATTCTTCTTTGGAGCCTTTTCCCATGTAGGTTATGACACAGTGTTGAGTAGTCTTCTCTTGGTATTGCGTAGGTCTTTGGTGATTATATATTTCACATGTGTTTGTATGTCTCTGTTAACCTCAATATGGTAATGTATCCAATCCTCACACCTTTCCATTTGGTGAACCGTAAGTTTTTTTAATGAATCTATGATAGTGTTTGTCTGTGGAAATATCTTTGTTTGTATCATTTTTTAGGTAACCCCTATATGTGATATGATAGGATATGTGTCTTTCGCTTTCTCACTTACTCCAAGTTGCGTGATTACTTCTAGACTCATCTATGGTGCTTCAAATGGCATTGTTTCATTTTTTCACTAGCTCATATTCCATCTGTACAGGTAGCAGTTCTTCTTTGTCCACGCATCTGTCGGTGGACTTTTTGGTTACTTCCATATCTTGGCTATTGTAATACTATGGAATGCAGATTTGCGTGGCTGTGTCCTTCCAATTCTGTCTTCTTAGTTTATAGGTCCAGGAATAGGTCTGCTGGATCATATGGTAGCTCAATGTTTACCTTTTAAAGGTACCTCTGTTCTGTTCTCCTTAGTGGCTCTTTCCAGGTTACGTCCCACTTAAAGTGCAGGGCATGTATTTCTTCCCAGCACCTTCAGGATTTATTCTTTGTAGTTTTTGCTGATGATTATTCTGAGTGGTGTGAGCTGATACCTCTTTGTGTTTGAATTTGCATGTGTTTCATAATGCATTGAAATTGAGCTTTAAGACATGTCCTTTTTATTTTTCCAGCTGTGATTAGAGCTTATTTCTTCAAAGTGTTTTCTTAAAGTATGTGTCACCATTTGAAATATTTTGGCCATTATCTCCTTCAAGACATTTTGAGGGTAGGTTTCATTTACAGCCCTGCAGTACTTGTTCATATGAAGTGACCATTAGCTCAGGCTTTAAACCTGCGTTTGCAGGTAACGGCCAGAGAGCGGCAGCCTTTCTACATTCCCCTTGCTGGTACTAGGGAAACAGACCTACCGGCCAGTGGTGTTCTTTGGTTATAAATTAGACTGCAATGTGCCCGGATAAACCTACAAATGTTGATGTCTCCTTGCTTTTGTTTGTTTTTAAATTTAATTTATATTTATTATTAGAGTAATATTCCATTGTGTACGTGGACCATTTCTTCTTGGTGCATTCCTCGGTTGATGGACATTTTCATTGCTTCCAAGTGCTGGCTATGGTAAATCTTGCTGGCGTACAGGTTTGCCAGCCTGTGACTTTTTGATTCTCATTTTCTCAGGTGATAGGCCAAGCAGTGGTTGTGATTAATTGACTGGTAGCTCAATGTTTCCCTTTTCAAAGCACCTACACTGTGTTTTCATTAGTGGCTCTTTACATGCCCCCCCTTAAAACCGAGGGTACGCATTTCTCCACACTCCCTTCACCGTTTATTTTTTGCAGCATTTTTCCTAATGGCCATTCTGACTGCTGTCAGCTGATAGGTTTTTGTAATATGGGTATGCATGTCATTAAAATTTTTTAAATTCCTCATATTCCTACCCCTTTTTCTTTTCTCTTAAAATAAAACCCCGTGAGTACTATATATCTCTTGAAATTGTCTTCTTCGAAGGTTGCCCTCTTGTGAAGTTTTTGGTCGATTTTTGACCCCAAAAATTTTCTGGAGGGCAGGTGTCATTTACAGAACTGCAAGTTAGTGAAAATTTACTGACCTTTGGCAGTGGGTTCAAAGCTGCTGTTATGAGAATCGGCCACAAGGAGGTAGCATTTCTCCATTCTCCAATCTGGGTACTAGGGCAGCAGAGCCTTTCTGGAAGTCATTGTCCTAGGTTGTAAATTAGAATGGAATGTGTAAGGAGAAATCCCCATAAGTTTATGTCTCATTACTTCTTTTTGGTTTTTAAAATTTTTTTAATCTGTGTAATGTTTAGAATATTGTTTGTCCTAGGTGTACACAATCTGGTTCATTTGTACATTCTGTATGTCTATTAATGTACAGATCCTCTTCCCATGGAAAATATTACAGTGTTCCGTCGACCTCTCTTGCTATATGTTCGGTCTTTTTGATACATGTATATAATATGTATTTGTATATGTAGAGTAACACTAATCTTCATTTCTCAATTTCCCCCCTCCTTTCCTTTCAGATGAGCATAGTTTGTTTTCTAAGCCTGTGAGTGTCTTTCTTTTTGGAAATATGTTCATCTGTGTCAGTTATTAGATAATGCCATAAGTGATAATATAGGATATAGCTCTTTTGCTTTCCTACCTACTTCATGTTTTGTGATTATCTCCAGGCTCATCTATGGTGCCTCAAAGAGCAGTGCTTCAATGTTTTCCATGGCTAATATTCCATTGTGTACTTGGACCACTTCTTCTAGGTGCATTCCTCTGTTGATGGACATTTTCGTTGCTTCCAAGTGTTGCCTATGGTAAATATTGCTGGAGTGCAGGATTGCCAGCCTGTGATTTTTGTTTTCATTTTCTCAGGTGATAGACCCAGCAGTGGGTATGATTGATTGACTGGTATCGTAGCTCAACGTTTACCTTTTCAAGGCACCTCAATTGTGCTTTCATTAGTGGCTCTTACCACGTGCCCCTTAGAATCGAGGATACACATTTCTCCACAATCACGTCAGCATTTATTGTTTGCAGCATTTTTGTTGATGGCCATTCTGACTGGAGTGAGCTGATAGGTTTTTGTATTTTGGGTTTACATGTCTGTAAAAATTCCTACAATTCATTATTTCTCCACGGCTTTTTCTTTTCTGTTAAAAGATAAAGCAAAAAATGTGAGTGTAATATACCTCTTCAAATTTTCTTTTTTGAAGGTTGCACTCTAGAATTTTTTGGTCGAATTTCGACCTCAGTATTTTTTGGAGGGCACGTGTCATTTACAGAACTGCAATTGGTGAATATTTAGTGAACTTTTGCAGTGGGTTTAAAGCTGCTGTTGTTGGAAATGGTCACAAGGATGAAGCATTTCTCCATTACAAATCTGGGCAATAGGGCATCAGAGCTGTTTTGGAAGTCGTTTGCCTAGGTTGTAAATTTGAATGGAATGTGCCAGGAAAACCGCCCATAAGTTTATGTCTCATTACTCCTAGTTCGTTGTTTTAATTTTTTCAATTGGGGTAATGGTTAGAATGTTGCTTGTGCAAGGTGTACACACTCTGGTTCATCTTCATATTCTATATACCTATTTATGTAGAGATCCTCTTCCCGTGTAAATTATTACAGAGTGTTTCGTAAACCTTCCTTGCTATATGGTCGGTCTCTTTGATATATGTATATAATATGTATTTGTATACATATGGTAATGCTAATCTTCATTTATCCATTCCCCCCACCTTTCCTTTTAGATAAGCATACTTTTTTTTAATAAGTTTGTGATTGACTTTCTCTGTGGAAATATGTTCATTTGTGTCAGTTATTAGATAACGCCTATAAGTGATATCATAGGATATAGGACTTTTGCTTACCGACTTACCTCATGTTCTGTGATTATCTCCAAGATCATCTATGGTGCCTCAAAGAGCAGTGTTTCATTGTTTTCCATGGCTAGTATTCATTGTGTACACAGACCACTTCTTCTTTATCCTTTCATCTGTTGATGGACATTTTGGTTGCTTCACTGTCTTGTATATTGTGAATAAGGCTGCAGTGCAGCTTTTGCAGCCCGGGTCTTCTTCATTCTGGTCTTCTCAGGTGAGAGGCCCATTGGTTCACCTGCTGGATTGAATGGTACCTCAATATTTCCTTTTAAACGCAGCTCCTTTCTGTTCTCATTATTAGCATTTAACCCTTTTACATCTCACCAGCAGCTAGAGGGCATACAGTTCTCTAAAACCTCTTCAGCATTTATTGCTTGTAGACTTTTTGCCAATGGTCAGTCGACTGGTGTGAGTTGAAAAGTTTTAGTAGATTAGATTGCATGAGTCTAACACTTCCTGAGGTTGAGTTTTAACCATTTTCCTTTCTTTAGAAAGAGAGTGAGTAAAACTTGCCTCTTCATACTATGTTCTTGAAAATTCTACCTGTTTTGAATTTTTTTTATCCATTTCCTACCTCAGCCAATTTTGGGGGCAGGTGTCCTTTAGAGCCCTGAGTCCTTGTGAATGGTAAGTGACCATTAGCTGTGGGTTAAAAGCTGCTCTTGCGGGAATCGGCCACAAGGCGGCAGCATTTCTGCTTTACCAAATCTGGTTACTAGGGCAACAGAGCCTTACTGGAAGTGGTGTTCTAGGTTGTAAATTAGAATGGAATGTGCGAGGAAAAAGCCCTTTAAGTGTATGTCTCCTTACTTCTTGTTGGTATTTTTAACTTTATTTTTATTTTTTATCACAGCAAACTTGATTACAATGTTTTGTTTGTTCTAGGTGTGCAAGATGTGGTTCTTTCACACATATACATATATCCTTTCTTCTTTGGAACCTTTTCCCATGTAGGTTATGACACAGTGTTGAGTAGTCTTCTCTTGGTGTTGCGTAGGTCTTTGGTGAATATATATTTCACATGTGTTTCTATCTCTCTGTTAACCTCAATATGGTAATGTATCCAATCCTCACACCTTTCTATTTGGTGAACCATAAGATTCATTTATTTATTTATTTTTATTTTATTATTTTATTATTTTTTTTTTATTTGTTAACATTCTGATTTTTTTTAAGAAATTCACGTTCTTTTATTTATTTATTTATTTATTTATGACTGTGTTGGGTGTTCGTTTCTGTGCGAGGGCATTCTCTAGTTGTGGCAAGTGGGGACCACTCTTCATCACAGTGCGCGGGCCTCTCACCATCATGGCCTCTCTTGTTGTGGAGCACAGGCTCCAGACGCGCAGGCTCAGTAATTGTGGCTCACGGGCCCTGTTGCTCCGTGGCATATGGGATCGTCCCAGACCAGGGCTCGAACCCGTGTCCCCTGCATTGGCAGGCAGATTCTCAACCACTGCGCCACCAGGGAAGCCCCAAGATTTTTAATGAATCTATGATAGTGTTTCTCTGTGGAAATATCTTTGTTTGTATCATTTTTTAGGTAACCCCTATATGTGATATGATAGGATATGTGGTTTTCGCTTTCTCACTTACTCCAAGTTGTGTGATTACTTCTATACTCATCTATGGTTCTGCAAATGACATTGTTTCATTTTTTCACTAGCTCATATTCCATCTGTACAAATAGCAGTTCTTCTTTGTCCACCCATCTGTTGGTGGACTTTTTGGTTACTTCCATATCTTGGCTATTGTAATAATATGCAATACAGATTTGCGTGCCTGTGTTCTTCCAATTTTGCCTTCTTAGGTTATAGGTCCAGGAATAGGTCTGCTGGATCATATGGTAGCTCAATGTTTACCTTTTAAAGGCACCTCTATTCTGTTCTCCTTAGTGGCCCTTTCCAGGTTACGTCCCACTTAAAGTGGAGGGTATGTATTTCTTCCCAGCACCTTCAGCATTTATTCTTTGTAGTTTTTGCTGAGGGTTATTCTGAGTGGTGTGAGCTGATACCTCTTTGTGGTTGAATTTGTATGTGTCTCATAATGCGTTGAAATTGAGCTTTAAGACATGTCCTTTTTATTTTTCCAGCTGTGATTAGAGCTTATTTCTTCAAAGTGTTTTCTTAAAGTATGTGTCACCTTTTGAAATATTTTGGCCATTATCTCCCTCAAGACATTTTGAGGGCAGGTTTCATTTACAGCCCTGCAGTACTTGTTCATATGAAGTGACCATTAGCTCAGGCTTTAAACCTGCTTTTGCAGGTATCGGCCAAAGTGCGGCAGCCTTTCTACGTTCCCCTTGCTGGTACTAGGGAAACAGACCTACCGTCCAGTGGTGTTCTTCGGTTATAAATTAGAGTGAATGTGCCCGGATAAACCCACAAATGTTGATGTCTCCTTGCTTTTGTTTGTTTTTAAATTTAATTTATATTTATTATTATAGTAATATACCATTGTGTACGTAGACCACTTCTTCTTGGTGCATTCCTCAGTTGATGGACATTTTCATTGCTTGCAAGTGCTGGCTATAGTAAATCTTGCTGGCGTACAGGTTTGCCAGCCTGTGACTTTTTGATTCTCATTTTGTCAGGTGATAGTCCAAGAAGTGATTGTGATTGATTGACTGGTATCACAATGTTTCCCTTTTCAAAGCACCTACATTGTGTTTTCATTAGTGGCTCTTTACATGCCACCCCTTACAACCGAGGGTACGCATTTCTCCACACTCCCTTCACCGTTTATTTTTTGCAGCATTTTTCCTAATAGCCATTCTGACTGCTGTGAGGTGATAGGTTTTTGTAATATGGGTATGCATGTCATTAAAATTTTTAAAATTCATCATATTCCTACGCCTTTTTCTTTTCTTTTAAAAGAAAAAACCGTGAGTACAATATAGCTCTTGAAATTGTCTTCTTCGAAGGTTGCCCTCTTCTGAAGATTTTGGTCGATTTTTGACCCCAGAAATTTTCTGGAGGGCAGTTGCCATTTACAGAACTGCAAGTTGGTGAAAATTTACTGACATTTGGCAGTGGGTTCAAAGCTGCTGTTGTGGGAAACGGCCACAAGGAGGTAGCATTTCTCCATTCCCCAATCTGGGTACTAGGGCAGCAGAGCCTTTCTGGAAGTCATTGTCCTAGGTTGTAAATTAGAATGGAATTTGCCAGGAGAAATCCCCATAAGTTTATGTCTCATTACTTCTTCTTGGTTTTTAAAATTTTTTTAATCTGGGTAAAGTTTAGAATATTGTTTGTCCTAGGTGTACACAATCTGCTTCATTTGTACATTATGTATGTCTATTAATATACAGATCCTCTTCCCATGTAAAATATTACAGTGTTCCGTCGACCTCCCTTGCTATATGTTCAGTCTTTTTGATACATGTATATAATATGTATTTGTATATGTATAGTAACACTAATCTTCATTTCTCAATTTCCCCCCTCCTTTCCTTTCAGATGAGCATAGTTTGTTTTCTAAGCCTGTGAGTGTCTTTCTCTTTGGAAATATGTTCATCTGTGTCAGTTATTAGATAATGCCATAAGTGATAATATAGGATATAGCTCTTTTGCTTTCCGACCTACTTCATGTTTTGTGATTATCTCCAGGCTCATCTATGGTGCCTCAAAGAGCAGTGCTTCAATGTGTTCCATGGCTAGTATTCCATTGTGTACGTGGACCACTTCTTCTTGGTGCATTCCTCTGTTGATGGACATTTTCGTTGCTTCCAAATGTTGCCTATGGTAAATATTGCTGGAGTGCAGGATTGCCAGCCTGTGATTTTTGATTTTCATTTTCTCAGGTGATAGACCCAGCAGTGGGTATGATTGATTGACTGGTATGGTAGCTCGACGTTGACCTTTTCAAGGCAACTCAATTGTGCTTTCATTAGTGGCTCTTACCACGTCCCCCTTAGAATCGAGGATACGCATTTCTCCACAATCACGTCAGCATTTATTGTTTGCAGCATTTTTGTTGATGGCCATTCTGACTGGAGTGAGCTGATAGGTTTTTGTAATTTGGGTTTACATGTCTGTAAAAATTCGTACAATTCATTATTTCTCCACGGCTTTTTCTTTTCTGTTAAAAGAAAAAAGCAAAATATGGGACTATAATATACCTCTTCAAATTTTCTTTTTTGAAGATTGCACTCTAGAATGTTTTGTTCGAATTTCGACCTCAGTATTTTTTGGAGGGCACGTTTCATTTACAGAACTGCAATTGGTGAATATTTAGTGACCTTTTGCAGTGGGTTTAAAGCTGCTGTTGTGGGAAATGGCCACAAGGATGCAGCATTTCTACATTACAAAATCTGGGCAATAGGATATCAGAGCTGTTTTGGAAGTCGTTTGCCTAGGTTATAAATTTGAATGGAATGTGCCAGGAAAACCCCCCATAAGTTTATGTCTCATTACTCCTAGTTCGTTGTTTTAATTTTTTCAATTGGGGTAATGGTTAGAATGTTGCTTGTGCAAGGTGTACACACTCTGGTTCATCTTCATATTCTATATACCTATTTATGTAGAGATCCTCTTCCCGTGTAAATTATTACAGAGTGTTTCATAAACCTACCTTGCTATATGGTCGGTCTCTTTGATATATGTATATAATATGTATTTGTATACATATGGTAATGCTAATCTTCATTTATCCATTCCCCCCACCTTTCCTTTTAGATAAGCATAGTTTTTTTTAATAAGTTTGTGATTGACTTTCTCTGTGGAAATATGTTCATTTGTGTCAGTTATTAGATAACGCCTATAAGTGATATCATAGGATATAGGACTTTTGCTTTCCGACTTACCTCATGTTCTGTGATTATCTCCAAGATCATCTCTGGTGCCTCAAAGAGCAGTGTTTCATTGTTTTCCATGTCTAGTATTCATTGTGTACACGGACCACTTCTTTATCCTTTCATCTGTTGATGGACATTTTGGTTGCTTCACTGTCTTGTACATTGTGAATAAGGCTGCAGTACAGCTTTTGCAGCCCGGGTCTTCTTCATTCTGGTCTTCTCAGGTGAGAGGCCCATTGGTTCACCTGCTGGATTGAATGGTACCTCAATATTTCCTTTTAAACGCAGCTCCTTTCTGTTCTCATTATTAGCGTTTAACCCTTTTACATCTCACCAGCAGCTAGAGGGCATACAGTTCTCTAAAACCTCTTCAGCATTTATTGCTTGTAGACTTTTTGCCAATGGTCAGTCGACTGGTGTGAGTTGAAAAGTTTTAGTAGATTAGATTGCATGAGTCTAACACTTCCTGAGGTTGAGCTTTAACCATTTTCCTTTCTTTAAAAAGAGAGTGAGTAAAACTTGCCTCTTCATACTATGTTCTTGAAAATTCTGCCAGTTTTGAATTTTTTTTATCCATTCCCTACCTCAGCCAATTTTGGGGGCAGGTGTCCTTTAGAGCCCTGAGTCCTTGTGAATGGTAAGTGACCATTAGCTGTGGGTTAAAAGCTGCTCTTGCGGGAATCGGCCACAAGGCGACAGCATTTCTGCTTTACCAAATCTGGTTACTAGGGCAACAGAGCCTTACTGGAAGTGGTGTTCTAGGTTGTAAATTAGAATGGAATGTGCGAGGAAAAAGCCCTTTAAGTGTATGTCTCCTTACTTCTTGTTGGTATTTTTAACTTAAATTTTATTTTTTATCACAGCAAACTTGATTACAATGTTTTGTTTGTTCTAGGTGTGCAAGATGTGGTTCTTTCACACATATACATATATCTATTCTTCTTTGGAGCCTTTTCCCATGTAGGTTATGACACAGTGTTGAGTAGTCTTCTCTTGGTATTGCGTAGGTCTTTGGTGATTATATATTTCACATGTGTTTGTATGTCTCTGTTAACCTCAATATGGTAATGTATCCAATCCTCACACCTTTCCATTTGGTGAACCGTAAGTTTTTTTAATGAATCTATGATAGTGTTTGTCTGTGGAAATATCTTTGTTTGTATCATTTTTTAGGTAACCCCTATATGTGATATGATAGGATATGTGTCTTTCGCTTTCTCACTTACTCCAAGTTGCGTGATTACTTCTAGACTCATCTATGGTGCTTCAAATGGCATTGTTTCATTTTTTCACTAGCTCATATTCCATCTGTACAGGTAGCAGTTCTTCTTTGTCCACGCATCTGTCGGTGGACTTTTTGGTTACTTCCATATCTTGGCTATTGTAATACTATGGAATGCAGATTTGCGTGGCTGTGTCCTTCCAATTCTGTCTTCTTAGTTTATAGGTCCAGGAATAGGTCTGCTGGATCATATGGTAGCTCAATGTTTACCTTTTAAAGGTACCTCTGTTCTGTTCTCCTTAGTGGCTCTTTCCAGGTTACGTCCCACTTAAAGTGCAGGGCATGTATTTCTTCCCAGCACCTTCAGGATTTATTCTTTGTAGTTTTTGCTGATGATTATTCTGAGTGGTGTGAGCTGATACCTCTTTGTGTTTGAATTTGCATGTGTTTCATAATGCATTGAAATTGAGCTTTAAGACATGTCCTTTTTATTTTTCCAGCTGTGATTAGAGCTTATTTCTTCAAAGTGTTTTCTTAAAGTATGTGTCACCATTTGAAATATTTTGGCCATTATCTCCTTCAAGACATTTTGAGGGTAGGTTTCATTTACAGCCCTGCAGTACTTGTTCATATGAAGTGACCATTAGCTCAGGCTTTAAACCTGCGTTTGCAGGTAACGGCCAGAGAGCGGCAGCCTTTCTACATTCCCCTTGCTGGTACTAGGGAAACAGACCTACCGGCCAGTGGTGTTCTTCGGTTATAAATTAGACTGCAATGTGCCCGGATAAACCTACAAATGTTGATGTTTCCTTGCTTTTGTTTGTTTTTAAATTTAATTTATATTTATTATTAGAGTAATATTCCATTGTGTACGTGGACCATTTCTTCTTGGTGCATTCCTCGGTTGATGGACATTTTCATTGCTTCCAAGTGCTGGCTATGGTAAATCTTGCTGGCGTACAGGTTTGCCAGCCTGTGACTTTTTGATTCTCATTTTCTCAGGTGATAGGCCAAGCAGTGGTTGTGATTAATTGACTGGTAGCTCAATGTTTCCCTTTTCAAAGCACCTACACTGTGTTTTCATTAGTGGCTCTTTACATGCCCCCCCTTAAAACCGAGGGTACGCATTTCTCCACACTCCCTTCACCGTTTATTTTTTGCAGCATTTTTCCTAATGGCCATTCTGACTGCTGTGAGCTGATAGGTTTTTGTAATATGGGTATGCATGTCATTAAAATTTTTTAAATTCCTCATATTCCTACCCCTTTTTCTTTTCTCTTAAAATAAAACCCCGTGAGTACTATATATCTCTTGAAATTGTCTTCTTCGAAGGTTGCCCTCTTGTGAAGTTTTTGGTCGATTTTTGACCCCAAAAATTTTCTGGAGGGCAGGTGTCATTTACAGAACTGCAAGTTAGTGAAAATTTACTGACCTTTGGCAGTGGGTTCAAAGCTGCTGTTATGAGAATCGGCCACAAGGAGGTAGCATTTCTCCATTCTCCAATCTGGGTACTAGGGCAGCAGAGCCTTTCTGGAAGTCATTGTCCTAGGTTGTAAATTAGAATGGAATGTGTAAGGAGAAATCCCCATAAGTTTATGTCTCATTACTTCTTTTTGGTTTTTAAAATTTTTTTAATCTGTGTAATGTTTAGAATATTGTTTGTCCTAGGTGTACACAATCTGGTTCATTTGTACATTCTGTATGTCTATTAATGTACAGATCCTCTTCCCATGGAAAATATTACAGTGTTCCGTCGACCTCTCTTGCTATATGTTCGGTCTTTTTGATACATGTATATAATATGTATTTGTATATGTAGAGTAACACTAATCTTCATTTCTCAATTTCCCCCCTCCTTTCCTTTCAGATGAGCATAGTTTGTTTTCTAAGCCTGTGAGTGTCTTTCTTTTTGGAAATATGTTCATCTGTGTCAGTTATTAGATAATGCCATAAGTGATAATATAGGATATAGCTCTTTTGCTTTCCTACCTACTTCATGTTTTGTGATTATCTCCAGGCTCATCTATGGTGCCTCAAAGAGCAGTGCTTCAATGTTTTCCATGGCTAATATTCCATTGTGTACTTGGACCACTTCTTCTAGGTGCATTCCTCTGTTGATGGACATTTTCGTTGCTTTCAAGGGTTGCCTAAGGTAAATATTGCTGGAGTGCAGGATTGCCAGCCTGTGATTTTTGATTTTCATTTTCTCAGGTGATAGACCCAGCAGTGGGTATGATTGATTGACTGGTATCGTAGCTCAACGTTTACCTTTTCAAGGCACCTCAATTGTGCTTTCATTAGTGGCTCTTACCACGTCCCCCTTAGAATTGAGGGTACGCATTTCTCCACAATCACGTCAGCATTTATTGTTTGCAGCATTTTTGTTGAGGACCGTTCTGACTGGTGTGAGCTGATAGGTTTTTGTAATTTGGGTTTACATTCTGTAAAATTCCTACAATTCATTATTTCTCCACAGCTTTTTCTTTTCTGTTAAAAGATAAAGCAAAAAATGTGAGTGTAATATACCTCTTCAAATTTTCTTTTTTGAAGGTTGCACTCTAGAATTTTTTGGTCGAATTTCGACCTCAGTATTTTTTGGAGGGCACGTGTCATTTACAGAACTGCAATTGGTGAATATTTAGTGAACTTTTGCAGTGGGTTTAAAGCTGCTGTTGTGGGAAATGGTCACAAGGATGAAGCATTTCTCCATTACAAATCTGGGGAATAGGGCTTCAGAGCTGTTTTGGAAGTCGTTTGCCTAGGTTGTAAACTTGAATGGAATGTGCCAGGAAAACCGCCCATAAGTTTATGTCTCATTACTCCTAGTTCGTTGTTTTAATTTTTTCAATTGGGGTAATGGTTAGAATGTTGCTTGTGCAAGGTGTACACACTCTGGTTCATCTTCATATTCTATATACCTATTTATGTAGAGATCCTCTTCCCGTGTAAATTATTACAGAGTGTTTCGTAAAACTTCCTTGCTATATGGTCGGTCTCTTTGATATATGTATATAATATGTACTTGTATACATATGGTAATGCTAATCTTCATTTATCCATTCCCCCCACCTTTCCTTTTAGATAAGCATAGTTTTTTTTAATAAGTTTGTGATTGACTTTCTCTGTGGAAATATGTTCATTTGTGTCAGTTATTAGATAACGCCTATAAGTGATATCATAGGATATAGGACTTTTGCTTTCCGACTTACCTCATGTTCTGTGATTATCTCCAAGATCATCTCTGGTGCCTCAAAGAGCAGTGTTTCATTGTTTTCCATGTCTAGTATTCATTGTGTACACGGACCACTTCTTCTTTATCCTTTCATCTGTTGATGGACATTTTGGTTGCTTCACTGTCTTGTACATTGTGAATAAGGCTGCAGTACAGCTTTTGCAGCCCGGGTCTTCTTCATTCTGGTCTTCTCAGGTGAGAGGCCCATTGGTTCACCTGCTGGATTGAATGGTACCTCAATATTTCCTTTTAAACGCAGCTCCTTTCTGTTCTCATTATTAGCGTTTAACCCTTTTACATCTCACCAGCAGCTAGAGGGCATACAGTTCTCTAAAACCTCTTCAGCATTTATTGCTTGTAGACTTTTTGCCAATGGTCAGTCGACTGGTGTGAGTTGAAAAGTTTTAGTAGATTAGATTGCATGAGTCTAACACTTCCTGAGGTTGAGCTTTAACCATTTTCCTTTCTTTAAAAAGAGAGTGAGTAAAACTTGCCTCTTCATACTATGTTCTTGAAAATTCTGCCTGTTTTGAATTTTTTTTATCCATTCCCTACCTCAGCCAATTTTGGGGGCAGGTGTCCTTTAGAGCCCTGAGTCCTTGTGAATGGTAAGTGACCATTAGCTGTGGGTTAAAAGCTGCTCTTGCGGGAATCGGCCACAAGGCGGCAGCATTTCTGCTTTACCAAATCTGGTTACTAGGGCAACAGAGCCTTACTGGAAGTGGTGTTCTAGGTTGTAAATTAGAATGGAATGTGCGAGGAAAAAGCCCTTTAAGTGTATGTCTCCTTACTTCTTGTTGGTATTTTTAACTTAAATTTTATTTTTTATCACAGCAAACTTGATTACAATGTTTTGTTTGTTCTAGGTGTGCAAGATGTGGTTCTTTCACACATATACATATATCTATTCTTCTTTGGAGCCTTTTCCCATGTAGGTTATGACACAGTGTTGAGTAGTCTTCTTTTGGTATTGCGTAGGTCTTTGGTGATTATATATTTCACATGTGTTTCTATCTCTCTGTTAACCTCAATATGGTAATGTATCCAATCCTCACACCTTTCTATTTGGTGAACCATAAGATTTATTTATTTATTTATTTTTTTTTTTATTTTTTTTAAAGTTTGTTAACATTCTGATTTTTTTTTAGAAATTCACGTTCTTTTATTTATTTATTTATTTATTTATTTATGACTGTGTTGGGTCTTCACTTCTGTGCGAGGGCTTTCTCTAGTTGTGGCAAGTTGGGACCACTCTTCATCGCGGTGCCCGGGCCTCTCACCATCGTGGCCTCTCTTGTTGTGGAGCACAGGCCCCAGACGCGCAGGCTCAGTAATTGTGGCTCACGGGCCCAGTTGCTCCGTGGCATGTGGGATCTTCCCAGACCAGGGCTCGAACCCCTGTCCCCTGCATTGGCAGGTATATTCTCAACCACTGCGCCACCAGGGAAGCCCCAAGATTTTTAATGAATCTATGATAGTGTTTCTCTGTGGAAATATCTTTGTTTGTATCATTTTTTAGGTAACCCCTATATGTGATATGATAGGATATGTGTCTTTCGCTTTCTCACTTACTCCAAGTTGCGTGATTACTTGTAGACTCATCTATGGTGCTGCAAATGGCATTGTTTCATTTTTTCACTAGCTCATATTCCATCTGTACAGGTAGCAGTTCTTCTTTGTCCACCCATCTGTTGGTGGACTTTTTGGTTACTTCCATATCATGGCTATTGTAATACTATGGAATGCAGATTTGCGGGGCTGTGTCCTTCCAATTCTGTCTTCTTAGTTTATAGGTCCAGGAATAGGTCTGCTGGATCATATGGTAGCTCAATGTTTACCTTTTAAAGGCACCTCTGTTCTGTTCTCCTTAGTGGCTCTTAACAGGTTACGTCCCACTTAAAGTGCAGGGCATGTATTTCTTCCCAGCACCTTCAGGATTTATTCTTTGTAGTTTTTGCTCTGATTATTCTGAGTGGTGTGAGCTGATACCTCTTTGTGTTTGAATTTGCATGTGTTTCATAATGCATTGAAATTGAGCTTTAAGACATGTCCTTTTTATTTTTCCAGCTGTGATTAGAGCTTATTTCTTCAAAGTGTTTTCTTAAAGTATGTGTCACCATTTGAAATATTTTGGCCATTATCTCCTTCAAGACATTTTGAGGGTAGGTTTCATTTACAGCCCTGCAGTACTTGTTCATATGAAGTGACCATTAGCTCAGGCTTTAAACCTGCGTTTGCAGGTAACGGCCAGAGAGCGGCAGCCTTTCTACATTCCCCTTGCTGGTACTAGGGAAACAGACCTACCGGCCAGTGGTGTTCTTCGGTTATAAATTAGACGGCAATGTGCCCGGATAAACCCACAAATGTTGATGTCTCCTTGCTTTTGTTTGTTTTTAAATTTAATTTATATTTATTATTAGAGTAATATTCCATTGTGTACGTGGACCATTTCTTCTTCGTGCATTCCTCGGTTGATGGACATTTTCATTGCTTCCAAGTGCTGGCTATGGTAAATCTTGCTTGCGTACAGGTTTGCCAGCCTGTGACTTTTTGATTCTCATTTTCTCAGGTGATAGGCCAAGCAGTGGTTGTGATTGATTGACTGGTAGCTCAATGTTTCCCTTTTCAAAGCACCTACACTGTGTTTTCATTAGTGGCTCTTTCCATGCCCCCCCTTACAACCGAGGGTACGCATTTCTCCACACTCCCTTCACCGTTTATTTTTTGCAGCATTTTTCCTAATGGCCATTCTGACTGCTGTGAGCTGATAGGTTTTTGTAATATGGGTATGCATGTCATTAAAATTTTTTAAATTCGTCATATTCCTACCCCTTTTTCTTTTCTCTTAAAATAAAACCCCGTGAGTACTATATAGCTCTTGAAATTGTCTTCTTCGAAGGTTGCCCTCTTGTGAAGTTTTTGGTCGATTTTAGACCCCAAAAATTTTCTGGAGGGCAGGTGTCATTTGCAGAACTGCAAGTTGGTGAAAATTTAGTGACCTTTTGCAGTGGGTTCAAAGCTGCTGTTGTGAGAAACGGCCACAAGGAGGTAGCATTTCTCCATTCCCCCATCTGGGTACTAGGGCAGCAGAGCCTTTCTGGAAGTCATTGTCCTAGGTTGTAAATTAGAATGGAATGTGCCAGGAGAAATCCCCATAAGTTTATGTCTCATTACTTCTTTTTGGTTTTTAAAATTTTTTTAATCTGGGTAATGTTTAGAATATTGTTTGTCCTAGGTGTACACAATCTGGTTCATTTGTACATTATGTATGTCTATTAATGTAAAGATCCTCTTCCCATGTAAAATATTACAATGTTCCGTCGACCTCCCTTGCTATATGTTCGGTGTTTTTGATACATGTATATAATATGTATTTGTATATGTAGAGTAACACTAATCTTCATTTCTCAATTTCCCCCCTCCTTTCCTTTCAGATGAGCATAGTTTGTTTTCTAAGCCTGTGAGTGTCTTTCTCTTTGGAAATATGTTCATCTGTGTCAGTTATTAGATAATGCCATAAGTGATAATATAGGATATAGGTGTTTTGCTTTCCGACCTACTTCATATTTTGTGATTATGTCCAGGCTCATCTATGGTGCCTCAAAGAGCAGTGCTTCAATGTTTTCCATGGCTAATATTCCATTGTGTACATGGACCACTTCTTCTTGGTGCATTCCTCTGTTGATGGACATTTTCGTTGCTTCCAAGGGTTGCCTATGGTAAATATTGCTGGAGTGCAGGATTGCCAGCCTGTGATTTTTGATTTTCATTTTCTCAGGTGGTAGACCCAGCAGTGGGTATGATTGATTGACTGGTATGGTAGGTCAAAGTTTACCTTTTCAAGGCACCTCAATTGTGCTTTCATTAGTGGCTCTTACCACGACCCCTTAGAATTGAGGTTACGCATTTCTCCACAATCACGTCAGCATTTATTGTTTGCAGCATTTTTGTTGATGGCCGTTCTGACTGGTGTGAGCTGATAGGTTTTTGTAATTTGGGTTTACATGTCTGTAAAAATTCCTACAATTCATCATTTTTCCACGCCTTTTTCTTTTCTGTTAAAAGAAAAAAGCAAAAAAGTGTGACTATAATATACCTCTTCAAGTTTTCTTTTTGGAAGGTTGCACTCTGGAATTTTGTGGTCGATTTTCGACCTCAGTATTTTTTGGAGGGCCGGTGTCATTTACAGTCCTGCACTTGGTGAATATTTAGTGACCTTTTGCAGTGGGTTTAAAGCTGCTCTTGTGGGAAACGGCCACAAGGTTGCAGCATTTCTCCATTCCCAAATCTGGGTACTAGGGCAGCAGAGCCGTTCTGGAAGTTGTTTGCCTAGGTTTTAAATTTGGTTGGAATGTGCCAGGAAAACCCCCCATAAGTTTATGTGTCATTACCCCTAGTTCATTGTTTTAATTTTTTCAATTGGGGTAATGGTTAGAATGTTGCTCGTCCAAGGTGTACACACTCTGGTTCATCTACATATTGTATGTAACTATTTATGTAGAGATCCTCTTCCCGTGTAAATTATTACAGAGTGTTCCGTAATCCTCCCTTGCTATATGGTCGGTCTATTTGATATATGTATATAATATGTATTTGTATACATATGGTAATGCTAATCTTCATTTATCCATTACCCCCACCTTTCCTTTAAATAAGCATAGTTTTTTTTTTAATAACTCTGTGATTGACTTTCTGTGTGGAAATATGTTCATTTGTGTCAGTTATTATATAACGCCTATAAGTGATATCATAGGATATAGGACTTTTGCTTTCCGACTTACCTCATGTTCTGTGATTGTCTCCAAGATCATCTATGGTGCCTCAAAGAGCACTGTTTCATTGTTTTCCATGGCTAGTATTCATTGTGTACATGGACGACTTCTTCTTTATCCTTTCATCTGTTGATGGACATTTTGGTTGCTTCCTGTCTTCTCTATTGTGAATAAGGCTGCAGTGCAGCTTTTGCAGCCCGGGTCTTCTTCATTCTGGTCTTCTCAGGGGAGAGGACCATTGGTGCACCTGCTGGATTGAATGGTACCTCAATTTTTCCTTTTAAACGCAGCTCCTTTCTCTTCTCATTATTAACGTTTAACCCTCTTACATCTCACCAGCAGCTAGAGGGTACACAGTTCTCTAAAACCACTTCAGCATTTATTGTTTGTAGTCCTTTTGCCAATGGTCAGTCGACTGGTGTGAGTTGAAAACTTTTTGTAGATTAGATTGCATGAGTCTAATACTTCCTGAGGTTGAGCTTTTATCCATTTTCCTTTCTTTAAAAAGAGAGTGAGTAAAACTTGCCTCTTCATACTATCTTCTTGAAAATTCTGCCTGTTTTGAATTTTTTTTATCCATTCCCTACCTCAGCACAATTTTGAGGGCAGGTGTCCTTTACCGCCCTGAGTCCTTGTCAATGGTAAGTGACCATTAGCTGTGGGTTAAAAGCTGCTCTTGCGGGAATCGTTCACAAGGCGGCAGCATTTCTCCTTTACCAAATCTGGTTACTAGGGCAACAGAGCCTTACTGGAAGTGGTGTTCTAGGTTTTAAATTAGAATGGAATGTGCGAGGAAAAAGCCCTTTAAATTTATGTCTCATTACTTCTTGTTGGTATTTTTAACTTAATTTTTATTTTTTATCACAGCAAACTTGATTACAATGTTTTGTTTTTTCTAGGTGTGCAAGATGTGGTTCTTTCACACATATACATATATCTATTCTTCTTCGGATCCTTTTCCCATGTAGGTTATGACACAATGTTGAGTAGTCTTCCCTTGATATTGCGTAGGTCTTTGGTGATTATATATTTCACATGTGTTTGTATCTCTCTGTTAACCTCAATATGGTAATCTATCCAATCCTCACACCTTTCCATTTGGTGAACCATAAGTTTTTTTAATGAATCTATGATAGTGTTTGTCTTTGGAAATATCTTCGTTTGTATCATTTTTTAGGTAACCCCTATATGTGATATGATAGGATATGTGTCTTTCGCTTTCTCACTTACTCCAAGTTGCGTGATTACTTCTAGACTCATCTATGGTGCTGCAAATGGCATTGTTTCATTTTTTCACTAGCTCATATTCCATCTGTACAGGTAGCAGTTCTTCTTTGTCCACCCATCTGTAGGTGGACTTTTTGGTTACTTCCATATCATGGCTATTGTAATACTATGGAATGCAGATTTGCGGGGCTGTGTCCTTCCAATTCTGTCTTCTTAGTTTATAGGTCCAGGAATAGGTCTGCTGGATCATATGGTAGCTCAATGTTTACCTTTTAAAGGCACCTCTGTTCTGTTCTCCTTAGTGGCTCTTAACAGGTTACGTCCCACTTAAAGTGCAGGGCATGTATTTCTTCCCAGCACCTTCAGGATTTATTCTTTGTAGTTTTTGCTCTGATTATTCTGAGTGGTGTGAGCTGATACCTCTTTGTGTTTGAATTTGCATGTGTTTCATAATGCATTGAAATTGAGCTTTAAGACATGTCCTTTTTATTTTTCCAGCTGTGATTAGAGCTTATTTCTTCAAAGTGTTTTCTTAAAGTATGTGTCACCATTTGAAATATTTTGGCCATTATCTCCTTCAAGACATTTTGAGGGTAGGTTTCATTTACAGCCCTGCAGTACTTGTTCATATGAAGTGACCATTAGCTCAGGCTTCAAACCTGTTTTTGCAGGTAACTGCCAGAGGGTGGCAGCCTTTCAACGTTCCGCACTCTGGTAACTAGGGAAACAGTCCTTCTGGCCAGTGGTGGTCCTGGGTTATAAATTAGCATGGAATGTACCCCGATAAACCCAGAAAAGCTGATGTCTCCTTACTTTTGTTTGTTTTTTAAATTTAATTTTTTTATTGGAGTAATATTCCATTGTGTACATGGAGCACATCTTCTTTGTGCATTCCTCTGTTGATGCACGTATTCATTGCTTCCAAATATTGGCTATGGTAAATGTTGCTGGAGGGCAGTATTGCCAACTCCTGTCTTTTTGATCCTCATCTTCTCAGGTGATAGCCCCTGCAGTGGGCATGGAAAAATGCTCAACATCTTGAATTAATAAAACATGCTAATCCAATCTACAAAAACATTTACCTCACAACAGTCAGAATGATCATCACCAAAAAATCTACAAACGATAAATGCTGAACGGGTATAAGAGAACTGTGTACCCTCTAGCAGCCTATTGGATGTAAACTGGTAACAGTCAGTAGTGAGAACATAATGGAGGTGTGTTTAAAGGTAAACATTGAGCTACTATATGATCTGGAAAGCCCACTGCTGGGACTATCGCCTTAGAAGACCAGAATCAAAAAGACACAGGCTGGCAATCCTGCACTGCAGCAATATTTACCATAGCCAAAAGTTGGAAACAACCAAAATGTCCTTCAACAGATGAATGCACAAAGAAGAAGTTTTCATTGTACACAGTGGAATATTAGCCATGGAAAAGAGTGAAACAGTGATGTTTGCAACACCATAGAAAGACCTAGAGATAATCACACAACTTGAAGTAACGAAGAAACTGAAAGACAAATATCCTATGATATCACTTTTAGGTTTTACCTAAAAATTGATACACATGAACTTATTTCCAAGACAAGGGCCCTAATGGATGAAGAAAACAAAATTATATTTAACCAAATGGAAAGGTGTGAGGCATGTATAAATTAGGATATGCTGGATGACAGACCTATACTAATACATATGAAAAATATAAATCACCAAAACCTAGGCTATACCTACAGAGGTCTACTGAACACTCTGTAATAACCTACGTGGGATAGGATCCAAAGATCTATAGATACATATATATAATGAACCAGATTCTGTACACCTAGAAGAAACACAACATTTTAATCAAATTTGCTCTAATAAAAAATAAATTTAAAAATCAAACAGAAAGTAAGGAGATATAAGCTGTTGGGTGTTGTCTTGGCACATTCCACTCTAATTTTCAGCCTACTAACACGATTTCCAGGAAGGCTCTGTTGCCCAAGTGCCAAGAGTTGGAAATGCTGCCTCCTTGTGGCCATTTAATGCAAGACCAGCTTTAACCCCAGAGCTAATGGTCAGTTAATATTCACAAGGACTCAGGGCTGTAAAGGACACCTGTCCTCAAAAAATGTCTTGGGGCAGGGAATGGGCAAAAAACTCAACACACAGCAAATTTTTCAAGAAGATCATTGGTAAGTTTTATTCACTTTTTTTTAAGGGGTAAGTTTTACTCACTTTTTTAAAAAAAGGAAAATAGATATAAACTAAACATAAAGAATTATTAGACTAATGCAATTCAAATCTACAAAAAGTTTCACCTCGCACCAGTCAAATAAACATTAGCAAAACGTCTACGAACAATAAATGCTGAAGGGGTTTTAGCCAACTCTGTGCCCTGTAGCGGCTGGTGAGATGTAAAGTGGTAAGAGCCAATAATGAGAAGAGAAAGGAGCTGCGTTTAAAACTAATAATTGAGCCACCATTTGATCCAGCAGGACCAGAGTTGGGCCTATAACCAGAGAAGAGCAGAATCGAGAAGACACAGGCTGCAAAAGTTGCACTGCAGCAGTATTCACAATAGGCAAGACAAGGAAGCAACCAAAATGCCCATCAACATGAATAGACAAAGAAGAAGTGGTCGGGGTACACAATAGAATATTTGCCATGGGAAACAATAAAACACTGCTCTTTGCAGCACCGTAGATGAGCCTAGACATAATCACAGAACATGAGGTAATTCGGAAAGCAAAAGAAAAATATACTATGATATTACTTATAGGTATTATCTAACAACTGACACAAATGAACATATTTCCAAAGAGAAAGACACTCACAGAGTTAGAAGACAAACTATGCTTATGTTTAATATAACAGTGAGCATACGTATAGAAATACATATTAAATACATATATCGAAAAGACCGACCATATAGAAATGGAGGTCTATGGAACACTCTATATAATTTACATGAGAAGGTGATCTGTACATGAAGAAATATATGTAATGTACAATTGAAACAGAACGGGTACACCTAGGAAAAACTATTCTAAAAATTAAAATAATGAACATGAAGTAATGAGACATAAATTTCAGGGTCTTTTTCCTGGCACATTCCATTCTAATTTACAACCTAGAACACCACTTCCAGTAAGGCTCTGTTGCCCTAGTAACCAGACTGGTAAAGGAGAAATGCTGCCGCCTTGTGGCCGTTTCCAGCAAGAGCAGCTTTTAACCCACAGCTAATGGTCACTTAAGATTCACAAGGACTCAGGGCTGTAAAGGACACTTGCCCTCAAAATTTGTGCTGAAGTAGGGAATGGACAAAAAAATTCAAAACAGGCAAATGTTTCAAGAACAGACTATGAAGAGTTAAGTTTTACTTACATTCTTCTTTTAAAAAAAGGAAAATGGATAAAAGCTCAACCTCAGGGAGTGTTAGACCCATGAAATCTAATCTACAAAAAGTTTCAACTTACACCAGTCGACTGACCATCAGCAAAAAGTCTACAAACAATAAATGCTGACGGGGTTTTAGAGAACTGTGTACCCTCTACCTGCTGGTGAGACGTAAAGGGGTAACAGCCAATAATGAGAAGAGAAAGGAGCTGTGTATAAAAGTAAAAATAGAGGTACCATTCAATCCAGCAGGCGCATCACTGGACCTCTCACCTGAGAAGACAAGTATCGAGAAGACACAGGCCGCAAAAGCTTCAGTGCAGCCTTATTCACAATAGCCAAGACAGTGAAGCAATCAAAATGTCCAACAACAGGTGAATGGATAAAGAAGAAGTGGTCCATGTACACAATGGAATATTAGCCATGGAAGACAACGAACCATTGCTCTCGGAGGCACCACAAATGAGTCTGGATATAATCACGAAATATGAGGTAAGTCCGAAAGCAAAACACCTATATTCTATGATGTCACTTATAGGCGTTATCTAATAACTGACACAAATGAACATATTTCCACAGAGAAAGACACTCACAGACTTAAAAAACAAACTATGCTCATTTAAAAGGAAAGGTGCGGGGTATGGATAAATTAAGATTAGTGTTACTATATTTATACAAACACATATTTTATACATATCTGAAAAAGACCGACCATATAGCAAGGGAGGTCTGTGGAAAACTCTGTAACATTTTACATGGGAAGAGGATCTGTATTTGAATAGACATATATAATGTACAAATGAACCACATTGTGTACACCTAGAACAAACAATATTCTAAGCTTTACCCCAAATAAAACACTTTTAAAAACCAAGAAGAAATAATGAGACATAAACTTATGGGGGTTTCTCCACGCACATTCCAATGTAATTTACAACATAGGAACACGACTTCCAGAAAGGCTCTGGTGCCCTACTACGCAGATTTGCGAATGGAGAAATGCTGCCTCCTTGAGGCCAATTCCCACAACAGGAGCTTTAAAACCATTGCTAAAGGTCACTAAATATTCACCAAAGTTGCAGTTCGGTAAATGAGACCTGCTCTCTAAAAAAAGTCTGAGGTGGAAAATCGACCAAAAAATTCAAAAGAGGGCAACCTTCCAAGAAGACAATATCAAGAGTTATATTGTACTCCCAATTGTTTCCTTTTTTTAACAGAAAAGAAAACGGCGGTGAAAAATGATGAGTTTTACGAATTTCCAAAGCCATGCAAACCCAAATTCCAAAACCCTATCAGCTCACAGCAGCCAGTAGGGCCATTAGCGTAAATGCTGCAAAAAATAAATGCTGAAGCGATTGTGGAGAAATGTGTACCCTCGATTCTAAGGGGGACGTGCTAAGTGCCACTAATGAAAACACAAAGAAGGTGCTTTGAAAAGGGAAAAACGGTGCTACCAGTCAGTCAATCACAACCACTGGTGGGCCTATCACCTGAGAAAATGAGAAGCAAAAAGTCACAGGCTGGCAATCCTGCACTCCAACAATATTTACCATAGCCAACACTTGGAAGCAATGAAAATGTCCATCAACCGAGGAATGCGCAAAGTAGAAGTGGTCCACGTACACAGTGGAAGATTACTCCAATAAAAAATAAAAATTAAATTTAAAAATCCAACAAAAGTAAAGAGACATCAGCTTGTGTGGGTTTGTCCGGGCACACTCCACTCTAATTTATACCGAGAAACACCACAGGCCGCAAGGGCATTTCCCTAGTTACCAGGGTGGGGAACATAGAAAGGCTGCCACCCTCTGGCAGTTACCTGCAAAAACAGCTTTAAGGCCTGTGCTAATGGTCATTTCATAGGAAGAAGTAATGCAGGACTGTAAATGAAACATGCCCTCAATATGTCTTGAGGGAGGTAATGGCCAAAACATTTCAAAATGTGACACATACTTTAAGAGAACACTTTGAAGAACTAAGGGGTAATCACAGCTTGAAAAATAAAAAGGATATGCCTTAAAGCTCAGTTTCAACGGATTATAAGGCACATGCGAATTCAACCAAAAAGAGGTATCAGCTCACACTTGTCAGAAAAACCATCAGCAAGAAAACTACAAACAATAAATGCTGAAGCTGTTGTGGAGAAATGCATACCCTCAACTTCAAGGGGGACGTAACTTGGAAAGGGCCACAAATGAGAACAGAATGGAGGTGCCTTAAAAAGGTAAACATTGAGCTACCATATGATCCAGCAGGCCCACTCCTCGACCTATAATCTAAGAAGAGAGAATTGGAAAGACACAGGCAGGCCAATCTGCATTGCACAGTATTACAATAGCCAAGATATGGAGGTAACCGAAAAGTCCACCAACAGATGGGTGGACAAAGAAGAACTCCTCCATGTATAGATGGAATATTCGCTAGTGAAAAAAATGAAACAATGCCATTTGCAGCACCATAGATGAGTCTAGACGTAATCACACCACCTGTAGTAAGTGAGAAAGTAAAAGACACATATCCTATCATATCACTTTTAGGAGTTACATAAAAATTGATACTAATGAAGATATTTCCACAGAGAAAGGCAATCACAGATTCATTAAAAAACTTATGGTTCATCAAAGAGAAAGGGATGAGGATTGGATAATTTACCATATTGGGGTTAACAGAGATATACAAACCATGTGAAATATATAATCACCAAAGACGTACGGAAGACCAGGAGAAGACTACTCAACATTGTGTCATAACCTATATGGGAAAAGGATGCGAGGAAGAATAGATACACGTATATGTGTGAAAGAACCACATTTGCACACCTAGAACAAACAAACCATTGTAATCAAATTTGCTTGGATAAAAAATAAAAAGTAAATTATAAATATGAACAACAAGTAATGAGACATAAATATAAAGGGCTTTTTCCTGGCACATTCCAATATAATTTACAACCTAGGAACACGACTTCCAGAAAGGCTCTGCTGCCCTAGTACCCAGATTTGGGAATCGAGGAATGCTACCTGCTTGAGGCCACTTCCCACAACAGCAGCTTTTAACCCATTACTAAAGGTCACTAAATATGCACCACACTTGCAGTTCGGGAAATGAGACCTGCTCTCTAAAAAAATTCTGGGCTGGAAAATCGACCAAAAAATTTAACAGAGGGCAAGCTTCCAAGAAGACAATTTCAGGAATTATATTGTACTCCCAACTGTTTCCTTTTTTTAGCAGAAAAGAAAACGGCAGAGAAAAATGATGAGTTTTATGAATTTTCAAAGACATGAAAACCCAAAGTACAAAAACCTATCAGCTCACACCAGCCAGAAGGGCCATTAGCATAAATGGGGCAAACAATAAATGCTGAAGCGATTGTGGAGAAATGCGTACCCTCGATTCTAAGGGGGACTTGGTAAGAGCCACTAATGAAAACACAAAGAAGGTGCTTTGATAAGGGTAACACGGTGCTACCAGTCAATCAATCACACCCACTGCTGGGCCTATCACCTGAGAAAATGAGAATCAAAAAGTCACAGGCTTGGGGCTTCCCTGGTGGTGCAGTGGTGGAGAGTCTGCCTGCCAATGCAGGGCACACGGGTTCGAGCCCCGGTCTGGGAAGATCCCACATGCCGCGGAGCAACTGGGCGCGTGAGCCACAACCACTGAGCCTGCGCGCATGGAGCCTGTGCTCCGCAACAAGAGAGGCCGCGATAGTGAGAGACCCACGCATCGCGATGAAGAGTGGCCCCCGCTCGCCGCAACTACAGAAAGCCCTCGCGCACAAACGAAGATCCAACACAGCCAAAAATAAATAAATAAATAAATAAATAAATAAATATTAAAAAAAAAAAGGCACAGGCTGGCAATCCTGCACTCCAACAATATTTTCCATAGCCAACACTTGGAAGCAATGAAAATGTCCATCAACCGAGGAATGCACAAAGTAGAAGTGGTCCACGTACACAGTGGAAAATTATTCCAATAAAAAATAAAAATTAAATTTAAAAATCCAACAAAAGTAAAGAGACATCAGCTTGTGTGGGTTTGTCCGGGCACACTCCACTCTAATTTATAACCAAGAAACACCACAGGCCACAAGGGCATTTCCCTAGTTACCAGGGTGGGGAACATAGAAAGGCTGCCACCCTCTGGCAGTTACCTGCAAAAACAGCTTTAAGGCCTGTGCTAATGGTCATTTCATAGGAAGAAGTAATGCAGGACTGTAAATGAAACATGCCCTCAATATGTCTTGAGGGAGGTAATGGCCAAAACATTTCAAAATGTGACACATACTTTAAGAGAACACTTTGAAGAACTAAGGGGTAATCACAGCTTGAAAAATAAAAAGGATATGCCTTAAAGCTCAGTTTCAACGGATTATGAGGCACATGCGAATTCAACCAAAAAGAGGTATCAGCTCACACTTGTCAGAAAAACCATCAGCAAGAAAACTACAAACAATAAATGCTGAAGCTGTTGTGGAGAAATGCATACCCTCAACTTCAAGGGGGACGTAACTTGGAAAGGGCCACAAATGAGAACAGAATGAAGGTGCCTTAAAAAGGTAAACATTGAGCTACCATATGATCCAGCAGGCCCACTCCTCGACCTATAATCTAAGAAGAGAGAATTGGAAAGACACAGGCAGGCCAATCTGCATTGCACAGTATTACAATAGCCAAGATATGGAGGTAACCGAAAAGTCCACCAACAGATGGGTGGACAAAGAAGAACTCCTCCATGTATAGATGGAATATTCGCTAGTGAAAAAAATGAAACAATGCCATTTGCAGCACCATAGATGAGTCTAGACGTAATCACACCACCTGTAGTAAGTGAGAAAGTAAAAGACACATATCCTATCATATCCCTTTTAGGAGTTACATAAAAAATTGATACTAATGAAGATATTTCCACAGAGAAAGGCAATCACAGATTCATTAAAAAACTTATGGTTCATCAAATAGAAAGGGATGAGGATTGGATAATTTACCATATTGGGGTTAACAGAGATATACAAACCATGTGAAATATATAATCACCAAAGACGTACGGAAGTCCAGGAGAAGACTACTCAACATTGTGTCATAACCTATATGGGAAAAGGATGCGAGGAAGAATAGATACACGTATATGTGTGAAAGAACCACATTTGCACACCTAGAACAAACAAACCATTGTAATCAAATTTGCTTGGATAAAAAATAAAAAGTAAATTATAAATATGAACAACAAGTAATGAGACATAAACATAAAGGGCTTTTTCCTGGCACATTCCAATATAATTTACAACCTAGGAACACGACTTCCAGAAAGGCTCTGCTGCCCTAGTACCCAGATTTGGGAATCGAGGAATGCTACCTGCTTGAGGCCACTTCCCACAACAGCAGCTTTTAACCCATTACTAAAGGTCACTAAATATGCACCACACTTGCAGTTCGGGAAATGAGACCTGCTCTCTAAAAAAATTCTGGGCTGGAAAATCGACCAAAAAATTTAACAGAGGGCATGCTTCCAAGAAGACAATTTCAGGAATTATATTGTACTCCCAACTGTTTCCTTTTTTTAGCAGAAAAGAAAACGGCAGAGAAAAATGATGAGTTTTATGAATTTTCAAAGACATGAAAACCCAAAGTACAAAAACCTATCAGCTCACACCAGCCAGAAGGGCCATTAGCATAAATGGGGCAAACAATAAATGCTGAAGCGATTGTGGAGAAATGCGTACCCTCGATTCTAAGGGGGACTTGGTAAGAGCCACTAATGAAAACACAAAGAAGGTGCTTTGATAAGGGTAACACGGTGCTACCAGTCAATCAATCACACCCACTGCTGGGCCTATCACCTGAGAAAATGAGAATCAAAAAGTCACAGGCTTGGGGCTTCCCTGGTGGTGCAGTGGTTGAGAGTCTGCCTGCCAATGCAGGGCACACGGGTTCGAGCCCCGGTCTGGGAAGATCCCACATGCCGTGGAGCAACTGGGCGCGTGAGCCACAACCACTGAGCCTGCGCGCATGGAGCCTGTGCTTCGCAACAAGAGAGGCCGCGATAGTGAGAGACCCACGCATCGCGATGAAGAGTGGCCCCCGCTCGCCGCAACTACAGAAAGCCCTCGCGCACAAACGAAGATCCAACACAGCCAAAAATAAATAAATAAATAAATAAATAAATAAATAAATAAATAAATATTAAAAAAAAAAAGGCACAGGCTGGCAATCCTGCACTCCAACAATATTTTCCATAGCCAACACTTGGAAGCAATGAAAATGTCCATCAACCGAGGAATGCACAAAGTAGAAGTGGTCCACGTACACAGTGGAAAATTATTCCAATAAAAAATAAAAATTAAATTTAAAAATCCAACAAAAGTAAAGAGACATCAGCTTGTGTGGGTTTGTCCGGGCACACTCCACTCTAATTTATAACCAAGAAACACCACAGGCCACAAGGGCATTTCCCTAGTTACCAGGGTGGGGAACATAGAAAGGCTGCCACCCTCTGGCAGTTACCTGCAAAAACAGCTTTAAGGCCTGTGCTAATGGTCATTTCATAGGAAGAAGTAATGCAGGACTGTAAATGAAACATGCCCTCAATATGTCTTGAGGGAGGTAATGGCCAAAACATTTCAAAATGTGACACATACTTTAAGAGAACACTTTGAAGAACTAAGGGGTAATCACAGCTTGAAAAATAAAAAGGATATGCCTTAAAGCTCAGTTTCAACGGATTATGAGGCACATGCGAATTCAACCAAAAAGAGGTATCAGCTCACACTTGTCAGAAAAACCATCAGCAAGAAAACTACAAACAATAAATGCTGAAGCTGTTGTGGAGAAATGCATACCCTCAACTTCAAGGGGGACGTAACTTGGAAAGGGCCACAAATGAGAACAGAATGAAGGTGCCTTAAAAAGGTAAACATTGAGCTACCATATGATCCAGCAGGCCCACTCCTCGACCTATAATCTAAGAAGAGAGAATTGGAAAGACACAGGCAGGCCAATCTGCATTGCACAGTATTACAATAGCCAAGATATGGAGGTAACCGAAAAGTCCACCAACAGATGGGTGGACAAAGAAGAACTCCTCCATGTATAGATGGAATATTCGCTAGTGAAAAAAATGAAACAATGCCATTTGCAGCACCATAGATGAGTCTAGACGTAATCACACCACCTGTAGTAAGTGAGAAAGTAAAAGACACATATCCTATCATATCCCTTTTAGGAGTTACATAAAAAATTGATACTAATGAAGATATTTCCACAGAGAAAGGCAATCACAGATTCATTAAAAAACTTATGGTTCATCAAATAGAAAGGGATGAGGATTGGATAATTTACCATATTGGGGTTAACAGAGATATACAAACCATGTGAAATATATAATCACCAAAGACGTACGGAAGACCAGGAGAAGACTACTCAACATTGTGTCATAACCTATATGGGAAAAGGATGCGAGGAAGAATAGATACACGTATATGTGTGAAAGAACCACATTTGCACACCTAGAACAAACAAACCATTGTAATCAAATTTGCTTGGATAAAAAATAAAAAGTAAATTATAAATATGAACAACAAGTAATGAGACATAAACATAAAGGGCTTTTTCCTGGCACATTCCAATATAATTTACAACCTAGGAACACGACTTCCAGAAAGGCTCTGCTGCCCTAGTACCCAGATTTGGGAATCGAGGAATGCTACCTGCTTGAGGCCACTTCCCACAACAGCAGCTTTTAACCCATTACTAAAGGTCACTAAATATGCACCACACTTGCAGTTCGGGAAATGAGACCTGCTCTCTAAAAAAATTCTGGGCTGGAAAATCGACCAAAAAATTTAACAGAGGGCATGCTTCCAAGAAGACAATTTCAGGAATTATATTGTACTCCCAACTGTTTCCTTTTTTTAGCAGAAAAGAAAACGGCAGAGAAAAATGATGAGTTTTATGAATTTTCAAAGACATGAAAACCCAAAGTACAAAAACCTATCAGCTCACACCAGCCAGAAGGGCCATTAGCATAAATGCTGCAAACAATAAATGCTGAAGCGATTGTGGAGAAATGCGTACCCTCGATTCTAAGGGGGACTTGGTAAGAGCCACTAATGAAAACACAAAGAAGGTGCTTTGATAAGGGTAACACGGTGCTACCAGTCAATCAATCACACCCACTGCTGGGCCTATCACCTGAGAAAATGAGAATCAAAAAGTCACAGGCTTGGGGCTTCCCTGGTGGTGCAGTGGTTGAGAGTCTGCCTGCCAATGCAGGGCACACGGGTTCGAGCCCCGGTCTGGGAAGATCCCACATGCCGTGGAGCAACTGGGCGCGTGAGCCACAACCACTGAGCCTGCGCGCATGGAGCCTGTGCTTCGCAACAAGAGAGGCCGCGATAGTGAGAGACCCACGCATCGCGATGAAGAGTGGCCCCCGCTCGCCGCAACTACAGAAAGCCCTCGCGCACAAACGAAGATCCAACACAGCCAAAAATAAATAAATAAATAAATAAATAAATAAATAAATAAATAAATATTAAAAAAAAAAAGGCACAGGCTGGCAATCCTGCACTCCAACAATATTTTCCATAGCCAACACTTGGAAGCAATGAAAATGTCCATCAACCGAGGAATGCACAAAGTAGAAGTGGTCCACGTACACAGTGGAAAATTATTCCAATAAAAAATAAAAATTAAATTTAAAAATCCAACAAAAGTAAAGAGACATCAGCTTGTGTGGGTTTGTCCGGGCACACTCCACTCTAATTTATAACCAAGAAACACCACAGGCCACAAGGGCATTTCCCTAGTTACCAGGGTGGGGAACATAGAAAGGCTGCCACCCTCTGGCAGTTACCTGCAAAAACAGCTTTAAGGCCTGTGCTAATGGTCATTTCATAGGAAGAAGTAATGCAGGACTGTAAATGAAACATGCCCTCAATATGTCTTGAGGGAGGTAATGGCCAAAACATTTCAAAATGTGACACATACTTTAAGAGAACACTTTGAAGAACTAAGGGGTAATCACAGCTTGAAAAATAAAAAGGATATGCCTTAAAGCTCAGTTTCAACGGATTATGAGGCACATGCGAATTCAACCAAAAAGAGGTATCAGCTCACACTTGTCAGAAAAACCATCAGCAAGAAAACTACAAACAATAAATGCTGAAGCTGTTGTGGAGAAATGCATACCCTCAACTTCAAGGGGGACGTAACTTGGAAAGGGCCACAAATGAGAACAGAATGAAGGTGCCTTAAAAAGGTAAACATTGAGCTACCATATGATCCAGCAGGCCCACTCCTCGACCTATAATCTAAGAAGAGAGAATTGGAAAGACACAGGCAGGCCAATCTGCATTGCACAGTATTACAATAGCCAAGATATGGAGGTAACCGAAAAGTCCACCAACAGATGGGTGGACAAAGAAGAACTCCTCCATGTATAGATGGAATATTCGCTAGTGAAAAAAATGAAACAATGCCATTTGCAGCACCATAGATGAGTCTAGACGTAATCACACCACCTGTAGTAAGTGAGAAAGTAAAAGACACATATCCTATCATATCACTTTTAGGAGTTACATAAAAATTGATACTAATGAAGATATTTCCACAGAGAAAGGCAATCACAGATTCATTAAAAAACTTATGGTTCATCAAAGAGAAAGGGATGAGGATTGGATAATTTACCATATTGGGGTTAACAGAGATATACAAACCATGTGAAATATATAATCACCAAAGACGTACGGAAGACCAGGAGAAGACTACTCAACATTGTGTCATAACCTATATGGGAAAAGGATGCGAGGAAGAATAGATACACGTATATGTGTGAAAGAACCACATTTGCACACCTAGAACAAACAAACCATTGTAATCAAATTTGCTTGGATAAAAAATAAAAAGTAAATTATAAATATGAACAACAAGTAATGAGACATAAATATAAAGGGCTTTTTCCTGGCACATTCCAATATAATTTACAACCTAGGAACACGACTTCCAGAAAGGCTCTGCTGCCCTAGTACCCCGATTTGGGAATCGAGGAATGCTACCTGCTTGAGGCCACTTCCCACAACAGCAGCTTTTAACCCATTACTAAAGGTCACTAAATATGCACCACACTTGCAGTTCGGGAAATGAGACCTGCTCTCTAAAAAAATTCTGGGCTGGAAAATCGACCAAAAAATTTAACAGAGGGCAAGCTTCCAAGAAGACAATTTCAGGAATTATATTGTACTCCCAACTATTTCCTTTTTTTAGCAGAAAAGAAAACGGCAGAGAAAAATGATGAGTTTTATGAATTTTCAAAGACATGAAAACCCAAAGTACAAAAACCTATCAGCTCACACCAGCCAGAAGGGCCATTAGCATAAATGGGGCAAACAATAAATGCTGAAGCGATTGTGGAGAAATGCGTACCCTCGATTCTAAGGGGGACTTGGTAAGAGCCACTAATGAAAACACAAAGAAGGTGCTTTGATAAGGGTAACACGGTGCTACCAGTCAATCAATCACACCCACTGCTGGGCCTATCACCTGAGAAAATGAGAATCAAAAAGTCACAGGCTTGGGGCTTCCCTGGTGGTGCAGTGGTTGAGAGTCTGCCTGCCAATGCAGGGCACACGGGTTCGAGCCCCGGTCTGGGAAGATCCCACATGCCGCGGAGCAACTGGGCGCGTGAGCCACAACCACTGAGCCTGCGCGCATGGAGCCTGTGCTCCGCAACAAGAGAGGCCGCGATAGTGAGAGACCCACGCATCGCGATGAAGAGTGGCCCCCGCTCGCCGCAACTACAGAAAGCCCTCGCGCACAAACGAAGATCCAACACAGCCAAAAATAAATAAATAAATAAATAAATAAATAAATAAATAAATAAATAAATATTAAAAAAAAAAGTCACAGGCTGGCAATCCTGCACTCCAACAATATTTACCATAGCCAACACTTGGAAGCAATGAAAATGTCCATCAACTGAGGAATGCACAAAGTAGAAGTGGTCCAAGTACACAGTGGAAAATTACTCCAATACAAAATAAAAATTAAATTTAAAAATTGAACAAAAGTAAAGACACATCAGCTTGTGTGGGTTTGTCCGGGCACACTCCACTCTAATTTATAACTGAGAAACACCACAGGCCGCAAGGGCATTTCCCTAGTTACCAGGGTGGGGAACATAGAAAGGCTGCCACCCTCTGGCAGTTACCTGCAAAAACAGCTTTAAGGCCTGTGCTAATGGTCATTTCATAGGAAGAAGTAATGCAGGACTGTAAATGAAACATGCCCTCAATATGTCTTGAGGGAGGTAATGGCCAAAACATTTCAAAATGTGACACATACTTTAAGAGAACACTTTGAAGAACTAAGGGGTAATCACAGCTTGAAAAATAAAAAGGATATGCCTTAAAGCTCAGTTTCAACGGATTATGAGGCATATGCGAATTCAACCAAAAAGAGGTATCAGCTCACACTTGTCAGAAAAACCATCAGCAAGAAAACTACAAACAATAAATGCTGAAGCTGTTGTGGAGAAATGCATACCCTCAACTTCAAGGGGGACGTAACTTGGAAAGGGCCACAAATGAGAACAGAATGGAGGTGCCTTAAAAAGGTAGACATTGAGCTACGATATGATCCAGCAGGCCCACTTCTCGACCTATAATCTAAGAAGAGAGAATTGGAAAGACACAGGCAGGCAAATCTGCATTGCACAGTATTACAATAGCCAAGATATGGAGGTAACCAAAAAGTCCAACAACAGATGGGTGGACAAAGAAGAACTCCTCCATGTATAGATGGAATATTCGCTAGTGAAAAAAATGAAACAATGCCATTTGCAGCACCATAGATGAGTCTAGACGTAATCACACCACCTGTAGTAAGTGAGAAAGTAAAAGACACATATCCTATCATATCACTTTTAGGAGTTACATAAAAATTGATACTAATGAAGATATTTCCACAGAGAAAGGCAATCACAGATTCATTAAAAAACTTATGGTTCATCAAATAGAAAGGGATGAGGATTGGATAATTTACCATATTGGGGTTAACAGAGATATACAAACCATGTGAAATATATAATCACCAAAGACGTACGGAAGACCAGGAGAAGACTACTCAACATTGTGTCATAACCTATATGGGAAAAGGATGCGAGGAAGAATAGATACACGTATATGTGTGAAAGAACCACATTTGCACACCTAGAACAAACAAACCATTGTAATCAAATTTGCTTGGATAAAAAATAAAAAGTAAATTATAAATATGAACAACAAGTAATGAGACATAAATATAAAGGGCTTTTTCCTGGCACATTCCATTCTAATTTACAACCTAGAACACCACTTCCATTAAGGCTCTGTTTCCCCACTTACCAAATTTGGTAAAGGAGAAATGATGCCACCTTGTGGCCGTTTCCTGCAAGAGCAGCTTTAAACTCACAGCTAATGGTCACTTAACATTCACAAGGACTCAGGGCTGTAAAGGACACCTGCCCTAAAAAATTGTGCTGAAGTAGGGAATGGACAAAAATTTCAAAACAGGCAAAAGTTTCCAGAAGAGAGTATGAATATTAACGTTTTACTCACGCTCTTTTAAAAAAAAGGAAAATGGATAAAAGCTCAACCTCAGGGAATGTTAGACCCATGAAATCTAATCTACAAAAAGTTTCAACTTACACCAGTCGACTGACCATCAGCAAAAAGTCTACAAACAATAAATGCTGACGGGGTTTTAGAGAACTGTGTACCCTCTACCTGCTGGTGAGACGTAAAGGGGTAACGGCCAATAATGAGAACAGAAAGGAGCTGTGTTTAAAAGTAAAAATGGAGGTACCATTCAATCCAGCAGGCGCACCATTGGACCTCTCACCGGAGAAGACAAGAATCGAGAAGACACAGGCCGCAAAAGCTTCAGTGCAGCCTTATTCACAATAGCCAAGACAGTGAAGGAATCAAAATGTCCAAAAACAGGTGAATAGATAAAGAAGAAGTGGTCCATGTACACAGTGGAATATTAGCCATGGAGAACAAGGAACCATTGTTCTTTGAGGCACCACAAATGAGTCTGGAGATAATCACGAAACATGAGGTAAGTCCGAAAGCAAAAGACCTATATTCTATGATATCACTTACAGGCGTTATCTAATAACTGACACGAATGAACATATTTCCACAGAGAAAGACAGTCACAGATTTAGAAAACAAACTATGCTCATCTAAAAGGAAAGGTGGGGGGAGTGGATAAATTAAGGTTAGTGTTACTATATGTATACAACCACATATTATATACATATCTCAAAAAGACCTACCATATAGAAGGGAGGTGTGCGGAACCCTCTGTAACATTTTACATGGGAAGGGGATCTGTACTTGAATAGACATATATAATGTACAAATGAACCAGATTGTGTACACCTCAGACAAACAATATTCTAAGCTTTACCCCAATTAAAAAAATTTTTAAAACCAAGAAGAAATAATGAGACATAAACTTATGGGGGTTTCTCCATGCACATTCCAATATAATTTACAACCTAGGAACACGACTTCCAGAAAGGCTCTGCTGCCCTAGTACCCAGATTTGGGAATGAAGGAATGCTGCCTGCTTGAGGCCACTTCCCACAACAGCAGCTTTTAACCCATTGCTAAAGGTCACTAAATATGCACCACACTTGCAGTTCGGGAAATGAGACCTGCTCTCTAAAAAAATTCTGGGCTGGAAAATGGACCAAAAAATGTAACAGAGGGCAAGCTTCCAAGAAGACAATTTCAAGAGTTATATTGTATTCCCAACTGTTTCCTTTTTTGAGCAGAAAAGAAAACGGCAGAGAAAAATGATGAGTTTTATGAATTTTCAAAGACATGAAAACCCAAAGTACAAAAACCTATCAGCTCACACCAGCCAGAAGGGCCATTAGCATAAATGCTGCAAACAATAAATGCTGAAGCGATTGTGGAGAAATGCGTACCCTCGATTCTAAGGGGGACGTGGTAAGAGCCACTAATGAAAACACAAAGAAGGTGCTTTGAAAAGGGTAACACGGTGCTACCAGTCAATCAATCACACCCACTGCTGGGCCTATCACCTGAGAAAATGAGAATCAAAAAGTCACAGGCTTGGGGCTTCCCTGGTGGTGCAGTGGTTGAGAGTCTGCCTGCCAATGCAGGGCACACGGGTTCGAGCCCCGGTCTGGGAAGATCCCACATGCCGCGGAGCAACTGGGCGCGTGAGCCACAACCACTGAGCCTGCGCGCATGGAGCCTGTGCTCCGCAACAAGAGAGGCCGCGATAGTGAGAGACCCACGCATCGCGATGAAGAGTGGCCCCCGCTCGCCGCAACTACAGAAAGCCCTCGCGCACAAACGAAGATCCAACACAGCCAAAAATAAATAAATAAATAAATAAATAAATAAATAAATAAATAAATATTAAAAAAAAAAGTCACAGGCTGGCAATCCTGCACTCCAACAATATTTTCCATAGCCAACACTTGGAAGCAATGAAAATGTCCATCAACCGAGGAATGCACAAAGTAGAAGTGGTCCACGTACACAGTGGAAAATTATTCCAATAAAAAATAAAAATTAAATTTAAAAATCCAACAAAAGTAAAGAGACATCAGCTTGTGTGGGTTTGTCCGGGCACACTCCACTCTAATTTATAACCAAGAAACACCACAGGCCACAAGGGCATTTCCCTAGTTACCAGGGTGGGGAACATAGAAAGGCTGCCACCCTCTGGCAGTTACCTGCAAAAACAGCTTTAAGGCCTGTGCTAATGGTCATTTCATAGGAAGAAGTAATGCAGGACTGTAAATGAAACATGCCCTCAATATGTCTTGAGGGAGGTAATGGCCAAAACATTTCAAAATGTGACACATACTTTAAGAGAACACTTTGAAGAACTAAGGGGTAATCACAGCTTGAAAAATAAAAAGGATATGCCTTAAAGCTCAGTTTCAACGGATTATGAGGCACATGCGAATTCAACCAAAAAGAGGTATCAGCTCACACTTGTCAGAAAAACCATCAGCAAGAAAACTACAAACAATAAATGCTGAAGCTGTTGTGGAGAAATGCATACCCTCAACTTCAAGGGGGACGTAACTTGGAAAGGGCCACAAATGAGAACAGAATGAAGGTGCCTTAAAAAGGTAAACATTGAGCTACCATATGATCCAGCAGGCCCACTCCTCGACCTATAATCTAAGAAGAGAGAATTGGAAAGACACAGGCAGGCCAATCTGCATTGCACAGTATTACAATAGCCAAGATATGGAGGTAACCGAAAAGTCCACCAACAGATGGGTGGACAAAGAAGAACTCCTCCATGTATAGATGGAATATTCGCTAGTGAAAAAAATGAAACAATGCCATTTGCAGCACCATAGATGAGTCTAGACGTAATCACACCACCTGTAGTAAGTGAGAAAGTAAAAGACACATATCCTATCATATCACTTTTAGGAGTTACATAAAAATTGATACTAATGAAGATATTTCCACAGAGAAAGGCAATCACAGATTCATTAAAAAACTTATGGTTCATCAAATAGAAAGGGATGAGGATTGGATAATTTACCATATTGGGGTTAACAGAGATATACAAACCATGTGAAATATATAATCACCAAAGACGTACGGAAGACCAGGAGAAGACTACTCAACATTGTGTCATAACCTATATGGGAAAAGGATGCGAGGAAGAATAGATACACGTATATGTGTGAAAGAACCACATTTGCACACCTAGAACAAACAAACCATTGTAATCAAATTTGCTTGGATAAAAAATAAAAAGTAAATTATAAATATGAACAACAAGTAATGAGACATAAATATAAAGGGCTTTTTCCTGGCACATTCCATTCTAATTTACAACCTAGAACACCACTTCCATTAAGGCTCTGTTTCCCCACTTACCAAATTTGGTAAAGGAGAAATGATGCCACCTTGTGGCCGTTTCCTGCAAGAGCAGCTTTAAACTCACAGCTAATGGTCACTTAACATTCACAAGGACTCAGGGCTGTAAAGGACACCTGCCCTAAAAAATTGTGCTGAAGTAGGGAATGGACAAAAATTTCAAAACAGGCAAAAGTTTCCAGAAGAGAGTATGAATATTAACGTTTTACTCACGCTCTTTTAAAAAAAAGGAAAATGGATAAAAGCTCAACCTCAGGGAATGTTAGACCCATGAAATCTAATCTACAAAAAGTTTCAACTTACACCAGTCGACTGACCATCAGCAAAAAGTCTACAAACAATAAATGCTGACGGGGTTTTAGAGAACTGTGTACCCTCTACCTGCTGGTGAGACGTAAAGGGGTAACGGCCAATAATGAGAACAGAAAGGAGCTGTGTTTAAAAGTAAAAATGGAGGTACCATTCAATCCAGCAGGCGCACCATTGGACCTCTCACCGGAGAAGACAAGAATCGAGAAGACACAGGCCGCAAAAGCTTCAGTGCAGCCTTATTCACAATAGCCAAGACAGTGAAGGAATCAAAATGTCCAAAAACAGGTGAATAGATAAAGAAGAAGTGGTCCATGTACACAGTGGAATATTAGCCATGGAGAACAAGGAACCATTGTTCTTTGAGGCACCACAAATGAGTCTGGAGATAATCACGAAACATGAGGTAAGTCCGAAAGCAAAAGACCTATATTCTATGATATCACTTACAGGCGTTATCTAATAACTGACACGAATGAACATATTTCCACAGAGAAAGACAGTCACAGATTTAGAAAACAAACTATGCTCATCTAAAAGGAAAGGTGGGGGGAGTGGATAAATTAAGGTTAGTGTTACTATATGTATACAACCACATATTATATACATATCTCAAAAAGACCTACCATATAGAAGGGAGGTGTGCGGAACCCTCTGTAACATTTTACATGGGAAGGGGATCTGTACTTGAATAGACATATATAATGTACAAATGAACCAGATTGTGTACACCTCAGACAAACAATATTCTAAGCTTTACCCCAATTAAAAAAATTTTTAAAACCAAGAAGAAATAATGAGACATAAACTTATGGGGGTTTCTCCATGCACATTCCAATATAATTTACAACCTAGGAACACGACTTCCAGAAAGGCTCTGCTGCCCTAGTACCCAGATTTGGGAATGAAGGAATGCTGCCTGCTTGAGGCCACTTCCCACAACAGCAGCTTTTAACCCATTGCTAAAGGTCACTAAATATGCACCACACTTGCAGTTCGGGAAATGAGACCTGCTCTCTAAAAAAATTCTGGGCTGGAAAATGGACCAAAAAATGTAACAGAGGGCAAGCTTCCAAGAAGACAATTTCAAGAGTTATATTGTATTCCCAACTGTTTCCTTTTTTGAGCAGAAAAGAAAACGGCAGAGAAAAATGATGAGTTTTATGAATTTTCAAAGACATGAAAACCCAAAGTACAAAAACCTATCAGCTCACACCAGCCAGAAGGGCCATTAGCATAAATGCTGCAAACAATAAATGCTGAAGCGATTGTGGAGAAATGCGTACCCTCGATTCTAAGGGGGACGTGGTAAGAGCCACTAATGAAAACACAAAGAAGGTGCTTTGAAAAGGGTAACACGGTGCTACGAGTCAATCAATCACACCCACTGCTGGGCCTATCACCTGAGAAAATGAGAATCAAAAAGTCACAGGCTTGGGGCTTCCCTGGTGGTGCAGTGGTTGAGAGTCTGCCTGCCAAAGCAGGGCACACGGGTTCGAGCCCCGGTCTGGGAAGATCCCACATGCCGCGGAGCAACTGGGCCCGTGAGCCACAACCACTGAGCCTGCGCGCATGGAGCCTGTGCTCCGCAACAAGAGAGGCCACGATAGTGAGACACCCACGCACCGCGATGAAGAGTGGCCCCCGCTCGCCGCAACTACAGAAAGCCCTCGCGCACAAACGAAGATCCAACACAGCCAAAAATAAATAAATAAATAAATAAATAAATAAATAAATAAATAAATAAATATTTAAAAAAAAAGGCACAGGCTGGCAATCCTGCACTCCAACAATATTTTCCATAGCCAACACTTGGAAGCAATGAAAATGTCCATCAACCGAGGAATGCACAAAGTAGAAGTGGTCCATGTACACAGTGGAAAATTATTCCAATAAAAAATAAAAATTAAATTTAAAAATCCAACAAAAGTAAAGAGACTTCAGCTTGTGTGGGTTTGTCCGGGCACACTCCATTCTAATTTATACCGAGAAACACCACAGGCCGCAAGGGCATTTCCCTAGTTACCAGGGTGGGGAACATAGAAAGGCTGCCACCCTCTGGCAGTTACCTGCAAAAACAGCTTTAAGGCCTGTGCTAATGGTCATTTCATAGGAAGAAGTAATGCAGGACTGTAAATGAAACATGCCCTCAATATGTCTTGAGGGAGGTAATGGCCAAAACATTTCAAAATGTGACACATACTTTAAGAGAACACTTTGAAGAACTAAGGGGTAATCACAGCTTGAAAAATAAAAAGGATATGCCTTAAAGCTCAGTTTCAACGGATTATAAGGCACATGCGAATTCAACCAAAAAGAGGTATCAGCTCACACTTGTCAGAAAAACCATCAGCAAGAAAACTGCAAACAATAAATGCTGAAGCTGTTGTGGAGAAATGCATACCCTCAACTTCAAGGGGGACGTAACTTGGAAAGGGCCACAAATGAGAACAGAATGGAGGTGCCTTAAAAAGGTAAACATTGAGCTACCATATGATCCAGCAGGCCCACTCCTCGACCTATAATCTAAGAAGAGAGAATTGGAAAGACACAGGCAGGCCAATCTGCATTGCACAGTATTACAATAGCCAAGATATGGAGGTAACCAAAAAGTCCACCAACAGATGGGTGGACAAAGAAGAACTCCTCCATGTATAGATGGAATATTCGCTAGTGAAAAAAATGAAACAATGCCATTTGCAGCACCATAGATGAGTCTAGAAGTAATCACACCACCTGTAGTATGTGAGAAAGTAAAAGACACATATCCTATCATATCACTTTTAGGAGTTACATAAAAATTGATACTAATGAAGATATTTCCACAGAGAAAGACAATCACAGATTCATTAAAAAACTTATGGTTCATCAAATAGAAAGGGATGAGGATTGGATAATTTACCATATTGTGGTTAACAGAGATATACAAACCATGTGAAATATATAATCACCAAAGACGTACGGAAGACCAGGAGAAGACTACTCAACATTGTGTCATAACCTATATGGGAAAAGGATGCGAGGAAGAACAGATACACGTATATGTGTGAAAGAACCACATTTGCACACCTAGAACAAACAAACCATTGTAATCAAATTTGCTTGGATAAAAAATAAAAAGTAAATTATAAATATGAACAACAAGTAATGAGACATAAACATAAAGGGCTTTTTCCTGGCACATTCCATTCTAATTTACAACCTAGAACACCACTTCCATTAAGGCTCTGTTTCCCCACTTACCAAATTTGGTAAAGGAGAAATGATGCCACCTTGTGGCCGTTTCCTGCAAGAGCAGCTTTAAACTCACAGCTAATGGTCACTTAACATTCACAAGGACTCAGGGCTGTAAAGGACACCTGCCCTAAAAAATTGTGCTGAAGTAGGGAATGGACAAAAATTTCAAAACAGGCAAAAGTTTCCAGAAGAGAGTATGAATATTAACGTTTTACTCACGCTCTTTTAAAAAAAAAGGAAAATGGATAAAAGCTCAACCTCAGGGAATGTTAGACCCATGAAATCTAATCTACAAAAAGTTTCAACTTACACCAGTCGACTGACCATCAGCAAAAAGTCTACAAACAATAAATGCTGACGGGGTTTTAGAGAACTGTGTACCCTCTACCTGCTGGTGAGACGTAAAGGGGTAACGGCCAATAATGAGAACAGAAAGGAGCTGTGTTTAAAAGTAAAAATGGAGGTACCATTCAATCCAGCAGGCGCACCATTGGACCTCTCACCGGAGAAGACAAGAATCGAGAAGACACAGGCCGCAAAAGCTTCAGTGCAGCCTTATTCACAATAGCCAAGACAGTGAAGGAATCAAAATGTCCAAAAACAGGTGAATAGATAAAGAAGAAGTGGTCCATGTACACAGTGGAATATTAGCCATGGAGAACAAGGAACCATTGTTCTTTGAGGCACCACAAATGAGTCTGGAGATAATCACGAAACATGAGGTAAGTCCGAAAGCAAAAGACCTATATTCTATGATATCACTTACAGGCGTTATCTAATAACTGACACGAATGAACATATTTCCACAGAGAAAGACAGTCACAGATTTAGAAAACAAACTATGCTCATCTAAAAGGAAAGGTGGGGGGAGTGGATAAATTAAGGTTAGTGTTACTATATGTATACAACCACATATTATATACATATCTCAAAAAGACCTACCATATAGAAGGGAGGTGTGCGGAACCCTCTGTAACATTTTACATGGGAAGGGGATCTGTACTTGAATAGACATATATAATGTACAAATGAACCAGATTGTGTACACCTCAGACAAACAATATTCTAAGCTTTACCCCAATTAAAAAAATTTTTAAAACCAAGAAGAAATAATGAGACATAAACTTATGGGGGTTTCTCCATGCACATTCCAATATAATTTACAACCTAGGAACACGACTTCCAGAAAGGCTCTGCTGCCCTAGTACCCAGATTTGGGAATGAAGGAATGCTGCCTGCTTGAGGCCACTTCCCACAACAGCAGCTTTTAACCCATTGCTAAAGGTCACTAAATATGCACCACACTTGCAGTTCGGGAAATGAGACCTGCTCTCTAAAAAAATTCTGGGCTGGAAAATGGACCAAAAAATGTAACAGAGGGCAAGCTTCCAAGAAGACAATTTCAAGAGTTATATTGTATTCCCAACTGTTTCCTTTTTTGAGCAGAAAAGAAAACGGCAGAGAAAAATGATGAGTTTTATGAATTTTCAAAGACATGAAAACCCAAAGTACAAAAACCTATCAGCTCACACCAGCCAGAAGGGCCATTAGCATAAATGCTGCAAACAATAAATGCTGAAGCGATTGTGGAGAAATGCGTACCCTCGATTCTAAGGGGGACGTGGTAAGAGCCACTAATGAAAACACAAAGAAGGTGCTTTGAAAAGGGTAACACGGTGCTACGAGTCAATCAATCACACCCACTGCTGGGCCTATCACCTGAGAAAATGAGAATCAAAAAGTCACAGGCTTGGGGCTTCCCTGGTGGTGCAGTGGTTGAGAGTCTGCCTGCCAAAGCAGGGCACACGGGTTCGAGCCCCGGTCTGGGAAGATCCCACATGCCGCGGAGCAACTGGGCCCGTGAGCCACAACCACTGAGCCTGCGCGCATGGAGCCTGTGCTCCGCAACAAGAGAGGCCACGATAGTGAGACACCCACGCACCGCGATGAAGAGTGGCCCCCGCTCGCCGCAACTACAGAAAGCCCTCGCGCACAAACGAAGATCCAACACAGCCAAAAATAAATAAATAAATAAATAAATAAATAAATAAATAAATAAATAAATATTTAAAAAAAAAGGCACAGGCTGGCAATCCTGCACTCCAACAATATTTTCCATAGCCAACACTTGGAAGCAATGAAAATGTCCATCAACCGAGGAATGCACAAAGTAGAAGTGGTCCATGTACACAGTGGAAAATTATTCCAATAAAAAATAAAAATTAAATTTAAAAATCCAACAAAAGTAAAGAGACTTCAGCTTGTGTGGGTTTGTCCGGGCACACTCCATTCTAATTTATACCGAGAAACACCACAGGCCGCAAGGGCATTTCCCTAGTTACCAGGGTGGGGAACATAGAAAGGCTGCCACCCTCTGGCAGTTACCTGCAAAAACAGCTTTAAGGCCTGTGCTAATGGTCATTTCATAGGAAGAAGTAATGCAGGACTGTAAATGAAACATGCCCTCAATATGTCTTGAGGGAGGTAATGGCCAAAACATTTCAAAATGTGACACATACTTTAAGAGAACACTTTGAAGAACTAAGGGGTAATCACAGCTTGAAAAATAAAAAGGATATGCCTTAAAGCTCAGTTTCAACGGATTATAAGGCACATGCGAATTCAACCAAAAAGAGGTATCAGCTCACACTTGTCAGAAAAACCATCAGCAAGAAAACTGCAAACAATAAATGCTGAAGCTGTTGTGGAGAAATGCATACCCTCAACTTCAAGGGGGACGTAACTTGGAAAGGGCCACAAATGAGAACAGAATGGAGGTGCCTTAAAAAGGTAAACATTGAGCTACCATATGATCCAGCAGGCCCACTCCTCGACCTATAATCTAAGAAGAGAGAATTGGAAAGACACAGGCAGGCCAATCTGCATTGCACAGTATTACAATAGCCAAGATATGGAGGTAACCAAAAAGTCCACCAACAGATGGGTGGACAAAGAAGAACTCCTCCATGTATAGATGGAATATTCGCTAGTGAAAAAAATGAAACAATGCCATTTGCAGCACCATAGATGAGTCTAGAAGTAATCACACCACCTGTAGTATGTGAGAAAGTAAAAGACACATATCCTATCATATCACTTTTAGGAGTTACATAAAAATTGATACTAATGAAGATATTTCCACAGAGAAAGACAATCACAGATTCATTAAAAAACTTATGGTTCATCAAATAGAAAGGGATGAGGATTGGATAATTTACCATATTGTGGTTAACAGAGATATACAAACCATGTGAAATATATAATCACCAAAGACGTACGGAAGACCAGGAGAAGACTACTCAACATTGTGTCATAACCTATATGGGAAAAGGATGCGAGGAAGAACAGATACACGTATATGTGTGAAAGAACCACATTTGCACACCTAGAACAAACAAACCATTGTAATCAAATTTGCTTGGATAAAAAATAAAAAGTAAATTATAAATATGAACAACAAGTAATGAGACATAAACATAAAGGGCTTTTTCCTGGCACATTCCATTCTAATTTACAACCTAGAACACCACTTCCATTAAGGCTCTGTTTCCCCACTTACCAAATTTGGTAAAGGAGAAATGATGCCACCTTGTGGCCGTTTCCTGCAAGAGCAGCTTTAAACTCACAGCTAATGGTCACTTAACATTCACAAGGACTCAGGGCTGTAAAGGACACCTGCCCTAAAAAATTGTGCTGAAGTAGGGAATGGACAAAAATTTCAAAACAGGCAAAAGTTTCCAGAAGAGAGTATGAATATTAACGTTTTACTCACGCTCTTTTAAAAAAAAAGGAAAATGGATAAAAGCTCAACCTCAGGGAATGTTAGACCCATGAAATCTAATCTACAAAAAGTTTCAACTTACACCAGTCGACTGACCATCAGCAAAAAGTCTACAAACAATAAATGCTGACGGGGTTTTAGAGAACTGTGTACCCTCTACCTGCTGGTGAGACGTAAAGGGGTAACGGCCAATAATGAGAACAGAAAGGAGCTGTGTTTAAAAGTAAAAATGGAGGTACCATTCAATCCAGCAGGCGCACCATTGGACCTCTCACCGGAGAAGACAAGAATCGAGAAGACACAGGCCGCAAAAGCTTCAGTGCAGCCTTATTCACAATAGCCAAGACAGTGAAGGAATCAAAATGTCCAAAAACAGGTGAATAGATAAAGAAGAAGTGGTCCATGTACACAATGGAATATTAGCCATGGAGAACAAGGAACCATTGTTCTTTGAGGCACCACAAATGAGTCTGGAGATAATCACGAAACATGAGGTAAGTCCGAAAGCAAAAGACCTATATTCTATGATATCACTTACAGGCGTTATCTAATAACTGACACGAATGAACACATTTCCACAGAGAAAGACACTCACAGATTTAGAAAACAAACTATGCTCATCTAAAAGGAAAGGTGGGGGGAGTGGATAAATTAAGGTTAGTGTTACTATATGTATACAACCACATATTATATACATATCTCAAAAAGACCTACCATATAGAAGGGAGGTGTGCGGAACCCTCTGTAACATTTTACATGGGAAGGGGATCTGTACTTGAATAGACATATATAATGTACAAATGAACCAGATTGTGTACACCTCAGACAAACAATATTCTAAGCTTTACCCCAATTAAAAAAATTTTTAAAACCAAGAAGAAATAATGAGACATAAACTTATGGGGGTTTCTCCATGCACATTCCAATATAATTTACAACCTAGGAACACGACTTCCAGAAAGGCTCTGCTGCCCTAGTACCCAGATTTGGGAATGAAGGAATGCTGCCTGCTTGAGGCCACTTCCCACAACAGCAGCTTTTAACCCATTGCTAAAGGTCACTAAATATGCACCACACTTGCAGTTCGGGAAATGAGACCTGCTCTCTAAAAAAATTCTGGGCTGGAAAATGGACCAAAAAATGTAACAGAGGGCAAGCTTCCAAGAAGACAATTTCAAGAGTTATATTGTATTCCCAACTGTTTCCTTTTTTGAGCAGAAAAGAAAACGGCAGAGAAAAATGATGAGTTTTATGAATTTTCAAAGACATGAAAACCCAAAGTACAAAAACCTATCAGCTCACACCAGCCAGAAGGGCCATTAGCATAAATGCTGCAAACAATAAATGCTGAAGCGATTGTGGAGAAATGCGTACCCTCGATTCTAAGGGGGACGTGGTAAGAGCCACTAATGAAAACACAAAGAAGGTGCTTTGAAAAGGGTAACACGGTGCTACGAGTCAATCAATCACACCCACTGCTGGGCCTATCACCTGAGAAAATGAGAATCAAAAAGTCACAGGCTTGGGGCTTCCCTGGTGGTGCAGTGGTTGAGAGTCTGCCTGCCAAAGCAGGGCACACGGGTTCGAGCCCCGGTCTGGGAAGATCCCACATGCCGCGGAGCAACTGGGCCCGTGAGCCACAACCACTGAGCCTGCGCGCATGGAGCCTGTGCTCCGCAACAAGAGAGGCCACGATAGTGAGACACCCACGCACCGCGATGAAGAGTGGCCCCCGCTCGCCGCAACTACAGAAAGCCCTCGCGCACAAACGAAGATCCAACACAGCCAAAAATAAATAAATAAATAAATAAATAAATAAATAAATAAATAAATAAATAAATATTTAAAAAAAAAGGCACAGGCTGGCAATCCTGCACTCCAACAATATTTTCCATAGCCAACACTTGGAAGCAATGAAAATGTCCATCAACCGAGGAATGCACAAAGTAGAAGTGGTCCATGTACACAGTGGAAAATTATTCCAATAAAAAATAAAAATTAAATTTAAAAATCCAACAAAAGTAAAGAGACATCAGCTTGTGTGGGTTTGTCCGGGCACACTCCATTCTAATTTATACCGAAAAACACCACAGGCCGCAAGGGCATTTCCCTAGTTACCAGGGTGGGGAACATAGAAAGGCTGCCACCCTCTGGCAGTTACCTGCAAAAACAGCTTTAAGGCCTGTGCTAATGGTCATTTCATAGGAAGAAGTAATGCAGGACTGTAAATGAAACATGCCCTCAATATGTCTTGAGGGAGGTAATGGCCAAAACATTTCAAAATGTGACACATACTTTAAGAGAACACTTTGAAGAACTAAGGGGTAATCACAGCTTGAAAAATAAAAAGGATATGCCTTAAAGCTCAGTTTCAACGGATTATAAGGCACATGCGAATTCAACCAAAAAGAGGTATCAGCTCACACTTGTCAGAAAAACCATCAGCAAGAAAACTGCAAACAATAAATGCTGAAGCTGTTGTGGAGAAATGCATACCCTCAACTTCAAGGGGGACGTAACTTGGAAAGGGCCACAAATGAGAACAGAATGGAGGTGCCTTAAAAAGGTAAACATTGAGCTACCATATGATCCAGCAGGCCCACTCCTCGACCTATAATCTAAGAAGAGAGAATTGGAAAGACACAGGCAGGCCAATCTGCATTGCACAGTATTACAATAGCCAAGATATGGAGGTAACCAAAAAGTCCACCAAAAGATGGGTGGACAAAGAAGAACTCCTCCATGTATAGATGGAATATTCGCTAGTGAAAAAAATGAAACAATGCCATTTGCAGCACCATAGATGAGTCTAGAAGTAATCACACCACCTGTAGTATGTGAGAAAGTAAAAGACACATATCCTATCATATCACTTTTAGGAGTTACATAAAAATTGATACTAATGAAGATATTTCCACAGAGAAAGACAATCACAGATTCATTAAAAAACTTATGGTTCATCAAATAGAAAGGGATGAGGATTGGATAATTTACCATATTGTGGTTAACAGAGATATACAAACCATGTGAAATATATAATCACCAAAGACGTACGGAAGACCAGGAGAAGACTACTCAACATTGTGTCATAACCTATATGGGAAAAGGATGCGAGGAAGAATAGATACACGTATATGTGTGAAAGAACCACATTTGCACACCTAGAACAAACAAACCATTGTAATCAAATTTGCTTGGATAAAAAATAAAAAGTAAATTATAAATATGAACAACAAGTAATGAGACATAAACATAAAGGGCTTTTTCCTGGCACATTCCATTCTAATTTACAACCTAGAACACCACTTCCATTAAGGCTCTGTTTCCCCACTTACCAAATTTGGTAAAGGAGAAATGATGCCACCTTGTGGCCGTTTCCTGCAAGAGCAGCTTTAAACTCACAGCTAATGGTCACTTAACATTCACAAGGACTCAGGGCTGTAAAGGACACCTGCCCTAAAAAATTGTGCTGAAGTAGGGAATGGACAAAAATTTCAAAACAGGCAAAAGTTTCCAGAAGAGAGTATGAATATTAACGTTTTTCTCACGCTCTTTTAAAAAAAAGGAAAATGGATAAAAGCTCAACCTCAGGGAATGTTAGACCCATGAAATCTAATCTACAAAAAGTTTCAACTTACACCAGTCGACTGACCATCAGCAAAAAGTCTACAAACAATAAATGCTGACGGGGTTTTAGAGAACTGTGTACCCTCTACCTGCTGGTGAGACGTAAAGGGGTAACGGCCAATAATGAGAACAGAAAGGGGCTGTGTTTAAAAGTAAAAATGGAGGTACCATTCAATCCAGCAGGCGCACCATTGGACCTCTCACCGGAGAAGACAAGAATCGAGAAGACACAGGCCGCAAAAGCTTCAGTGCAGCCTTATTCACAATAGCCAAGACAGTGAAGGAATCAAAATGTCCAACAACAGGTGAATAGATAAAGAAAAAGTGGTCCATGTACACAATGGAATATTAGCCATGGAAAACAATGAACCATTGTTCTTTGAGGCACCACAAATGAGTCTGGAGATAATCACGAAACATGAGGTAAGTCCGAAAGCAAAAGACCTATATTCTATGATATCACTTACAGGCGTTATCTAATAACTGACACAAATGAACATACTTCCACAGAGAAAGACACTCACAGATTTAGAAAACAAACTATGCTCATCTAAAAGGAAAGGTGGGGGGAGTGGATAAATTAAGGTTAGTGTTACTATATGTATACAAACACATATTATATACATATCTCAAAAAGACCTACCATATAGAAGGGAGGTGTGCGGAACCCTCTGTAACATTTTACATGGGAAGGGGATCTGTACTTGAATAGACATATATAATGTACAAATGAACCAGATTGTGTACACCTCGGACAAACAATATTCTAAGCTTTACTCCAATTAAAAAAATTTTTAAAACCAAGAAGAAATAATGAGACATAAACTTATGGGGGTTTCTCCATGCACATTCCAATATAATTTACAACCTAGGAACACGACTTCCAGAAAGGCTCTGCTGCCCTAGTACCTAGATTTGGGAATCGAGGAATGCTACCTGCTTGAGGCCACTTCCCACAACAGCAGCTTTTAACCCATTACTAAAGGTCACTAAATATGCACCACACTTGCAGTTCGGGAAATGAGACCTGCTCTCTAAAAAAATTCTGGGCTGGAAAATCGACCAAAAAATTTAACAGAGGGCAAGCTTCCAAGAAGACAATTTCAGGAATTATATTGTACTCCCAACTGTTTCCTTTTTTTAGCAGAAAAGAAAACGGCAGAGAAAAATGATGAGTTTTATGAATTTTCAAAGACATGAAAACCCAAAGTACAAAAACCTATCAGCTCACACCAGCCAGAAGGGCCATTAGCATAAATGGGGCAAACAATAAATGCTGAAGCGATTGTGGAGAAATGCGTACCCTCGATTCTAAGGGGGACTTGGTAAGAGCCACTAATGAAAACACAAAGAAGGTGCTTTGATAAGGGTAACACGGTGCTACCAGTCAATCAATCACACCCACTGCTGGGCCTATCACCTGAGAAAATGAGAATCAAAAAGTCACAGGCTTGGGGCTTCCCTGGTGGTGCAGTGGTTGAGAGTCTGCCTGCCAATGCAGGGCACACGGGTTCGAGCCCCGGTCTGGGAAGATCCCACATGCCGCGGAGCAACTGGGCGCGTGAGCCACAACCACTGAGCCTGCGCGCATGGAGCCTGTGCTCCGCAACAAGAGAGGCCGCGATAGTGAGAGACCCACGCATCGCGATGAAGAGTGGCCCCCGCTCGCCGCAACTACAGAAAGCCCTCGCGCACAAACGAAGATCCAACACAGCCAAAAATAAATAAATAAATAAATAAATAAATAAATAAATAAATATTAAAAAAAAAAAGGCACAGGCTGGCAATCCTGCACTCCAACAATATTTTCCATAGCCAACACTTGGAAGCAATGAAAATGTCCATCAACCGAGGAATGCACAAAGTAGAAGTGGTCCACGTACACAGTGGAAAATTATTCCAATAAAAAATAAAAATTAAATTTAAAAATCCAACAAAAGTAAAGAGACATCAGCTTGTGTGGGTTTGTCCGGGCACACTCCACTCTAATTTATACCGAGAAACACCACAGGCCGCAAGGGCATTTCCCTAGTTACCAGGGTGGGGAACATAGAAAGGCTGCCACCCTCTGGCAGTTACCTGCAAAAACAGCTTTAAGGCCTGTGCTAATGGTCATTTCATAGGAAGAAGTAATGCAGGACTGTAAATGAAACATGCCCTCAATATGTCTTGAGGGAGGTAATGGCCAAAACATTTCAAAATGTGACACATACTTTAAGAGAACACTTTGAAGAACTAAGGGGTAATCACAGCTTGAAAAATAAAAAGGATATGCCTTAAAGCTCAGTTTCAACGGATTATAAGGCACATGCGAATTCAACCAAAAAGAGGTATCAGCTCACACTTGTCAGAAAAACCATCAGCAAGAAAACTACAAACAATAAAAGCTGAAGCTGTTGTGGAGAAATGCATACCCTCAACTTCAAGGGGGACGTAACTTGGAAAGGGCCACAAATGAGAACAGAATGGAGGTGCCTTAAAAAGGTAAACATTGAGCTACCATATGATCCAGCAGGCCCACTCCTCGACCTATAATCTAAGAAGAGAGAATTGGAAAGACACAGGCAGGCCAATCTGCATTGCACAGTATTACAATAGCCAAGATATGGAGGTAACCAAAAAGTCCACCAACAGATGGGTGGACAAAGAAGAACTCCTCCATGTATAGATGGAATATTCGCTAGTGAAAAAAATGAAACAATGCCATTTGCAGCACCATAGATGAGTCTAGACGTAATCACACCACCTGTAGTAAGTGAGAAAGTAAAAGACACATATCCTATCATATCACTTTTAGGAGTTACATAAAAATTGATACTAATGAAGATATTTCCACAGAGAAAGGCAATCACAGATTCATTAAAAAACTTATGGTTCATCAAATAGAAAGGGATGAGGATTGGATAATTTACCATATTGGGGTTAACAGAGATATACAAACCATGTGAAATATATAATCACCAAAGACGTACGGAAGACCAGGAGAAGACTACTAAACATTGTGTCATAACCTATATGGGAAAAGGATGCGAGGAAGAATAGATACACGTATATGTGTGAAAGAACCACATTTGCCCACCTAGAACAAACAAACCATTGTAATCAAATTTGCTTGGATAAAAAATAAAAAGTAAATTATAAATATGAACAACAAGTAATGAGACATAAACATAAAGGGCTTTTTCCTGGCACATTCCATTCTAATTTACAACCTAGAACACCACTTCCATTAAGGCTCTGTTTCCCCAGTTACCAAATTTGGTAAAGGAGAAATGATGCCACCTTGTGGCCGTTTCCTGCAAGAGCAGCTTTAAACTCCCAGCTAATGGTCACTTAACATTCACAAGGACTCAGGGCTGTAAAGGACACCTGCCCTAAAAAATTGTGCTGAAGTAGGGAATGGACAAAAATTTCAAAACAGGCAAATGTTTCCAGAAGAGAGTATGAATATTAACGTTTTACTCACGCTCTTTTAAAAAAAAGGAAAATGGATAAAAGCTCAACCTCAGGGAGTGTTAGACCCATGAAATCTAATCTACAAAAAGTTTCAACTTACACCAGTCGACTGACCATCAGCAAAAAGTCTACAAACAATAAATGCTGACGGGGTTTTAGAGAACTGTGTACCCTTTACCTGCTGGTGAGATGTAAAGGGGTAACGGCCAATAATGAGAACAGAAAGGAGCTGTGTTTAAAAGTAAAAATGGAGGTACCATTCAATCCAGCAGGCGCACCATTGGACCTCTCACCGGAGAAGACAAGAATCGAGAAGACACAGGCCGCAAAAGCTTCAGTGCAGCCTTATTCACAATAGCCAAGACAGTGAAGGAATCAAAATGTCCAACAACAGGTGAATAGATAAAGAAGAAGTGGTCCATGTACACAATGGAATATTAGCCATGGAAAACAATGAACCATTGTTCTTTGAGGCACCACAAATGAGTCTGGAGATAATCACAAAACATGAGGTAAGTCCGAAAGCAAAAGACCTATATTCTATGATATCACTTACAGGCGTTATCTAATAACTGACACGAATGAACATATTTCCACAGAAAAAGACACTCACAGATTTAGAAAACAAACTATGCTCATCTAAAAGGAAAGGTGGGGGGAGTGGATAAATTAAGGTTAGTGTTACTATATGTATACAAACACATATTATATACATATCTCAAAAAGACCTACCATATAGAAGGGAGGTGTGCGGAACCCTCTGTAACATTTTACATGGGAAGGGGATCTGTACTTGAATAGACATATATAATGTACAAATGAACCAGATTGTGTACACCTCGGACAAACAATATTCTAAGCTTTACCCCAATTAAAAAAAATTTTAAAACCAAGAAGAAATAATGAGACATAAACTTATGGGGGTTTCCCCATGCACATTCCAATATAATTTACAACCTAGGAACACGACTTCCAGAAAGGCTCTGCTGCCCTAGTACCCAGATTTGGGAATGAAGGAATGCTGCCTGCTTGAGGCCACTTCCCACAACAGCAGCTTTTAACCCATTGCTAAAGGTCACTAAATATGCACCACACTTGCAGTTCGGGAAATGAGACCTGCTCTCTAAAAAAATTCTGGGCTGGAAAATCGACCAAAAAATTTAACAGAGGGCAAGCTTCCAAGAAGACAATTTCAGGAATTATATTGTACTCCCAACTGTTTCCTTTTTTTAGCAGAAAAGAAAACGGCAGAGAAAAATGATGAGTTTTATGAATTTTCAAAGACATGAAAACCCAAAGTACAAAAACCTATCAGCTCACACCAGCCAGAAGGGCCATTAGCATAAATGGGGCAAACAATAAATGCTGAAGCGATTGTGGAGAAATGCGTACCCTCGATTCTAAGGGGGACTTGGTAAGAGCCACTAATGAAAACACAAAGAAGGTGCTTTGATAAGGGTAACACGGTGCTACCAGTCAATCAATCACACCCACTGCTGGGCCTATCACCTGAGAAAATGAGAATCAAAAAGTCACAGGCTTGGGGCTTCCCTGGTGGTGCAGTGGTTGAGAGTCTGCCTGCCAATGCAGGGCACACGGGTTCGAGCCCCGGTCTGGGAAGATCCCACATGCCGCGGAGCAACTGGGCGCGTGAGCCACAACCACTGAGCCTGCGCGCATGGAGCCTGTGCTCCGCAACAAGAGAGGCCGCGATAGTGAGAGACCCACGCATCGCGATGAAGAGTGGCCCCCGCTCGCCGCAACTACAGAAAGCCCTCGCGCACAAACGAAGATCCAACACAGCCAAAAATAAATAAATAAATAAATAAATAAATAAATAAATAAATATTAAAAAAAAAAAGGCACAGGCTGGCAATCCTGCACTCCAACAATATTTTCCATAGCCAACACTTGGAAGCAATGAAAATGTCCATCAACCGAGGAATGCACAAAGTAGAAGTGGTCCACGTACACAGTGGAAAATTATTCCAATAAAAAATAAAAATTAAATTTAAAAATCCAACAAAAGTAAAGAGACATCAGCTTGTGTGGGTTTCTCCGGGCACACTCCACTCTAATTTATACCGAGAAACACCACAGGCCGCAAGGGCATTTCCCTAGTTACCAGGGTGGGGAACATAGAAAGGCTGCCACCCTCTGGCAGTTACCTGCAAAAACAGCTTTAAGGCCTGTGCTAATGGTCATTTCATAGGAAGAAGTAATGCAGGACTGTAAATGAAACATGCCCTCAATATGTCTTGAGGGAGGTAATGGCCAAAACATTTCAAAATGTGACACATACTTTAAGAGAACACTTTGAAGAACTAAGGGGTAATCACAGCTTGAAAAATAAAAAGGATATGCCTTAAAGCTCAGTTTCAACGGATTATAAGGCACATGCGAATTCAACCAAAAAGAGGTATCAGCTCACACTTGTCAGAAAAACCATCAGCAAGAAAACTACAAACAATAAAAGCTGAAGCTGTTGTGGAGAAATGCATACCCTCAACTTCAAGGGGAACGTAACTTGGAAAGGGCCACAAATGAGAACAGAATGGAGGTGCCTTAAAAAGGTAAACATTGAGCTACCATATGATCCAGCAGGCCCACTCCTCGACCTATAATCTAAGAAGAGAGAATTGGAAAGACACAGGCAGGCCAATCTGCATTGCACAGTATTACAATAGCCAAGATATGGAGGTAACCAAAAAGTCCACCAACAGATGGGTGGACAAAGAAGAACTCCTCCATGTATAGATGGAATATTCGCTAGTGAAAAAAATGAAACAATGCCATTTGCAGCACCATAGATGAGTCTAGACGTAATCACACCACCTGTAGTAAGTGAGAAAGTAAAAGACACATATCCTATCATATCACTTTTAGGAGTTACATAAAAATTGATACTAATGAAGATATTTCCACAGAGAAAGGCAATCACAGATTCATTAAAAAACTTATGGTTCATCAAATAGAAAGGGATGAGGATTGGATAATTTACCATATTGGGGTTAACAGAGATATACAAACCATGTGAAATATATAATCACCAAAGACGTACGGAAGACCAGGAGAAGACTACTAAACATTGTGTCATAACCTATATGGGAAAAGGATGCGAGGAAGAATAGATACACGTATATGTGTGAAAGAACCACATTTGCCCACCTAGAACAAACAAACCATTGTAATCAAATTTGCTTGGATAAAAAATAAAAAGTAAATTATAAATATGAACAACAAGTAATGAGACATAAACATAAAGGGCTTTTTCCTGGCACATTCCATTCTAATTTACAACCTAGAACACCACTTCCATTAAGGCTCTGTTTCCCCAGTTACCAAATTTGGTAAAGGAGAAATGATGCCACCTTGTGGCCGTTTCCTGCAAGAGCAGCTTTAAACTCCCAGCTAATGGTCACTTAACATTCACAAGGACTCAGGGCTGTAAAGGACACCTGCCCTAAAAAATTGTGCTGAAGTAGGGAATGGACAAAAATTTCAAAACAGGCAAATGTTTCCAGAAGAGAGTATGAATATTAACGTTTTACTCACGCTCTTTTAAAAAAAAGGAAAATGGATAAAAGCTCAACCTCAGGGAGTGTTAGACCCATGAAATCTAATCTACAAAAAGTTTCAACTTACACCAGTCGACTGACCATCAGCAAAAAGTCTACAAACAATAAATGCTGACGGGGTTTTAGAGAACTGTGTACCCTTTACCTGCTGGTGAGATGTAAAGGGGTAACGGCCAATAATGAGAACAGAAAGGAGCTGTGTTTAAAAGTAAAAATGGAGGTACCATTCAATCCAGCAGGCGCACCATTGGACCTCTCACCGGAGAAGACAAGAATCGAGAAGACACAGGCCGCAAAAGCTTCAGTGCAGCCTTATTCACAATAGCCAAGACAGTGAAGGAATCAAAATGTCCAACAACAGGTGAATAGATAAAGAAGAAGTGGTCCATGTACACAATGGAATATTAGCCATGGAAAACAATGAACCATTGTTCTTTGAGGCACCACAAATGAGTCTGGAGATAATCACAAAACATGAGGTAAGTCCGAAAGCAAAAGACCTATATTCTATGATATCACTTACAGGCGTTATCTAATAACTGACACGAATGAACATATTTCCACAGAAAAAGACACTCACAGATTTAGAAAACAAACTATGCTCATCTAAAAGGAAAGGTGGGGGGAGTGGATAAATTAAGGTTAGTGTTACTATATGTATACAAACACATATTATATACATATCTCAAAAAGACCTACCATATAGAAGGGAGGTGTGCGGAACCCTCTGTAACATTTTACATGGGAAGGGGATCTGTACTTGAATAGACATATATAATGTACAAATGAACCAGATTGTGTACACCTCGGACAAACAATATTCTAAGCTTTACCCCAATTAAAAAAAATTTTAAAACCAAGAAGAAATAATGAGACATAAACTTATGGGGGTTTCCCCATGCACATTCCAATATAATTTACAACCTAGGAACACGACTTCCAGAAAGGCTCTGCTGCCCTAGTACCCAGATTTGGGAATGAAGGAATGCTGCCTGCTTGAGGCCACTTCCCACAACAGCAGCTTTTAACCCATTGCTAAAGGTCACTAAATATGCACCACACTTGCAGTTCGGGAAATGAGACCTGCTCTCTAAAAAAATTCTGGGCTGGAAAATCGACCAAAAAATTTAACAGAGGGCAAGCTTCCAAGAAGACAATTTCAGGAATTATATTGTACTCCCAACTGTTTCCTTTTTTTAGCAGAAAAGAAAACGGCAGAGAAAAATGATGAGTTTTATGAATTTTCAAAGACATGAAAACCCAAAGTACAAAAACCTATCAGCTCACACCAGCCAGAAGGGCCATTAGCATAAATGGGGCAAACAATAAATGCTGAAGCGATTGTGGAGAAATGCGTACCCTCGATTCTAAGGGGGACTTGGTAAGAGCCACTAATGAAAACACAAAGAAGGTGCTTTGATAAGGGTAACACGGTGCTACCAGTCAATCAATCACACCCACTGCTGGGCCTATCACCTGAGAAAATGAGAATCAAAAAGTCACAGGCTTGGGGCTTCCCTGGTGGTGCAGTGGTTGAGAGTCTGCCTGCCAATGCAGGGCACACGGGTTCGAGCCCCGGTCTGGGAAGATCCCACATGCCGCGGAGCAACTGGGCGCGTGAGCCACAACCACTGAGCCTGCGCGCATGGAGCCTGTGCTCCGCAACAAGAGAGGCCGCGATAGTGAGAGACCCACGCATCGCGATGAAGAGTGGCCCCCGCTCGCCGCAACTACAGAAAGCCCTCGCGCACAAACGAAGATCCAACACAGCCAAAAATAAATAAATAAATAAATAAATAAATAAATAAATAAATATTAAAAAAAAAAAGGCACAGGCTGGCAATCCTGCACTCCAACAATATTTTCCATAGCCAACACTTGGAAGCAATGAAAATGTCCATCAACCGAGGAATGCACAAAGTAGAAGTGGTCCACGTACACAGTGGAAAATTATTCCAATAAAAAATAAAAATTAAATTTAAAAATCCAACAAAAGTAAAGAGACATCAGCTTGTGTGGGTTTCTCCGGGCACACTCCACTCTAATTTATACCGAGAAACACCACAGGCCGCAAGGGCATTTCCCTAGTTACCAGGGTGGGGAACATAGAAAGGCTGCCACCCTCTGGCAGTTACCTGCAAAAACAGCTTTAAGGCCTGTGCTAATGGTCATTTCATAGGAAGAAGTAATGCAGGACTGTAAATGAAACATGCCCTCAATATGTCTTGAGGGAGGTAATGGCCAAAACATTTCAAAATGTGACACATACTTTAAGAGAACACTTTGAAGAACTAAGGGGTAATCACAGCTTGAAAAATAAAAAGGATATGCCTTAAAGCTCAGTTTCAACGGATTATAAGGCACATGCGAATTCAACCAAAAAGAGGTATCAGCTCACACTTGTCAGAAAAACCATCAGCAAGAAAACTACAAACAATAAAAGCTGAAGCTGTTGTGGAGAAATGCATACCCTCAACTTCAAGGGGGACGTAACTTGGAAAGGGCCACAAATGAGAACAGAATGGAGGTGCCTTAAAAAGGTAAACATTGAGCTACCATATGATCCAGCAGGCCCACTCCTCGACCTATAATCTAAGAAGAGAGAATTGGAAAGACACAGGCAGGCCAATCTGCATTGCACAGTATTACAATAGCCAAGATATGGAGGTAACCAAAAAGTCCACCAACAGATGGGTGGACAAAGAAGAACTCCTCCATGTATAGATGGAATATTCGCTAGTGAAAAAAATGAAACAATGCCATTTGCAGCACCATAGATGAGTCTAGACGTAATCACACCACCTGTAGTAAGTGAGAAAGTAAAAGACACATATCCTATCATATCACTTTTAGGAGTTACATAAAAATTGATACTAATGAAGATATTTCCACAGAGAAAGGCAATCACAGATTCATTAAAAAACTTATGGTTCATCAAATAGAAAGGGATGAGGATTGGATAATTTACCATATTGGGGTTAACAGAGATATACAAACCATGTGAAATATATAATCACCAAAGACGTACGGAAGACCAGGAGAAGACTACTAAACATTGTGTCATAACCTATATGGGAAAAGGATGCGAGGAAGAATAGATACACGTATATGTGTGAAAGAACCACATTTGCCCACCTAGAACAAACAAACCATTGTAATCAAATTTGCTTGGATAAAAAATAAAAAGTAAATTATAAATATGAACAACAAGTAATGAGACATAAACATAAAGGGCTTTTTCCTGGCACATTCCATTCTAATTTACAACCTAGAACACCACTTCCATTAAGGCTCTGTTTCCCCAGTTACCAAATTTGGTAAAGGAGAAATGATGCCACCTTGTGGCCGTTTCCTGCAAGAGCAGCTTTAAACTCCCAGCTAATGGTCACTTAACATTCACAAGGACTCAGGGCTGTAAAGGACACCTGCCCTAAAAAATTGTGCTGAAGTAGGGAATGGACAAAAATTTCAAAACAGGCAAATGTTTCCAGAAGAGAGTATGAATATTAACGTTTTACTCACGCTCTTTTAAAAAAAAGGAAAATGGATAAAAGCTCAACCTCAGGGAGTGTTAGACCCATGAAATCTAATCTACAAAAAGTTTCAACTTACACCAGTCGACTGACCATCAGCAAAAAGTCTACAAACAATAAATGCTGACGGGGTTTTAGAGAACTGTGTACCCTTTACCTGCTGGTGAGATGTAAAGGGGTAACGGCCAATAATGAGAACAGAAAGGAGCTGTGTTTAAAAGTAAAAATGGAGGTACCATTCAATCCAGCAGGCGCACCATTGGACCTCTCACCGGAGAAGACAAGAATCGAGAAGACACAGGCCGCAAAAGCTTCAGTGCAGCCTTATTCACAATAGCCAAGACAGTGAAGGAATCAAAATGTCCAAAAACAGGTGAATAGATAAAGAAGAAGTGGTCCATGTACACAGTGGAATATTAGCCATGGAGAACAAGGAACCATTGTTCTTTGAGGCACCACAAATGAGTCTGGAGATAATCACGAAACATGAGGTAAGTCCGAAAGCAAAAGACCTATATTCTATGATATCACTTACAGGCGTTATCTAATAACTGACACGAATGAACATATTTCCACAGAGAAAGACAGTCACAGATTTAGAAAACAAACTATGCTCATCTAAAAGGAAAGGTGGGGGGAGTGGATAAATTAAGGTTAGTGTTACTATATGTATACAACCACATATTATATACATATCTCAAAAAGACCTACCATATAGAAGGGAGGTGTGCGGAACCCTCTGTAACATTTTACATGGGAAGGGGATCTGTACTTGAATAGACATATATAATGTACAAATGAACCAGATTGTGTACACCTCAGACAAACAATATTCTAAGCTTTACCCCAATTAAAAAAATTTTTAAAACCAAGAAGAAATAATGAGACATAAACTTATGGGGGTTTCTCCATGCACATTCCAATATAATTTACAACCTAGGAACACGACTTCCAGAAAGGCTCTGCTGCCCTAGTACCCAGATTTGGGAATGAAGGAATGCTGCCTGCTTGAGGCCACTTCCCACAACAGCAGCTTTTAACCCATTGCTAAAGGTCACTAAATATGCACCACACTTGCAGTTCGGGAAATGAGACCTGCTCTCTAAAAAAATTCTGGGCTGGAAAATGGACCAAAAAATGTAACAGAGGGCAAGCTTCCAAGAAGACAATTTCAAGAGTTATATTGTATTCCCAACTGTTTCCTTTTTTGAGCAGAAAAGAAAACGGCAGAGAAAAATGATGAGTTTTATGAATTTTCAAAGACATGAAAACCCAAAGTACAAAAACCTATCAGCTCACACCAGCCAGAAGGGCCATTAGCATAAATGCTGCAAACAATAAATGCTGAAGCGATTGTGGAGAAATGCGTACCCTCGATTCTAAGGGGGACGTGGTAAGAGCCACTAATGAAAACACAAAGAAGGTGCTTTGAAAAGGGTAACACGGTGCTACGAGTCAATCAATCACACCCACTGCTGGGCCTATCACCTGAGAAAATGAGAATCAAAAAGTCACAGGCTTGGGGCTTCCCTGGTGGTGCAGTGGTTGAGAGTCTGCCTGCCAAAGCAGGGCACACGGGTTCGAGCCCCGGTCTGGGAAGATCCCACATGCCGCGGAGCAACTGGGCCCGTGAGCCACAACCACTGAGCCTGCGCGCATGGAGCCTGTGCTCCGCAACAAGAGAGGCCACGATAGTGAGACACCCACGCACCGCGATGAAGAGTGGCCCCCGCTCGCCGCAACTACAGAAAGCCCTCGCGCACAAACGAAGATCCAACACAGCCAAAAATAAATAAATAAATAAATAAATAAATAAATAAATAAATAAATAAATATTTAAAAAAAAAGGCACAGGCTGGCAATCCTGCACTCCAACAATATTTTCCATAGCCAACACTTGGAAGCAATGAAAATGTCCATCAACCGAGGAATGCACAAAGTAGAAGTGGTCCATGTACACAGTGGAAAATTATTCCAATAAAAAATAAAAATTAAATTTAAAAATCCAACAAAAGTAAAGAGACTTCAGCTTGTGTGGGTTTGTCCGGGCACACTCCATTCTAATTTATACCGAGAAACACCACAGGCCGCAAGGGCATTTCCCTAGTTACCAGGGTGGGGAACATAGAAAGGCTGCCACCCTCTGGCAGTTACCTGCAAAAACAGCTTTAAGGCCTGTGCTAATGGTCATTTCATAGGAAGAAGTAATGCAGGACTGTAAATGAAACATGCCCTCAATATGTCTTGAGGGAGGTAATGGCCAAAACATTTCAAAATGTGACACATACTTTAAGAGAACACTTTGAAGAACTAAGGGGTAATCACAGCTTGAAAAATAAAAAGGATATGCCTTAAAGCTCAGTTTCAACGGATTATAAGGCACATGCGAATTCAACCAAAAAGAGGTATCAGCTCACACTTGTCAGAAAAACCATCAGCAAGAAAACTGCAAACAATAAATGCTGAAGCTGTTGTGGAGAAATGCATACCCTCAACTTCAAGGGGGACGTAACTTGGAAAGGGCCACAAATGAGAACAGAATGGAGGTGCCTTAAAAAGGTAAACATTGAGCTACCATATGATCCAGCAGGCCCACTCCTCGACCTATAATCTAAGAAGAGAGAATTGGAAAGACACAGGCAGGCCAATCTGCATTGCACAGTATTACAATAGCCAAGATATGGAGGTAACCAAAAAGTCCACCAACAGATGGGTGGACAAAGAAGAACTCCTCCATGTATAGATGGAATATTCGCTAGTGAAAAAAATGAAACAATGCCATTTGCAGCACCATAGATGAGTCTAGAAGTAATCACACCACCTGTAGTATGTGAGAAAGTAAAAGACACATATCCTATCATATCACTTTTAGGAGTTACATAAAAATTGATACTAATGAAGATATTTCCACAGAGAAAGACAATCACAGATTCATTAAAAAACTTATGGTTCATCAAATAGAAAGGGATGAGGATTGGATAATTTACCATATTGTGGTTAACAGAGATATACAAACCATGTGAAATATATAATCACCAAAGACGTACGGAAGACCAGGAGAAGACTACTCAACATTGTGTCATAACCTATATGGGAAAAGGATGCGAGGAAGAACAGATACACGTATATGTGTGAAAGAACCACATTTGCACACCTAGAACAAACAAACCATTGTAATCAAATTTGCTTGGATAAAAAATAAAAAGTAAATTATAAATATGAACAACAAGTAATGAGACATAAACATAAAGGGCTTTTTCCTGGCACATTCCATTCTAATTTACAACCTAGAACACCACTTCCATTAAGGCTCTGTTTCCCCACTTACCAAATTTGGTAAAGGAGAAATGATGCCACCTTGTGGCCGTTTCCTGCAAGAGCAGCTTTAAACTCACAGCTAATGGTCACTTAACATTCACAAGGACTCAGGGCTGTAAAGGACACCTGCCCTAAAAAATTGTGCTGAAGTAGGGAATGGACAAAAATTTCAAAACAGGCAAAAGTTTCCAGAAGAGAGTATGAATATTAACGTTTTACTCACGCTCTTTTAAAAAAAAAGGAAAATGGATAAAAGCTCAACCTCAGGGAATGTTAGACCCATGAAATCTAATCTACAAAAAGTTTCAACTTACACCAGTCGACTGACCATCAGCAAAAAGTCTACAAACAATAAATGCTGACGGGGTTTTAGAGAACTGTGTACCCTCTACCTGCTGGTGAGACGTAAAGGGGTAACGGCCAATAATGAGAACAGAAAGGAGCTGTGTTTAAAAGTAAAAATGGAGGTACCATTCAATCCAGCAGGCGCACCATTGGACCTCTCACCGGAGAAGACAAGAATCGAGAAGACACAGGCCGCAAAAGCTTCAGTGCAGCCTTATTCACAATAGCCAAGACAGTGAAGGAATCAAAATGTCCAAAAACAGGTGAATAGATAAAGAAGAAGTGGTCCATGTACACAATGGAATATTAGCCATGGAGAACAAGGAACCATTGTTCTTTGAGGCACCACAAATGAGTCTGGAGATAATCACGAAACATGAGGTAAGTCCGAAAGCAAAAGACCTATATTCTATGATATCACTTACAGGCGTTATCTAATAACTGACACGAATGAACACATTTCCACAGAGAAAGACACTCACAGATTTAGAAAACAAACTATGCTCATCTAAAAGGAAAGGTGGGGGGAGTGGATAAATTAAGGTTAGTGTTACTATATGTATACAACCACATATTATATACATATCTCAAAAAGACCTACCATATAGAAGGGAGGTGTGCGGAACCCTCTGTAACATTTTACATGGGAAGGGGATCTGTACTTGAATAGACATATATAATGTACAAATGAACCAGATTGTGTACACCTCAGACAAACAATATTCTAAGCTTTACCCCAATTAAAAAAATTTTTAAAACCAAGAAGAAATAATGAGACATAAACTTATGGGGGTTTCTCCATGCACATTCCAATATAATTTACAACCTAGGAACACGACTTCCAGAAAGGCTCTGCTGCCCTAGTACCCAGATTTGGGAATGAAGGAATGCTGCCTGCTTGAGGCCACTTCCCACAACAGCAGCTTTTAACCCATTGCTAAAGGTCACTAAATATGCACCACACTTGCAGTTCGGGAAATGAGACCTGCTCTCTAAAAAAATTCTGGGCTGGAAAATGGACCAAAAAATGTAACAGAGGGCAAGCTTCCAAGAAGACAATTTCAAGAGTTATATTGTATTCCCAACTGTTTCCTTTTTTGAGCAGAAAAGAAAACGGCAGAGAAAAATGATGAGTTTTATGAATTTTCAAAGACATGAAAACCCAAAGTACAAAAACCTATCAGCTCACACCAGCCAGAAGGGCCATTAGCATAAATGCTGCAAACAATAAATGCTGAAGCGATTGTGGAGAAATGCGTACCCTCGATTCTAAGGGGGACGTGGTAAGAGCCACTAATGAAAACACAAAGAAGGTGCTTTGAAAAGGGTAACACGGTGCTACGAGTCAATCAATCACACCCACTGCTGGGCCTATCACCTGAGAAAATGAGAATCAAAAAGTCACAGGCTTGGGGCTTCCCTGGTGGTGCAGTGGTTGAGAGTCTGCCTGCCAAAGCAGGGCACACGGGTTCGAGCCCCGGTCTGGGAAGATCCCACATGCCGCGGAGCAACTGGGCCCGTGAGCCACAACCACTGAGCCTGCGCGCATGGAGCCTGTGCTCCGCAACAAGAGAGGCCACGATAGTGAGACACCCACGCACCGCGATGAAGAGTGGCCCCCGCTCGCCGCAACTACAGAAAGCCCTCGCGCACAAACGAAGATCCAACACAGCCAAAAATAAATAAATAAATAAATAAATAAATAAATAAATAAATAAATAAATAAATATTTAAAAAAAAAGGCACAGGCTGGCAATCCTGCACTCCAACAATATTTTCCATAGCCAACACTTGGAAGCAATGAAAATGTCCATCAACCGAGGAATGCACAAAGTAGAAGTGGTCCATGTACACAGTGGAAAATTATTCCAATAAAAAATAAAAATTAAATTTAAAAATCCAACAAAAGTAAAGAGACATCAGCTTGTGTGGGTTTGTCCGGGCACACTCCATTCTAATTTATACCGAAAAACACCACAGGCCGCAAGGGCATTTCCCTAGTTACCAGGGTGGGGAACATAGAAAGGCTGCCACCCTCTGGCAGTTACCTGCAAAAACAGCTTTAAGGCCTGTGCTAATGGTCATTTCATAGGAAGAAGTAATGCAGGACTGTAAATGAAACATGCCCTCAATATGTCTTGAGGGAGGTAATGGCCAAAACATTTCAAAATGTGACACATACTTTAAGAGAACACTTTGAAGAACTAAGGGGTAATCACAGCTTGAAAAATAAAAAGGATATGCCTTAAAGCTCAGTTTCAACGGATTATAAGGCACATGCGAATTCAACCAAAAAGAGGTATCAGCTCACACTTGTCAGAAAAACCATCAGCAAGAAAACTGCAAACAATAAATGCTGAAGCTGTTGTGGAGAAATGCATACCCTCAACTTCAAGGGGGACGTAACTTGGAAAGGGCCACAAATGAGAACAGAATGGAGGTGCCTTAAAAAGGTAAACATTGAGCTACCATATGATCCAGCAGGCCCACTCCTCGACCTATAATCTAAGAAGAGAGAATTGGAAAGACACAGGCAGGCCAATCTGCATTGCACAGTATTACAATAGCCAAGATATGGAGGTAACCAAAAAGTCCACCAAAAGATGGGTGGACAAAGAAGAACTCCTCCATGTATAGATGGAATATTCGCTAGTGAAAAAAATGAAACAATGCCATTTGCAGCACCATAGATGAGTCTAGAAGTAATCACACCACCTGTAGTATGTGAGAAAGTAAAAGACACATATCCTATCATATCACTTTTAGGAGTTACATAAAAATTGATACTAATGAAGATATTTCCACAGAGAAAGACAATCACAGATTCATTAAAAAACTTATGGTTCATCAAATAGAAAGGGATGAGGATTGGATAATTTACCATATTGTGGTTAACAGAGATATACAAACCATGTGAAATATATAATCACCAAAGACGTACGGAAGACCAGGAGAAGACTACTCAACATTGTGTCATAACCTATATGGGAAAAGGATGCGAGGAAGAATAGATACACGTATATGTGTGAAAGAACCACATTTGCACACCTAGAACAAACAAACCATTGTAATCAAATTTGCTTGGATAAAAAATAAAAAGTAAATTATAAATATGAACAACAAGTAATGAGACATAAACATAAAGGGCTTTTTCCTGGCACATTCCATTCTAATTTACAACCTAGAACACCACTTCCATTAAGGCTCTGTTTCCCCACTTACCAAATTTGGTAAAGGAGAAATGATGCCACCTTGTGGCCGTTTCCTGCAAGAGCAGCTTTAAACTCACAGCTAATGGTCACTTAACATTCACAAGGACTCAGGGCTGTAAAGGACACCTGCCCTAAAAAATTGTGCTGAAGTAGGGAATGGACAAAAATTTCAAAACAGGCAAAAGTTTCCAGAAGAGAGTATGAATATTAACGTTTTTCTCACGCTCTTTTAAAAAAAAGGAAAATGGATAAAAGCTCAACCTCAGGGAATGTTAGACCCATGAAATCTAATCTACAAAAAGTTTCAACTTACACCAGTCGACTGACCATCAGCAAAAAGTCTACAAACAATAAATGCTGACGGGGTTTTAGAGAACTGTGTACCCTCTACCTGCTGGTGAGACGTAAAGGGGTAACGGCCAATAATGAGAACAGAAAGGGGCTGTGTTTAAAAGTAAAAATGGAGGTACCATTCAATCCAGCAGGCGCACCATTGGACCTCTCACCGGAGAAGACAAGAATCGAGAAGACACAGGCCGCAAAAGCTTCAGTGCAGCCTTATTCACAATAGCCAAGACAGTGAAGGAATCAAAATGTCCAACAACAGGTGAATAGATAAAGAAAAAGTGGTCCATGTACACAATGGAATATTAGCCATGGAAAACAATGAACCATTGTTCTTTGAGGCACCACAAATGAGTCTGGAGATAATCACGAAACATGAGGTAAGTCCGAAAGCAAAAGACCTATATTCTATGATATCACTTACAGGCGTTATCTAATAACTGACACAAATGAACATACTTCCACAGAGAAAGACACTCACAGATTTAGAAAACAAACTATGCTCATCTAAAAGGAAAGGTGGGGGGAGTGGATAAATTAAGGTTAGTGTTACTATATGTATACAAACACATATTATATACATATCTCAAAAAGACCTACCATATAGAAGGGAGGTGTGCGGAACCCTCTGTAACATTTTACATGGGAAGGGGATCTGTACTTGAATAGACATATATAATGTACAAATGAACCAGATTGTGTACACCTCGGACAAACAATATTCTAAGCTTTACTCCAATTAAAAAAATTTTTAAAACCAAGAAGAAATAATGAGACATAAACTTATGGGGGTTTCTCCATGCACATTCCAATATAATTTACAACCTAGGAACACGACTTCCAGAAAGGCTCTGCTGCCCTAGTACCTAGATTTGGGAATCGAGGAATGCTACCTGCTTGAGGCCACTTCCCACAACAGCAGCTTTTAACCCATTACTAAAGGTCACTAAATATGCACCACACTTGCAGTTCGGGAAATGAGACCTGCTCTCTAAAAAAATTCTGGGCTGGAAAATCGACCAAAAAATTTAACAGAGGGCAAGCTTCCAAGAAGACAATTTCAGGAATTATATTGTACTCCCAACTGTTTCCTTTTTTTAGCAGAAAAGAAAACGGCAGAGAAAAATGATGAGTTTTATGAATTTTCAAAGACATGAAAACCCAAAGTACAAAAACCTATCAGCTCACACCAGCCAGAAGGGCCATTAGCATAAATGGGGCAAACAATAAATGCTGAAGCGATTGTGGAGAAATGCGTACCCTCGATTCTAAGGGGGACTTGGTAAGAGCCACTAATGAAAACACAAAGAAGGTGCTTTGATAAGGGTAACACGGTGCTACCAGTCAATCAATCACACCCACTGCTGGGCCTATCACCTGAGAAAATGAGAATCAAAAAGTCACAGGCTTGGGGCTTCCCTGGTGGTGCAGTGGTTGAGAGTCTGCCTGCCAATGCAGGGCACACGGGTTCGAGCCCCGGTCTGGGAAGATCCCACATGCCGCGGAGCAACTGGGCGCGTGAGCCACAACCACTGAGCCTGCGCGCATGGAGCCTGTGCTCCGCAACAAGAGAGGCCGCGATAGTGAGAGACCCACGCATCGCGATGAAGAGTGGCCCCCGCTCGCCGCAACTACAGAAAGCCCTCGCGCACAAACGAAGATCCAACACAGCCAAAAATAAATAAATAAATAAATAAATAAATAAATAAATAAATATTAAAAAAAAAAAGGCACAGGCTGGCAATCCTGCACTCCAACAATATTTTCCATAGCCAACACTTGGAAGCAATGAAAATGTCCATCAACCGAGGAATGCACAAAGTAGAAGTGGTCCACGTACACAGTGGAAAATTATTCCAATAAAAAATAAAAATTAAATTTAAAAATCCAACAAAAGTAAAGAGACATCAGCTTGTGTGGGTTTGTCCGGGCACACTCCACTCTAATTTATACCGAGAAACACCACAGGCCGCAAGGGCATTTCCCTAGTTACCAGGGTGGGGAACATAGAAAGGCTGCCACCCTCTGGCAGTTACCTGCAAAAACAGCTTTAAGGCCTGTGCTAATGGTCATTTCATAGGAAGAAGTAATGCAGGACTGTAAATGAAACATGCCCTCAATATGTCTTGAGGGAGGTAATGGCCAAAACATTTCAAAATGTGACACATACTTTAAGAGAACACTTTGAAGAACTAAGGGGTAATCACAGCTTGAAAAATAAAAAGGATATGCCTTAAAGCTCAGTTTCAACGGATTATAAGGCACATGCGAATTCAACCAAAAAGAGGTATCAGCTCACACTTGTCAGAAAAACCATCAGCAAGAAAACTACAAACAATAAAAGCTGAAGCTGTTGTGGAGAAATGCATACCCTCAACTTCAAGGGGAACGTAACTTGGAAAGGGCCACAAATGAGAACAGAATGGAGGTGCCTTAAAAAGGTAAACATTGAGCTACCATATGATCCAGCAGGCCCACTCCTCGACCTATAATCTAAGAAGAGAGAATTGGAAAGACACAGGCAGGCCAATCTGCATTGCACAGTATTACAATAGCCAAGATATGGAGGTAACCAAAAAGTCCACCAACAGATGGGTGGACAAAGAAGAACTCCTCCATGTATAGATGGAATATTCGCTAGTGAAAAAAATGAAACAATGCCATTTGCAGCACCATAGATGAGTCTAGACGTAATCACACCACCTGTAGTAAGTGAGAAAGTAAAAGACACATATCCTATCATATCACTTTTAGGAGTTACATAAAAATTGATACTAATGAAGATATTTCCACAGAGAAAGGCAATCACAGATTCATTAAAAAACTTATGGTTCATCAAATAGAAAGGGATGAGGATTGGATAATTTACCATATTGGGGTTAACAGAGATATACAAACCATGTGAAATATATAATCACCAAAGACGTACGGAAGACCAGGAGAAGACTACTAAACATTGTGTCATAACCTATATGGGAAAAGGATGCGAGGAAGAATAGATACACGTATATGTGTGAAAGAACCACATTTGCCCACCTAGAACAAACAAACCATTGTAATCAAATTTGCTTGGATAAAAAATAAAAAGTAAATTATAAATATGAACAACAAGTAATGAGACATAAACATAAAGGGCTTTTTCCTGGCACATTCCATTCTAATTTACAACCTAGAACACCACTTCCATTAAGGCTCTGTTTCCCCAGTTACCAAATTTGGTAAAGGAGAAATGATGCCACCTTGTGGCCGTTTCCTGCAAGAGCAGCTTTAAACTCACAGCTAATGGTCACTTAACATTCACAAGGACTCAGGGCTGTAAAGGACACCTGCCCTAAAAAATTGTGCTGAAGTAGGGAATGGACAAAAATTTCAAAACAGGCAAATGTTTCCAGAAGAGAGTATGAATATTAACGTTTTACTCACGCTCTTTTAAAAAAAAGGAAAATGGATAAAAGCTCAACCTCAGGGAGTGTTAGACCCATGAAATCTAATCTACAAAAAGTTTCAACTTACACCAGTCGACTGACCATCAGCAAAAAGTCTACAAACAATAAATGCTGACGGGGTTTTAGAGAACTGTGTACCCTTTACCTGCTGGTGAGATGTAAAGGGGTAACGGCCAATAATGAGAACAGAAAGGAGCTGTGTTTAAAAGTAAAAATGGAGGTACCATTCAATCCAGCAGGCGCACCATTGGACCTCTCACCGGAGAAGACAAGAATCGAGAAGACACAGGCCGCAAAAGCTTCAGTGCAGCCTTATTCACAATAGCCAAGACAGTGAAGGAATCAAAATGTCCAACAACAGGTGAATAGATAAAGAAGAAGTGGTCCATGTACACAATGGAATATTAGCCATGGAAAACAATGAACCATTGTTCTTTGAGGCACCACAAATGAGTCTGGAGATAATCACAAAACATGAGGTAAGTCCGAAAGCAAAAGACCTATATTCTATGATATCACTTACAGGCGTTATCTAATAACTGACACGAATGAACATATTTCCACAGAAAAAGACACTCACAGATTTAGAAAACAAACTATGCTCATCTAAAAGGAAAGGTGGGGGGAGTGGATAAATTAAGGTTAGTGTTACTATATGTATACAAACACATATTATATACATATCTCAAAAAGACCTACCATATAGAAGGGAGGTGTGCGGAACCCTCTGTAACATTTTACATGGGAAGGGGATCTGTACTTGAATAGACATATATAATGTACAAATGAACCAGATTGTGTACACCTCGGACAAACAATATTCTAAGCTTTACCCCAATTAAAAAAAATTTTAAAACCAAGAAGAAATAATGAGACATAAACTTATGGGGGTTTCCCCATGCACATTCCAATATAATTTACAACCTAGGAACACGACTTCCAGAAAGGCTCTGCTGCCCTAGTACCCAGATTTGGGAATGAAGGAATGCTGCCTGCTTGAGGCCACTTCCCACAACAGCAGCTTTTAACCCATTGCTAAAGGTCACTAAATATGCACCACACTTGCAGTTCGGGAAATGAGACCTGCTCTCTAAAAAAATTCTGGGCTGGAAAATCGACCAAAAAATTTAACAGAGGGCAAGCTTCCAAGAAGACAATTTCAGGAATTATATTGTACTCCCAACTGTTTCCTTTTTTTAGCAGAAAAGAAAACGGCAGAGAAAAATGATGAGTTTTATGAATTTTCAAAGACATGAAAACCCAAAGTACAAAAACCTATCAGCTCACACCAGCCAGAAGGGCCATTAGCATAAATGGGGCAAACAATAAATGCTGAAGCGATTGTGGAGAAATGCGTACCCTCGATTCTAAGGGGGACTTGGTAAGAGCCACTAATGAAAACACAAAGAAGGTGCTTTGATAAGGGTAACACGGTGCTACCAGTCAATCAATCACACCCACTGCTGGGCCTATCACCTGAGAAAATGAGAATCAAAAAGTCACAGGCTTGGGGCTTCCCTGGTGGTGCAGTGGTTGAGAGTCTGCCTGCCAATGCAGGGCACACGGGTTCGAGCCCCGGTCTGGGAAGATCCCACATGCCGCGGAGCAACTGGGCGCGTGAGCCACAACCACTGAGCCTGCGCGCATGGAGCCTGTGCTCCGCAACAAGAGAGGCCGCGATAGTGAGAGACCCACGCATCGCGATGAAGAGTGGCCCCCGCTCGCCGCAACTACAGAAAGCCCTCGCGCACAAACGAAGATCCAACACAGCCAAAAATAAATAAATAAATAAATAAATAAATAAATAAATAAATATTAAAAAAAAAAAGGCACAGGCTGGCAATCCTGCACTCCAACAATATTTTCCATAGCCAACACTTGGAAGCAATGAAAATGTCCATCAACCGAGGAATGCACAAAGTAGAAGTGGTCCACGTACACAGTGGAAAATTATTCCAATAAAAAATAAAAATTAAATTTAAAAATCCAACAAAAGTAAAGAGACATCAGCTTGTGTGGGTTTGTCCGGGCACACTCCACTCTAATTTATACCGAGAAACACCACAGGCCGCAAGGGCATTTCCCTAGTTACCAGGGTGGGGAACATAGAAAGGCTGCCACCCTCTGGCAGTTACCTGCAAAAACAGCTTTAAGGCCTGTGCTAATGGTCATTTCATAGGAAGAAGTAATGCAGGACTGTAAATGAAACATGCCCTCAATATGTCTTGAGGGAGGTAATGGCCAAAACATTTCAAAATGTGACACATACTTTAAGAGAACACTTTGAAGAACTAAGGGGTAATCACAGCTTGAAAAATAAAAAGGATATGCCTTAAAGCTCAGTTTCAACGGATTATAAGGCACATGCGAATTCAACCAAAAAGAGGTATCAGCTCACACTTGTCAGAAAAACCATCAGCAAGAAAACTACAAACAATAAAAGCTGAAGCTGTTGTGGAGAAATGCATACCCTCAACTTCAAGGGGGACGTAACTTGGAAAGGGCCACAAATGAGAACAGAATGGAGGTGCCTTAAAAAGGTAAACATTGAGCTACCATATGATCCAGCAGGCCCACTCCTCGACCTATAATCTAAGAAGAGAGAATTGGAAAGACACAGGCAGGCCAATCTGCATTGCACAGTATTACAATAGCCAAGATATGGAGGTAACCAAAAAGTCCACCAACAGATGGGTGGACAAAGAAGAACTCCTCCATGTATAGATGGAATATTCGCTAGTGAAAAAAATGAAACAATGCCATTTGCAGCACCATAGATGAGTCTAGACGTAATCACACCACCTGTAGTAAGTGAGAAAGTAAAAGACACATATCCTATCATATCACTTTTAGGAGTTACATAAAAATTGATACTAATGAAGATATTTCCACAGAGAAAGGCAATCACAGATTCATTAAAAAACTTATGGTTCATCAAATAGAAAGGGATGAGGATTGGATAATTTACCATATTGGGGTTAACAGAGATATACAAACCATGTGAAATATATAATCACCAAAGACGTACGGAAGACCAGGAGAAGACTACTAAACATTGTGTCATAACCTATATGGGAAAAGGATGCGAGGAAGAATAGATACACGTATATGTGTGAAAGAACCACATTTGCCCACCTAGAACAAACAAACCATTGTAATCAAATTTGCTTGGATAAAAAATAAAAAGTAAATTATAAATATGAACAACAAGTAATGAGACATAAACATAAAGGGCTTTTTCCTGGCACATTCCATTCTAATTTACAACCTAGAACACCACTTCCATTAAGGCTCTGTTTCCCCAGTTACCAAATTTGGTAAAGGAGAAATGATGCCACCTTGTGGCCGTTTCCTGCAAGAGCAGCTTTAAACTCCCAGCTAATGGTCACTTAACATTCACAAGGACTCAGGGCTGTAAAGGACACCTGCCCTAAAAAATTGTGCTGAAGTAGGGAATGGACAAAAATTTCAAAACAGGCAAATGTTTCCAGAAGAGAGTATGAATATTAACGTTTTACTCACGCTCTTTTAAAAAAAAGGAAAATGGATAAAAGCTCAACCTCAGGGAGTGTTAGACCCATGAAATCTAATCTACAAAAAGTTTCAACTTACACCAGTCGACTGACCATCAGCAAAAAGTCTACAAACAATAAATGCTGACGGGGTTTTAGAGAACTGTGTACCCTTTACCTGCTGGTGAGATGTAAAGGGGTAACGGCCAATAATGAGAACAGAAAGGAGCTGTGTTTAAAAGTAAAAATGGAGGTACCATTCAATCCAGCAGGCGCACCATTGGACCTCTCACCGGAGAAGACAAGAATCGCGAAGACACAGGCCGCAAAAGCTTCAGTGCAGCCTTATTCACAATAGCCAAGACAGTGAAGGAATCAAAATGTCCAACAACAGGTGAATAGATAAAGAAGAAGTGGTCCATGTACACAATGGAATATTAGCCATGGAAAACAATGAACCATTGTTCTTTGAGGCACCACAAATGAGTCTGGAGATAATCACAAAACATGAGGTAAGTCCGAAAGCAAAAGACCTATATTCTATGATATCACTTACAGGCGTTATCTAATAACTGACACGAATGAACATATTTCCACAGAGAAAGACACTCACAGATTTAGAAAACAAACTATGCTCATCTAAAAGGAAAGGTGGGGGGAGTGGATAAATTAAGGTTAGTGTTACTATATGTATACAAACACATATTATATACATATCTCAAAAAGACCTACCATATAGAAGGGAGGTGTGCGGAACCCTCTGTAACATTTTACATGGGAAGGGGATCTGTACTTGAATAGACATATATAATGTACAAATGAACCAGATTGTGTACACCTCGGACAAACAATATTCTAAGCTTTACCCCAATTAAAAAAAATTTTAAAACCAAGAAGAAATAATGAGACATAAACTTATGGGGGTTTCCCCATGCACATTCCAATATAATTTACAACCTAGGAACACGACTTCCAGAAAGGCTCTGCTGCCCTAGTACCCAGATTTGGGAATGAAGGAATGCTGCCTGCTTGAGGCCACTTCCCACAACAGCAGCTTTTAACCCATTGCTAAAGGTCACTAAATATGCACCACACTTGCAGTTCGGGAAATGAGACCTGCTCTCTAAAAAAATTCTGGGCTGGAAAATGGACCAAAAAATGTAACAGAGGGCAAGCTTCCAAGAAGACAATTTCAAGAGTTATATTGTACTCCCAAGTGTTTCCTTTTTTTAGCAGAAAAGAAAACGGCGGAGAAAAATGATGAGTTTTATGAATTTTCAAAGACATGCAAACGCAAAGTACAAAAACCTATCAGCTCACACCAGCCAGAAGGGCCATTAGCATAAATGCTGCAAACAATAAATGCTGAAGCGATTGTGGAGAAATGCGTACCCTCGATTCTAAGGGGGACGTGGTAAGAGCCACTAATGAAAACACAAAGAAGGTGCTTTGAAAAGGGTAACACGGTGCTACCAGTCAATCAATCACACCCACTGCTGGGCCTATCACCTGAGAAAATGAGAATCAAAAAGTCACAGGCTTGGGGCTTCCCTGGTGGTGCAGTGGTTGAGAGTCTGCCTGCCAATGAAGGGCACACGGGTTCGAGCCCCGGTCTGGGAAGATCCCACATGCCGCGGAGCAACTGGGCCCGTGAGCCACAACCACTGAGCCTGCGCGCATGGAGCCTGTGCTCCGCAACAAGAGAGGCCACGATAGTGAGAGACCCACGCACCGCGATGAAGAGTGGCCCCCGCTCGCCGCAACTACAGAAAGCCCTCGCGCACAAACGAAGATCCAACACAGCCAAAAATAAATAAATAAATAAATAAATAAATAAATAAATAAATATTAAAAAAAAAAGTCACAGGCTGGCAATCCTGCACTCCAACAATATTTTCAATAGCCAACACTTGGAAGCAATGAAAATGTCCATCAACCGAAGAATGCACAAAGTAGAAGTGGTCCACGTACACAGTGGAAAATTATTCCAATAAAAAATAAAAATTAAATTTAAAAATCCAACAAAAGTAAAGAGACATCAGCTTGTGTGGGTTTGTCCGGGCACACTCCACTCTAATTTATAACCGAGAAACTCCACAGGCCGCAAGGGCATTTCCCTAGTTACCAGGGTGGGGAACATAGAAAGGCTGCCACCCTCTGGCAGTTACCTGCAAAAACAGCTTTAAGGCCTGTGCTAATGGTCATTTCATAGGAAGAAGTAATGCAGGACTGTAAATGAAACATGCCCTCAATATGTCTTGAGGGAGGTAATGGCCAAAACATTTCAAAATGTGACACATACTTTAAGAGAACACTTTGAAGAACTAAGGGGTAATCACAGCTTGAAAAATAAAAAGGATATGCCTTAAAGCTCAGTTTCAACGGATTATGAAGCACATGCGAATTCAACCAAAAAGAGGTATCAGCTCACACTTGTCAGAAAAACCATCAGCAAGAAAACTACAAACAATAAATGCTGAAGCTGTTGTGGAGAAATGCATACCCTCAACTTCAAGGGGGACGTGACTTGGAAAGGGCCACAAATGAGAACAGAATGGAGGTGCCTTAAAAAGGTAAACATTGAGCTACCATATGATCCAGCAGGCCCACTCCTCGACCTATAATCTAAGAAGAGAGAATTGGAAAGACACAGGCAGGCCAATCTGCATTGCACAGTATTACAATAGCCAAGATATGGAGGTAACCAAAAAGTCCACCAACAGATGGGTGGACAAAGAAGAACTCCTCCATGTATAGATGGAATATTCGCTAGTGAAAAAAATGAAACAATGCCATTTGCAGCACCATAGATGAGTCTAGAAGTAATCACACCACCTGTAGTAAGTGAGAAAGTAAAAGACAGATATCCTATCATATCACTTTTAGGAGTTACATAAAAATTGATACTAATGAAGATATTTCCACAGAGAAAGGCAATCACAGATTCATTAAAAAACTTATGGTTCATCAAATAGAAAGGGATGAGGATTGGATAATTTACCATATTGGGGTTAACAGAGATATACAAACCATGTGAAATATATAATCACCAAAGACGTACGGAAGACCAGGAGAAGACTACTCAACATTGTGTCATAACCTATATGGGAAAAGGATGCGAGGAAGAATAGATACACGTATATGTGTGAAAGAACCACATTTGCACACCTAGAACAAACAAACCATTGTAATCAAATTTGCTTGGATAAAAAATAAAAAGTAAATTATAAATATGAACAACAAGTAATGAGACATAAACATAAAGGGCTTTTTCCTGGCACATTCCATTCTAATTTACAACCTAGAACACCACTTCCATTAAGGCTCTGTTTCCCCACTTACCAAATTTGGTAAAGGAGAAATGATGCCACCTTGTGGCCGTTTCCTGCAAGAGCAGCTTTAAACTCACAGCTAATGGTCACTTAACATTCACAAGGACTCAGGGCTGTAAAGGACACCTGCCCTAAAAAATTGTGCTGAAGTAGGGAATGGACAAAAATTTCAAAACAGGCAAAAGTTTCCGGAAGAGAGTATGAATATTAACGTTTTACTCACGCTCTTTTAAAAAAAAGGAAAATGGATAAAAGCTCAACCTCAGGGAATGTTAGACCCATGAAATCTAATCTACAAAAAGTTTCAACTTACACCAGTCGACTGACCATCAGCAAAAAGTCTACAAACAATAAATGCTGACGGGGTTTTAGAGAACTGTGTACCCTCTACCTGCCGGTGAGACGTAAAGGGGTAACGGCCAATAATGAGAACAGAAAGGAGCTGTGTTTAAAAGTAAAAATGGAGGTACCATTCAATCCAGCAGGCGCACCATTGGACCTCTCACCGGAGAAGACAAGAATCGAGAAGACACAGGCCGCAAAAGCTTCAGTGCAGCCTTATTCACAATAGCCAAGACAGTGAAGGAATCAAAATGTCCAACAACAGGTGAATAGATAAAGAAGAAGTGGTCCATGTACACTATGGAATATTAGCCATGGAAAACAATGAACCATTGTTCTTTGAGGCACCACAAATGAGTCTGGAGATAATCACGAAACATGAGGTAAGTCCGAAAGCAAAAGACCTATATTCTATGATATCACTTACAGGCGTTATCTAATAACTGACACGAATGAACATATTTCCACAGAGAAAGACACTCACAGATTTAGAAAACAAACTATGCTCATCTAAAAGGAAAGGTGGGGGGAGTGGATAAATTAAGGTTAGTGTTACTATATGTATACAAACACATATTATATACATATCTCAAAAAGACCTACCACATAGAAGGGAGGTGTGCGGAACCCTCTGTAACATTTTACATGGGAAGGGGATCTGTACTTGAATAGACATATATAATGTACAAATGAACCAGATTGTGTACACCTCAGACAAACAATATTCTAAGCTTTACCCCAATTAAAAAAAATTTTAAAACCAAGAAGAAATAATAAGACATAAACTTATGGGGGTTTCCCCATGCACATTCCAATATAATTTACAACCTAGGAACACGACTTCCAGAAAGGCTCTGCTGCCCTAGTACCCAGATTTGGGAATGAAGGAATGCTGCCTGCTTGAGGCCACTTCCCACAACAGCAGCTTTTAACCCATTGCTAAAGGTCACTAAATATGCACCACACTTGCAGTTCGGGAAATGAGACCTGCTCTCTAAAAAAATTCTGGGCTGGAAAATGGACCAAAAAATGTAACAGAGGGCAAGCTTCCAAGAAGACAATTTCAAGAGTTATATTGTATTCCCAACTGTTTCCTTTTTTGAGCAGAAAAGAAAACGGCAGAGAAAAATGATGAGTTTTATGAATTTTCAAAGACATGAAAACCCAAAGTACAAAAACCTATCAGCTCACACCAGCCAGAAGGGCCATTAGCATAAATGCTGCAAACAATAAATGCTGAAGCGATTGTGGAGAAATGCGTACCCTCGATTCTAAGGGGGACGTGGTAAGAGCCACTAATGAAAACACAAAGAAGGTGCTTTGAAAAGGGTAACACGGTGCTACGAGTCAATCAATCACACCCACTGCTGGGCCTATCACCTGAGAAAATGAGAATCAAAAAGTCACAGGCTTGGGGCTTCCCTGGTGGTGCAGTGGTTGAGAGTCTGCCTGCCAAAGCAGGGCACACGGGTTCGAGCCCCGGTCTGGGAAGATCCCACATGCCGCGGAGCAACTGGCCCGTGAGCCACAACCACTGAGCCTGCGCGCATGGAGCCTGTGCTCCGCAACAAGAGAGGCCACGATAGTGAGACACCCACGCACCGCGATGAAGAGTGGCCCCCGCTCGCCGCAACTACAGAAAGCCCTCGCGCACAAACGAAGATCCAACACAGCCAAAAATAAATAAATAAATAAATAAATAAATAAATAAATAAATAAATAAATAAATATTTAAAAAAAAAGGCACAGGCTGGCAATCCTGCACTCCAACAATATTTTCCATAGCCAACACTTGGAAGCAATGAAAATGTCCATCAACCGAGGAATGCACAAAGTAGAAGTGGTCCATGTACACAGTGGAAAATTATTCCAATAAAAAATAAAAATTAAATTTAAAAATCCAACAAAAGTAAAGAGACATCAGCTTGTGTGGGTTTGTCCGGGCACACTCCATTCTAATTTATACCGAGAAACACCACAGGCCGCAAGGGCATTTCCCTAGTTACCAGGGTGGGGAACATAGAAAGGCTGCCACCCTCTGGCAGTTACCTGCAAAAACAGCTTTAAGGCCTGTGCTAATGGTCATTTCATAGGAAGAAGTAATGCAGGACTGTAAATGAAACATGCCCTCAATATGTCTTGAGGGAGGTAATGGCCAAAACATTTCAAAATGTGACACATACTTTAAGAGAACACTTTGAAGAACTAAGGGGTAATCACAGCTTGAAAAATAAAAAGGATATGCCTTAAAGCTCAGTTTCAACGGATTATAAGGCACATGCGAATTCAACCAAAAAGAGGTATCAGCTCACACTTGTCAGAAAAACCATCAGCAAGAAAACTACAAACAATAAAAGCTGAAGCTGTTGTGGAGAAAGGCATACCCTCAACTTCAAGGGGGACGTAACTTGGAAAGGGCCACAAATGAGAACAGAATGGAGGTGCCTTAAAAAGGTAAACATTGAGCTACCATATGATCCAGCAGGCCCACTCCTCGACCTATAATCTAAGAAGAGAGAATTGGAAAGACACAGGCAGGCCAATCTGCATTGCACAGTATTACAATAGCCAAGATATGGAGGTAACCAAAAAGTCCACCAACAGATGGGTGGACAAAGAAGAACTCCTCCATGTATAGATGGAATATTCGCTAGTGAAAAAAATGAAACAATGCCATTTGCAGCACCATAGATGAGTCTAGACGTAATCACACCACCTGTAGTAAGTGAGAAAGTAAAAGACACATATCCTATCATATCACTTTTAGGAGTTACATAAAAATTGATACTAATGAAGATATTTCCACAGAGAAAGGCAATCACAGATTCATTAAAAAACTTATGGTTCATCAAATAGAAAGGGATGAGGATTGGATAATTTACCATATTGGGGTTAACAGAGATATACAAACCATGTGAAATATATAATCACCAAAGACGTACGGAAGACCAGGAGAAGACTACTAAACATTGTGTCATAACCTATATGGGAAAAGGATGCGAGGAAGAATAGATACACGTATATGTGTGAAAGAACCACATTTGCCCACCTAGAACAAACAAACCATTGTAATCAAATTTGCTTGGATAAAAAATAAAAAGTAAATTATAAATATGAACAACAAGTAATGAGACATAAACATAAAGGGCTTTTTCCTGGCACATTCCATTCTAATTTACAACCTAGAACACCACTTCCATTAAGGCTCTGTTTCCCCAGTTACCAAATTTGGTAAAGGAGAAATGATGCCACCTTGTGGCCGTTTCCTGCAAGAGCAGCTTTAAACTCACAGCTAATGGTCACTTAACATTCACAAGGACTCAGGGCTGTAAAGGACACCTGCCCTAAAAAATTGTGCTGAAGTAGGGAATGGACAAAAATTTCAAAACAGGCAAATGTTTCCAGAAGAGAGTATGAATATTAACGTTTTACTCACGCTCTTTTAAAAAAAAGGAAAATGGATAAAAGCTCAACCTCAGGGAGTGTTAGACCCATGAAATCTAATCTACAAAAAGTTTCAACTTACACCAGTCGACTGACCATCAGCAAAAAGTCTACAAACAATAAATGCTGACGGGGTTTTAGAGAACTGTGTACCCTCTACCTGCTGGTGAGATGTAAAGGGGTAACGGCCAATAATGAGAACAGAAAGGAGCTGTGTTTAAAAGTAAAAATGGAGGTACCATTCAATCCAGCAGGCGCACCATTGGACCTCTCACCGGAGAAGACTAGAATCGAGAAGACACAGGCCGCAAAAGCTTCAGTGCAGCCTTATTCACAATAGCCAAGACAGTGAAGGAATCAAAATGTCCAACAACAGGTGAATAGATAAAGAAGAAGTGGTCCATGTACACAATGGAATATTAGCCATGGAAAACAATGAACCATTGTTCTTTGAGGCACCACAAATGAGTCTGGAGATAATCACGAAACATGAGGTAAGTCCGAAAGCAAAAGACCTATATTCTATGATATCACTTACAGGCGTTATCTAATAACTGACACGAATGAACATATTTCCACAGAGAAAGACACTCACAGATTTAGAAAACAAACTATGCTCATCTAAAAGGAAAGGTGGGGGGAGTGGATAAATTAAGGTTAGTGTTACTATATGTATACAAACACATATTATATACATATCTCAAAAAGACCTACCATATAGAAGGGAGGTGTGCGGAACCCTCTGTAACATTTTACATGGGAAGGGGATCTGTACTTGAATAGACATATATAATGTACAAATGAACCAGATTGTGTACACCTCGGACAAACAATATTCTAAGCTTTACCCCAATTAAAAAAAATTTTAAAACCCAGAAGAAATAATGAGACATAAACTTATGGGGGTTTCCCCATGCACATTCCAATATAATTTACAACCTAGGAACACGACTTCCAGAAAGGCTCTGCTGCCCTAGTACCCAGATTTGGGAATGAAGGAATGCTGCCTGCTTGAGGCCACTTCCCACAACAGCAGCTTTTAACCCATTGCTAAAGGTCACTAAATATGCACCACACTTGCAGTTCGGGAAATGAGACCTGCTCTCTAAAAAAATTCTGGGCTGGAAAATGGACCAAAAAATGTAACAGAGGGCAAGCTTCCAAGAAGACAATTTCAAGAGTTATATTGTATTCCCAACTGTTTCCTTTTTTGAGCAGAAAAGAAAACGGCAGAGAAAAATGATGAGTTTTATGAATTTTCAAAGACATGAAAACCCAAAGTCCAAAACCTATCAGCTCACACCAGCCAGAAGGGCCATTAGCATAAATGCTGCAAACAATAAATGCTGAAGCGATTGTGGAGAAATGCGTACCCTCGATTCTAAGGGGGACGTGGTAAGAGCCACTAATGAAAACACAAAGAAGGTGCTTTGAAAAGGGTAACACGGTGCTACGAGTCAATCAATCACACCCACTGCTGGGCCAATCACCTGAGAAAATGAGAATCAAAAAGTCACAGGCTTGGGGCTTCCCTGGTGGTGCAGTGGTTGAGAGTCTGCCTGCCAAAGCAGGGCACACGGGTTCGAGCCCCGGTCTGGGAAGATCCCACATGCCGCGGAGCAACTGGGCCCGTGAGCCACAACCACTGAGCCTGCGCGCATGGAGCCTGTGCTCCGGAACAAGAGAGGCCACGATAGTGAGACACCCACGCACCGCGATGAAGAGTGGCCCCCGCTCGCCGCAACTACAGAAAGCCCTCGCGCACAAACGAAGATCCAACACAGCCAAAAATAAATAAATAAATAAATAAATAAATAAATAAATAAATAAATAAATATTTAAAAAAAAAGGCACAGGCTGGCAATCCTGCACTCCAACAATATTTTCCATAGCCAACACTTGGAAGCAATGAAAATGTCCATCAACCGAGGAATGCACAAAGTAGAAGTGGTCCACGTACACAGTGGAAAATTATTCCAATAAAAAATAAAAATTAAATTTAAAAATCCAACAAAAGTAAAGAGACATCAGCTTGTGTGGGTTTGTCCGGGCACACTCCATTCTAATTTATACCGAGAAACACCACAGGCCGCAAGGGCATTTCCCTAGTTACCAGGGTGGGGAACATAGAAAGGCTGCCACCCTCTGGCAGTTACCTGCAAAAACAGCTTTAAGGCCTGTGCTAATGGTCATTTCATAGGAAGAAGTAATGCAGGACTGTAAATGAAACATGCCCTCAATATGTCTTGAGGGAGGTAATGGCCAAAACATTTCAAAATGTGACACATACTTTAAGAGAACACTTTGAAGAACTAAGGGGTAATCACAGCTTGAAAAATAAAAAGGATATGCCTTAAAGCTCAGTTTCAACGGATTATAAGGCACATGCGAATTCAACCAAAAAGAGGTATCAGCTCACACTTGTCAGAAAAACCATCAGCAAGAAAACTACAAACAATAAAAGCTGAAGCTGTTGTGGAGAAATGCATACCCTCAACTTCAAGGGGGACGTAACTTGGAAAGGGCCACAAATGAGAACAGAATGGAGGTGCCTTAAAAAGGTAAACATTGAGCTACCATATGATCCAGCAGGCCCACTCCTCGACCTATAATCTAAGAAGAGAGAATTGGAAAGACACAGGCAGGCCAATCTGCATTGCACAGTATTACAATAGCCAAGATATGGAGGTAACCAAAAAGTCCACCAACAGATGGGTGGACAAAGAAGAACTCCTCCATGTATAGATGGAATATTCGCTAGTGAAAAAAATGAAACAATGCCATTTGCAGCACCATAGATGAGTCTAGACGTAATCACACCACCTGTAGTAAGTGAGAAAGTAAAAGACACATATCCTATCATATCACTTTTAGGAGTTACATAAAAATTGATACTAATGAAGATATTTCCACAGAGAAAGGCAATCACAGATTCATTAAAAAACTTATGGTTCATCAAATAGAAAGGGATGAGGATTGGATAATTTACCATATTGGGGTTAACAGAGATATACAAACCATGTGAAATATATAATCACCAAAGACGTACGGAAGACCAGGAGAAGACTACTAAACATTGTGTCATAACCTATATGGGAAAAGGATGCGAGGAAGAATAGATACACGTATATGTGTGAAAGAACCACATTTGCCCACCTAGAACAAACAAACCATTGTAATCAAATTTGCTTGGATAAAAAATAAAAAGTAAATTATAAATATGAACAACAAGTAATGAGACATAAACATAAAGGGCTTTTTCCTGGCACATTCCATTCTAATTTACAACCTAGAACACCACTTCCATTAAGGCTCTGTTTCCCCAGTTACCAAATTTGGTAAAGGAGAAATGATGCCACCTTGTGGCCGTTTCCTGCAAGAGCAGCTTTAAACTCACAGCTAATGGTCACTTAACATTCACAAGGACTCAGGGCTGTAAAGGACACCTGCCCTAAAAAATTGTGCTGAAGTAGGGAATGGACAAAAATTTCAAAACAGGCAAATGTTTCCAGAAGAGAGTATGAATATTAACGTTTTACTCACGCTCTTTTAAAAAAAAAGGAAAATGGATAAAAGCTCAACCTCAGGGAGTGTTAGACCCATGAAATCTAATCTACAAAAAGTTTCAACTTACACCAGTCGACTGACCATCAGCAAAAAGTCTACAAACAATAAATGCTGACGGGGTTTTAGAGAACTGTGTACCCTCTACCTGCTGGTGAGATGTAAAGGGGTAACGGCCAATAATGAGAACAGAAAGGAGCTGTGTTTAAAAGTAAAAATGGAGGTACCATTCAATCCAGCAGGCGCACCATTGGACCTCTCACCGGAGAAGACAAGAATCGAGAAGACACAGGCCGCAAAAGCTTCAGTGCAGCCTTATTCACAATAGCCAAGACAGTGAAGGAATCAAAATGTCCAACAACAGGTGAATAGATAAAGAAGAAGTGGTCCATGTACACAATGGAATATTAGCCATGGAAAACAATGAACCATTGTTCTTTGAGGCACCACAAATGAGTCTGGAGATAATCACGAAACATGAGGTAAGTCCGAAAGCAAAAGACCTATATTCTATGATATCACTTACAGGCGTTATCTAATAACTGACACGAATGAACATATTTCCACAGAGAAAGACACTCACAGATTTAGAAAACAAACTATGCTCATCTAAAAGGAAAGGTGGGGGGAGTGGATAAATTAAGGTTAGTGTTACTATATGTATACAAACACATATTATATACATATCTCAAAAAGACCTACCATATAGAAGGGAGGTGTGCGGAACCCTCTGTAACATTTTACATGGGAAGGGGATCTGTACTTGAATAGACATATATAATGTACAAATGAACCAGATTGTGTACACCTCGGACAAACAATATTCTAAGCTTTACCCCAATTAAAAAAAATTTTAAAACCAAGAAGAAATAATGAGACATAAACTTATGGGGGTTTCCCCATGCACATTCCAATATAATTTACAACCTAGGAACACGACTTCCAGAAAGGCTCTGCTGCCCTAGTACCCAGATTTGGGAATGAAGGAATGCTGCCTGCTTGAGGCCACTTCCCACAACAGCAGCTTTTAACCCATTGCTAAAGGTCACTAAATATGCACCACACTTGCAGTTCGGGAAATGAGACCTGCTCTCTAAAAAAATTCTGGGGTGGAAAATCGACCAAAAAATTTAACAGAGGGCAAGCTTCCAAGAAGACAATTTCAAGAGTTATATTGTATTCCCAACTGTTTCCTTTTTTGAGCAGAAAAGAAAACGGCAGAGAAAAATGATGAGTTTTATGAATTTTCAAAGACATGAAAACCCAAAGTCCAAAACCTATCAGCTCACACCAGCCAGAAGGGCCATTAGCATAAATGCTGCAAACAATAAATGCTGAAGCGATTGTGGAGAAATGCGTACCCTCGATTCTAAGGGGGACGTGGTAAGAGCCACTAATGAAAACACAAAGAAGGTGCTTTGAAAAGGGTAACACGGTGCTACGAGTCAATCAATCACACCCACTGCTGGGCCAATCACCTGAGAAAATGAGAATCAAAAAGTCACAGGCTTGGGGCTTCCCTGGTGGTGCAGTGGTTGAGAGTCTGCCTGCCAAAGCAGGGCACACGGGTTCGAGCCCCGGTCTGGGAAGATCCCACATGCCGCGGAGCAACTGGGCCCGTGAGCCACAACCACTGAGCCTGCGCGCATGGAGCCTGTGCTCCGCAACAAGAGAGGCCACGATAGTGAGACACCCACGCACCGCGATGAAGAGTGGCCCCCGCTCGCCGCAACTACAGAAAGCCCTCGCGCACAAACGAAGATCCAACACAGCCAAAAATAAATAAATAAATAAATAAATAAATAAATAAATAAATATTTAAAAAAAAAGGCACAGGCTGGCAATCCTGCACTCCAACAATATTTTCCATAGCCAACACTTGGAAGCAATGAAAATGTCCATCAACCGAGGAATGCACAAAGTAGAAGTGGTCCATGTACACAGTGGAAAATTATTCCAATAAAAAATAAAAATTAAATTTAAAAATCCAACAAAAGTAAAGAGACATCAGCTTGTGTGGGTTTGTCCGGGCACACTCCATTCTAATTTATACCGAGAAACACCACAGGCCGCAAGGGCATTTCCCTAGTTACCAGGGTGGGGAACATAGAAAGGCTGCCACCCTCTGGCAGTTACCTGCAAAAACAGCTTTAAGGCCTGTGCTAATGGTCATTTCATAGGAAGAAGTAATGCAGGACTGTAAATGAAACATGCCCTCAATATGTCTTGAGGGAGGTAATGGCCAAAACATTTCAAAATGTGACACATACTTTAAGAGAACACTTTGAAGAACTAAGGGGTAATCACAGCTTGAAAAATAAAAAGGATATGCCTTAAAGCTCAGTTTCAACGGATTATAAGGCACATGCGAATTCAACCAAAAAGAGGTATCAGCTCACACTTGTCAGAAAAACCATCAGCAAGAAAACTACAAACAATAAAAGCTGAAGCTGTTGTGGAGAAAGGCATACCCTCAACTTCAAGGGGGACGTAACTTGGAAAGGGCCACAAATGAGAACAGAATGGAGGTGCCTTAAAAAGGTAAACATTGAGCTACCATATGATCCAGCAGGCCCACTCCTCGACCTATAATCTAAGAAGAGAGAATTGGAAAGACACAGGCAGGCCAATCTGCATTGCACAGTATTACAATAGCCAAGATATGGAGGTAACCAAAAAGTCCACCAACAGATGGGTGGACAAAGAAGAACTCCTCCATGTATAGATGGAATATTCGCTAGTGAAAAAAATGAAACAATGCCATTTGCAGCACCATAGATGAGTCTAGACGTAATCACACCACCTGTAGTAAGTGAGAAAGTAAAAGACACATATCCTATCATATCACTTTTAGGAGTTACATAAAAATTGATACTAATGAAGATATTTCCACAGAGAAAGGCAATCACAGATTCATTAAAAAACTTATGGTTCATCAAATAGAAAGGGATGAGGATTGGATAATTTACCATATTGGGGTTAACAGAGATATACAAACCATGTGAAATATATAATCACCAAAGACGTACGGAAGACCAGGAGAAGACTACTAAACATTGTGTCATAACCTATATGGGAAAAGGATGCGAGGAAGAATAGATACACGTATATGTGTGAAAGAACCACATTTGCCCACCTAGAACAAACAAACCATTGTAATCAAATTTGCTTGGATAAAAAATAAAAAGTAAATTATAAATATGAACAACAAGTAATGAGACATAAACATAAAGGGCTTTTTCCTGGCACATTCCATTCTAATTTACAACCTAGAACACCACTTCCATTAAGGCTCTGTTTCCCCAGTTACCAAATTTGGTAAAGGAGAAATGATGCCACCTTGTGGCCGTTTCCTGCAAGAGCAGCTTTAAACTCACAGCTAATGGTCACTTAACATTCACAAGGACTCAGGGCTGTAAAGGACACCTGCCCTAAAAAATTGTGCTGAAGTAGGGAATGGACAAAAATTTCAAAACAGGCAAATGTTTCCAGAAGAGAGTATGAATATTAACGTTTTACTCACGCTCTTTTAAAAAAAAGGAAAATGGATAAAAGCTCAACCTCAGGGAGTGTTAGACCCATGAAATCTAATCTACAAAAAGTTTCAACTTACACCAGTCGACTGACCATCAGCAAAAAGTCTACAAACAATAAATGCTGACGGGATTTTAGAGAACTGTGTACCCTCTACCTGCTGGTGAGATGTAAAGGGGTAACGGCCAATAATGAGAACAGAAAGGAGCTGTGTTTAAAAGTAAAAATGGAGGTACCATTCAATCCAGCAGGCGCACCATTGGACCTCTCACCGGAGAAGACAAGAATCGAGAAGACACAGGCCGCAAAAGCTTCAGTGCAGCCTTATTCACAATAGCCAAGACAGTGAAGGAATCAAAATGTCCAACAACAGGTGAATAGATAAAGAAGAAGTGGTCCATGTACACAATGGAATATTAGCCATGGAAAACAATGAACCATTGTTCTTTGAGGCACCACAAATGAGTCTGGAGATAATCACGAAACATGAGGTAAGTCCGAAAGCAAAAGACCTATATTCTATGATATCACTTACAGGCGTTATCTAATAACTGACACGAATGAACATATTTCCACAGAGAAAGACACTCACAGATTTAGAAAACAAACTATGCTCATCTAAAAGGAAAGGTGGGGGGAGTGGATAAATTAAGGTTAGTGTTACTATATGTATACAAACACATATTATATACATATCTCAAAAAGACCTACCATATAGAAGGGAGGTGTGCGGAACCCTCTGTAACATTTTACATGGGAAGGGGATCTGTACTTGAATAGACATATATAATGTACAAATGAACCAGATTGTGTACACCTCGGACAAACAATATTCTAAGCTTTACCCCAATTAAAAAAAATTTTAAAACCAAGAAGAAATAATGAGACATAAACTTATGGGGGTTTCCCCATGCACATTCCAATATAATTTACAACCTAGGAACACGACTTCCAGAAAGGCTCTGCTGCCCTAGTACCCAGATTTGGGAATGAAGGAATGCTGCCTGCTTGAGGCCACTTCCCACAACAGCAGCTTTTAACCCATTGCTAAAGGTCACTAAATATGCACCACACTTGCAGTTCGGGAAATGAGACCTGCTCTCTAAAAAAATTCTGGGCTGGAAAATCGACCAAAAAATTTAACAGAGGGCAAGCTTCCAAGAAGACAATTTCAAGAGTTATATTGTACTCCCAACTGTTTCCTTTTTTTAGCAGAAAAGAAAACGGCGGAGAAAAATGATGAGTTTTATGAATTTTCAAAGACATGCAAACGCAAAGTACAAAAACCTATCAGCTCACACCAGCCAGAAGGGCCATTAGCATAAATGCTGCAAACAATAAATGCTGAAGCGATTGTGGAGAAATGCGTACCCTCGATTCTAAGGGGGACGTGGTAAGAGCCACTAATGAAAACACAAAGAAGGTGCTTTGAAAAGGGTAACACGGTGCTACGAGTCAATCAATCACACCCACTGCTGGGCCTATCACCTGAGAAAATGAGAATCAAAAAGTCACAGGCTTGGGGCTTCCCTGGTGGTGCAGTGGTTGAGAGTCTGCCTGCCAATGAAGGGCACACGGGTTCGAGCCCCGGTCTGGGAAGATCCCACATGCCGCGGAGCAACTGGGCCCGTGAGCCACAACCACTGAGCCTGCGCGCATGGAGCCTGTGCTCCGCAACAAGAGAGGCCACGATAGTGAGAGACCCACGCACCGCGATGAAGAGTGGCCCCCGCTCGCGGCAACTACAGAAAGCCCTCGCGCACAAACGAAGATCCAACACAGCCAAAAATAAATAAATAAATAAATAAATAAATAAATAAATAAATAAATAAATATTTAAAAAAAAAGGCACAGGCTGGCAATCCTGCACTCCAACAATATTTTCCATAGCCAACACTTGGAAGCAATGAAAATGTCCATCAACCGAGGAATGCACAAAGTAGATGTGGTCCATGTACACAGTGGAAAATTATTCCAATAAAAAATAAAAATTAAATTTAAAAATCCAACAAAAGTAAAGAGACATCAGCTTGTGTGGGTTTGTCCGGGCACACTCCATTCTAATTTATACCGAGAAACACCACAGGCCGCAAGGGCATTTCCCTAGTTACCAGGGTGGGGAACATAGAAAGGCTGCCACCCTCTGGCAGTTACCTGCAAAAACAGCTTTAAGGCCTGTGCTAATGGTCATTTCATAGGAAGAAGTAATGCAGGACTGTAAATGAAACATGCCCTCAATATGTCTTGAGGGAGGTAATGGCCAAAACATTTCAAAATGTGACACATACTTTAAGAGAACACTTTGAAGAACTAAGGGGTAATCACAGCTTGAAAAATAAAAAGGATATGCCTTAAAGCTCAGTTTCAACGGATTATAAGGCACATGCGAATTCAACCAAAAAGAGGTATCAGCTCACACTTGTCAGAAAAACCATCAGCAAGAAAACTGCAAACAATAAATGCTGAAGCTGTTGTGGAGAAATGCATACCCTCAACTTCAAGGGGGACGTAACTTGGAAAGGGCCACAAATGAGAAAAGAATGGAGGTGCCTTAAAAAGGTAAACATTGAGCTACCATATGATCCAGCAGGCCCACTCCTCGACCTATAATCTAAGAAGAGAGAATTGGAAAGACACAGGCAGGCCAATCTGCATTGCACAGTATTACAATAGCCAAGATATGGAGGTAACCAAAAAGTCCACCAACAGATGGGTGGACAAAGAAGAACTCCTCCATGTATAGATGGAATATTCGCTAGTGAAAAAAATGAAACAATGCCATTTGCAGCACCATAGATGAGTCTAGAAGTAATCACACCACCTGTAGTAAGTGAGAAAGTAAAAGACACATATCCTATCATATCACTTTTAGGAGTTACATAAAAATTGATACTAATGAAGATATTTCCACAGAGAAAGACAATCACAGATTCATTAAAAAACTTATGGTTCATCAAATAGAAAGGGATGAGGATTGGATAATTTACCATATTGTGGTTAACAGAGATATACAAACCATGTGAAATATATAATCACCAAAGACGTACGGAAGACCAGGAGAAGACTACTCAACATTGTGTCATAACCTATATGGGAAAAGGATGCGAGGAAGAATAGATACACGTATATGTGTGAAAGAACCACATTTGCACACCTAGAACAAACAAACCATTGTAATCAAATTTGCTTGGATAAAAAATAAAAAGTAAATTATAAATATGAACAACAAGTAATGAGACATAAACATAAAGGGCTTTTTCCTGGCACATTCCATTCTAATTTACAACCTAGAACACCACTTCCATTAAGGCTCTGTTTCCCCACTTACCAAATTTGGTAAAGGAGAAATGATGCCACCTTGTGGCCGTTTCCTGCAAGAGCAGCTTTAAACTCACAGCTAATGGTCACTTAACATTCACAAGGACTCAGGGCTGTAAAGGACACCTGCCCTAAAAAATTGTGCTGAAGTAGGGAATGGACAAAAATTTCAAAACAGGCAAAAGTTTCCAGAAGAGAGTATGAATATTAACGTTTTACTCACGCTCTTTTAAAAAAAAGGAAAATGGATAAAAGCTCAACCTCAGGGAATGTTAGACCCATGAAATCTAATCTACAAAAAGTTTCAACTTACACCAGTCGACTGACCATCAGCAAAAAGTCTACAAACAATAAATGCTGACGGGGTTTTAGAGAACTGTGTACCCTCTACCTGCTGGTGAGACGTAAAGGGGTAACGGCCAATAATGAGAACAGAAAGGGGCTGTGTTTAAAAGTAAAAATGGAGGTACCATTCAATCCAGCAGGCGCACCATTGGACCTCTCACCGGAGAAGACAAGAATCGAGAAGACACAGGCCGCAAAAGCTTCAGTGCAGCCTTATTCACAATAGCCAAGACAGTGAAGGAATCAAAATATCCAACAACAGGTGAATAGATAAAGAAAAAGTGGTCCATGTACACAATGGAATATTAGCCATGGAAAACAATGAACCATTGTTCTTTGAGGCACCACAAATGAGTCTGGAGATAATCACGAAACATGAGGTAAGTCCGAAAGCAAAAGACCTATATTCTATGATATCACTTACAGGCGTTATCTAATAACTGACACAAATGAACATATTTCCACAGAGAAAGACACTCACAGATTTAGAAAACAAACTATGCTCATCTAAAAGGAAAGGTGGGGGGAGTGGATAAATTAAGGTTAGTGTTACTATATGTATACAAACACATATTATATACATATCTCAAAAAGACCTACCATATAGAAGGGAGGTGTGCAGAACCCTCTGTAACATTTTACATGGGAAGGGGATCTGTACTTGAATAGACATATATAATGTACAAATGAACCAGATTGTGTACACCTCGGACAAACAATATTCTAAGCTTTACTCCAATTAAAAAAATTTTTAAAACCAAGAAGAAATAATGAGACATAAACTTATGGGGGTTTCTCCATGCACATTCCAATATAATTTACAACCTAGGAACACGACTTCCAGAAAGGCTCTGCTGCCCTAGTACCCAGATTTGGGAATCGAGGAATGCTACCTGCTTGAGGCCACTTCCCACAACAGCAGCTTTTAACCCATTACTAAAGGTCACTAAATATGCACCACACTTGCAGTTCGGGAAATGAGACCTGCTCTCTAAAAAAATTCTGGGCTGGAAAATCGACCAAAAAATTTAACAGAGGGCAAGCTTCCAAGAAGACAATTTCAGGAATTACATTGTACTGCCAACTGTTTCCTTTTTTTAGCAGAAAAGAAAACGGCAGAGAAAAATGATGAGTTTTATGAATTTTCAAAGACATGAAAACCCAAAGTACAAAAACCTATCAGCTCACACCAGCCAGAAGGGCCATTAGCATAAATTGGGCAAACAATAAATGCTGAAGCGATTGTGGAGAAATGCGTACCCTCGATTCTAAGGGGGACTTGGTAAGAGCCACTAATGAAAACACAAAGAAGGTGCTTTGATAAGGGTAACACGGTGCTACCAGTCAATCAATCACACCCACTGCTGGGCCTATCACCTGAGAAAATGAGAATCAAAAAGTCACAGGCTTGGGGCTTCCCTGGTGGTGCAGTGGTTGAGAGTCTGCCTGCCAATGCAGGGCACACGGGTTCGAGCCCCGGTCTGGGAAGATCCCACATGCCGCGGAGCAACTGGGCCCGTGAGCCACAACCACTGAGCCTGCGCGCATGGAGCCTGTGCTCCGCAACAAGAGAGGCCACGATAGTGAGAGACCCACGCACCGCGATGAAGAGTGGCCCCCGCTCGCCGCAACTACAGAAAGCCCTCGCGCACAAACGAAGATCCAACACAGCCAAAAATAAATAAATAAATAAATAAATAAATAAATAAATAAATATTAAAAAAAAAAGTCACAGGCTGGCAATCCTGCACTCCAACAATATTTTCAATAGCCAACACTTGGAAGCAATGAAAATGTCCATCAACCGAAGAATGCACAAAGTAGAAGTGGTCCACGTACACAGTGGAAAATTATTCCAATAAAAAATAAAAATTAAATTTAAAAATCCAACAAAAGTAAAGAGACATCAGCTTGTGTGGGTTTGTCCGGGCACACTCCACTCTAATTTATAACCGAGAAACTCCACAGGCCGCAAGGGCATTTCCCTAGTTACCAGGGTGGGGAACATAGAAAGGCTGCCACCCTCTGGCAGTTACCTGCAAAAACAGCTTTAAGGCCTGTGCTAATGGTCATTTCATAGGAAGAAGTAATGCAGGACTGTAAATGAAACATGCCCTCAATATGTCTTGAGGGAGGTAATGGCCAAAACATTTCAAAATGTGACACATACTTTAAGAGAACACTTTGAAGAACTAAGGGGTAATCACAGCTTGAAAAATAAAAAGGATATGCCTTAAAGCTCAGTTTCAACGGATTATGAAGCACATGCGAATTCAACCAAAAAGAGGTATCAGCTCACACTTGTCAGAAAAACCATCAGCAAGAAAACTACAAACAATAAATGCTGAAGCTGTTGTGGAGAAATGCATACCCTCAACTTCAAGGGGGACGTGACTTGGAAAGGGCCACAAATGAGAACAGAATGGAGGTGCCTTAAAAAGGTAAACATTGAGCTACCATATGATCCAGGAGGCCCACTCCTCGACCTATAATCTAAGAAGAGAGAATTGGAAAGACACAGGCAGGCCAATCTGCATTGCACAGTATTACAATAGCCAAGATATGGAGGTAACCAAAAAGTCCACCAACAGATGGGTGGACAAAGAAGAACTCCTCCATGTATAGATGGAATATTCGCTAGTGAAAAAAATGAAACAATGCCATTTGCAGCACCATAGATGAGTCTAGAAGTAATCACACCACCTGTAGTAAGTGAGAAAGTAAAAGACAGATATCCTATCATATCACTTTTAGGAGTTACATAAAAATTGATACTAATGAAGATATTTCCACAGAGAAAGGCAATCACAGATTCATTAAAAAACTTATGGTTCATCAAATAGAAAGGGATGAGGATTGGATAATTTACCATATTGCGGTTAACAGAGATATACAAACCATGTGAAATATATAATCACCAAAGACGTACGGAAGACCAGGAGAAGACTACTCAACATTGTGTCATAACCTATATGGGAAAAGGATGCGAGGAAGAATAGATACACGTATATGTGTGAAAGAACCACATTTGCACACCTAGAACAAACAAACCATTGTAATCAAATTTGCTTGGATAAAAAATAAAAAGTAAATTATAAATATGAACAACAAGTAATGAGACATAAACATAAAGGGCTTTTTCCTGGCACATTCCATTCTAATTTACAACCTAGAACACCACTTCCATTAAGGCTCTGTTTCCCCACTTACCAAATTTGGTAAAGGAGAAATGATGCCACCTTGTGGCCGTTTCCTGCAAGAGCAGCTTTAAACTCACAGCTAATGGTCACTTAACATTCACAAGGACTCAGGGCTGTAAAGGACACCTGCCCTAAAAAATTGTGCTGAAGTAGGGAATGGACAAAAATTTCAAAACAGGCAAAAGTTTCCGGAAGAGAGTATGAATATTAACGTTTTACTCACGCTCTTTTAAAAAAAAAGGAAAATGGATAAAAGCTCAACCTCAGGGAATGTTAGACCCATGAAATCTAATCTACAAAAAGTTTCAACTTACACCAGTCGACTGACCATCAGCAAAAAGTCTACAAACAATAAATGCTGACGGGGTTTTAGAGAACTGTGTACCCTCTACCTGCCGGTGAGACGTAAAGGGGTAACGGCCAATAATGAGAACAGAAAGGAGCTGTGTTTAAAAGTAAAAATGGAGGTACCATTCAATCCAGCAGGCGCACCATTGGACCTCTCACCGGAGAAGACAAGAATCGAGAAGACACAGGCCGCAAAAGCTTCAGTGCAGCCTTATTCACAATAGCCAAGACAGTGAAGGAATCAAAATGTCCAACAACAGGTGAATAGATAAAGAAGAAGTGGTCCATGTACACTATGGAATATTAGCCATGGAAAACAATGAACCATTGTTCTTTGAGGCACCACAAATGAGTCTGGAGATAATCACGAAACATGAGGTAAGTCCGAAAGCAAAAGACCTATATTCTATGATATCACTTACAGGCGTTATCTAATAACTGACACGAATGAACATATTTCCACAGAGAAAGACACTCACAGATTTAGAAAACAAACTATGCTCATCTAAAAGGAAAGGTGGGGGGAGTGGATAAATTAAGGTTAGTGTTACTATATGTATACAAACACATATTATATACATATCTCAAAAAGACCTACCACATAGAAGGGAGGTGTGCGGAACCCTCTGTAACATTTTACATGGGAAGGGGATCTGTACTTGAATAGACATATATAATGTACAAATGAACCAGATTGTGTACACCTCAGACAAACAATATTCTAAGCTTTACCCCAATTAAAAAAAATTTTAAAACCAAGAAGAAATAATAAGACATAAACTTATGGGGGTTTCCCCATGCACATTCCAATATAATTTACAACCTAGGAACACGACTTCCAGAAAGGCTCTGCTGCCCTAGTACCCAGATTTGGGAATGGAGGAATGCTGCCTGCTTGAGGCCACTTCCCACAACAGCAGCTTTTAACCCATTGCTAAAGGTCACTAAATATGCACCACACTTGCAGTTCGGGAAATGAGACCTGCTCTCTAAAAAAATTCTGGGCTGGAAAATCGACCAAAAAATTTTACAGAGGGCAAGCTTCCAAGAAGACAATTTCAAGAGTTATATTGTACTCCCAACTGTTTCCTTTTTTTAGCAGAAAAGAAAACGGCGGAGAAAAATGATGAGTTTTATGAATTTTCAAAGACATGCAAACGCAAAGTACAAAAACCTATCAGCTCACACCAGCCAGAAGGGCCATTAGCATAAATGCTGCAAACAATAAATGCTGAAGCGATTGTGGAGAAATGCGTACCCTCGATTCTAAGGGGGACGTGGTAAGAGCCACTAATGAAAACACAAAGAAGGTGCTTTGAAAAGGGTAACACGGTGCTACGAGTCAATCAATCACACCCACTGCTGGGCCTATCACCTGAGAAAATGAGAATCAAAAAGTCACAGGCTTGGGGCTTCCCTGGTGGTGCAGTGGTTGAGAGTCTGCCTGCCAATGCAGGGCACACGGGTTCGAGCCCCGGTCTGGGAAGATCCCACATGCCGCGGAGCAACTGGGCCCGTGAGCCACAACCACTGAGCCTGCGCGCATGGAGCCTGTGCTCCGCAACAAGAGAGGCCACGATAGTGAGAGACCCACGCACCGCGATGAAGAGTGGCCCCCGCTCGCCGCAACTACAGAAAGCCCTCGCGCACAAACGAAGATCCAACACAGCCAAAAATAAATAAATAAATAAATAAATAAATATATAAATAAATATTAAAAAAAAAGTCACAGGCTGGCAATCCTGCACTCCAACAATATTTTCCATAGCCAACACTTGGAAGCAATGAAAATGTCCATCAACCGAAGAATGCACAAAGTAGAAGTGGTCCACGTACACAGTGGAAAATTATTCCAATAAAAAATAAAAATTAAATTTAAAAATCCAACAAAAGTAAAGAGACATCAGCTTGTGTGGGTTTGTCCGGGCACACTCCACTCTAATTTATACCGAGAAACACCACAGGCCGCAAGGGCATTTCCCTAGTTACCAGGGTGGGGAACATAGAAAGGCTGCCACCCTCTGGCAGTTACCTGCAAAAACAGCTTTAAGGCCTGTGCTAATGGTCATTTCATAGGAAGAAGTAATGCAGGACTGTAAATGAAACATGCCCTCAATATGTCTTGAGGGAGGTAATGGCCAAAACATTTCAAAATGTGACACATACTTTAAGAGAACACTTTGAAGAACTAAGGGGTAATCACAGCTTGAAAAATAAAAAGGATATGCCTTAAAGCTCAGTTTCAACGGATTATGAAGCACATGCGAATTCAACCAAAAAGAGGTATCAGCTCACACTTGTCAGAAAAACCATCAGCAAGAAAACTACAAACAATAAATGCTGAAGCTGTTGTGGAGAAATGCATACCCTCAACTTCAAGGGGGACGTGACTTAGAAAGGGCCACAAATGAGAACAGAATGGAGGTGCCTTAAAAAGGTAAACATTGAGCTACCATATGATCCAGCAGGCCCACTCCTCGACCTATAATCTAAGAAGAGAGAATTGGAAAGACACAGGCAGGCCAATCTGCATTGCACAGTATTACAATAGCCAAGATATGGAGGTAACCAAAAAGTCCACCAACAGATGGGTGGACAAAGAAGAACTCCTCCATGTATAGATGGAATATTCGCTAGTGAAAAAAATGAAACAATGCCATTTGCAGCACCATAGATGAGTCTAGAAGTAATCACACCACCTGTAGTAAGTGAGAAAGTAAAAGACAGATATCCTATCATATCACTTTTAGGAGTTACATAAAAATTGATACTAATGAAGATATTTCCACAGAGAAAGGCAATCACAGATTCATTAAAAAACTTATGGTTCATCAAATAGAAAGGGATGAGGATTGGATAATTTACCATATTGGGGTTAACAGAGATATACAAACCATGTGAAATATATAATCACCAAAGACGTACGGAAGACCAGGAGAAGACTACTCAACATTGTGTCATAACCTATATGGGAAAAGGATGCGAGGAAGAATAGATACACGTATATGTGTGAAAGAACCACATTTGCACACCTAGAACAAACAAACCATTGTAATCAAATTTGCTTGGATAAAAAATAAAAAGTAAATTATAAATATGAACAACAAGTAATGAGACATAAACATAAAGGGCTTTTTCCTGGCACATTCCATTCTAATTTACAACCTAGAACACCACTTCCATTAAGGCTCTGTTTCCCCACTTACCAAATTTGGTAAAGGAGAAATGATGCCACCTTGTGGCCGTTTCCTGCAAGAGCAGCTTTAAACTCACAGCTAATGGTCACTTAACATTCACAAGGACTCAGGGCTGTAAAGGACACCTGCCCTAAAAAATTGTGCTGAAGTAGGGAATGGACAAAAATTTCAAAACAGGCAAAAGTTTCCGGAAGAGAGTATGAATATTAACGTTTTACTCACGCTCTTTTAAAAAAAAGGAAAATGGATAAAAGCTCAACCTCAGGGAATGTTAGACCCATGAAATCTAATCTACAAAAAGTTTCAACTTACACCAGTCGACTGACCATCAGCAAAAAGTCTACAAACAATAATTGCTGACGGGGTTTTAGAGAACTGTGTACCCTCTACCTGCCGGTGAGACGTAAAGGGGTAACGGCCAATAATGAGAACAGAAAGGAGCTGTGTTTAAAAGTAAAAATGGAGGTACCATTCAATCCAGCAGGCGCACCATTGGACCTCTCACCGGAGAAGACAAGAATCGAGAAGACACAGGCCGCAAAAGCTTCAGTGCAGCCTTATTCACAATAGCCAAGACAGTGAAGGAATCAAAATGTCCAACAACAGGTGAATAGATAAAGAAGAAGTGGTCCATGTACACTATGGAATATTAGCCATGGAAAACAATGAACCATTGTTCTTTGAGGCACCACAAATGAGTCTGGAGATAATCACGAAACATGAGGTAAGTCCGAAAGCAAAAGACCTATATTCTATGATATCACTTACAGGCGTTATCTAATAACTGACACGAATGAACATATTTCCACAGAGAAAGACACTCACAGATTTAGAAAACAAACTATGCTCATCTAAAAGGAAAGGTGGGGGGAGTGGATAAATTAAGGTTAGTGTTACTATATGTATACAAACACATATTATATACATATCTCAAAAAGACCTACCACATAGAAGGGAGGTGTGCGGAACCCTCTGTAACATTTTACATGGGAAGGGGATCTGTACTTGAATAGACATATATAATGTACAAATGAACCAGATTGTGTACACCTCAGACAAACAATATTCTAAGCTTTACCCCAATTAAAAAAAATTTTAAAACCAAGAAGAAATAATAAGACATAAACTTATGGGGGTTTCCCCATGCACATTCCAATATAATTTACAACCTAGGAACACGACTTCCAGAAAGGCTCTGCTGCCCTAGTACCCAGATTTGGGAATGGAGGAATGCTGCCTGCTTGAGGCCACTTCCCACAACAGCAGCTTTTAACCCATTGCTAAAGGTCACTAAATATGCACCACACTTGCAGTTCGGGAAATGAGACCTGCTCTCTAAAAAAATTCTGGGCTGGAAAATCGACCAAAAAATTTTACAGAGGGCAAGCTTCCAAGAAGACAATTTCAAGAGTTATATTGTACTCCCAACTGTTTCCTTTTTTTAGCAGAAAAGAAAACGGCGGAGAAAAATGATGAGTTTTATGAATTTTCAAAGACATGCAAACGCAAAGTACAAAAACCTATCAGCTCACACCAGCCAGAAGGGCCATTAGCATAAATGCTGCAAACAATAAATGCTGAAGCGATTGTGGAGAAATGCGTACCCTCGATTCTAAGGGGGACTTGGTAAGAGCCACTAATGAAAACACAAAGAAGGTGCTTTGATAAGGGTAACACGGTGCTACGAGTCAATCAATCACACCCACTGCTGGGCCTATCACCTGAGAAAATGAGAATCAAAAAGTCACAGGCTTGGGGCTTCCCTGGTGGTGCAGTGGTTGAGAGTCTGCCTGCCAATGCAGGGCACACGGGTTCGAGCCCCGGTCTGGGAAGATCCCACATGCCGCGGAGCAACTGGGCCCGTGAGCCACAACCACTGAGCCTGCGCGCATGGAGCCTGTGCTCCGCAACAAGAGAGGCCACGATAGTGAGAGACCCACACACCGCGATGAAGAGTGGCCCCCGCTCGCCGCAACTACAGAAAGCCCTCGCGCACAAACGAAGATCCAACACAGCCAAAAATAAATAAATAAATAAATAAATAAATAAATAAATAAATATTAAAAAAAAAGTCACAGGCTGGCAATCCTGCACTCCAACAATATTTTCAATAGCCAACACTTGGAAGCAATGAAAATGTCCATCAACCGAAGAATGCACAAAGTAGAAGTGGTCCACGTACACAGTGGAAAATTATTCCAATAAAAAATAAAAATTAAATTTAAAAATCCAACAAAAGTAAAGAGACATCAGCTTGTGTGGGTTTGTCCGGGCACACTCCACTCTAATTTATAACCGAGAAACTCCACAGGCCGCAAGGGCATTTCCCTAGTTACCAGGGTGGGGAACATAGAAAGGCTGCCACCCTCTGGCAGTTACCTGCAAAAACAGCTTTAAGGCCTGTGCTAATGGTCATTTCATAGGAAGAAGTAATGCAGGACTGTAAATGAAACATGCCCTCAATATGTCTTGAGGGAGGTAATGGCCAAAACATTTCAAAATGTGACACATACTTTAAGAGAACACTTTGAAGAACTAAGGGGTAATCACAGCTTGAAAAATAAAAAGGATATGCCTTAAAGCTCAGTTTCAACGGATTATGAAGCACATGCGAATTCAACCAAAAAGAGGTATCAGCTCACACTTGTCAGAAAAACCATCAGCAAGAAAACTACAAACAATAAATGCTGAAGCTGTTGTGGAGAAATGCATACCCTCAACTTCAAGGGGGACGTGACTTGGAAAGGGCCACAAATGAGAACAGAATGGAGGTGCCTTAAAAAGGTAAACATTGAGCTACCATATGATCCAGGAGGCCCACTCCTCGACCTATAATCTAAGAAGAGAGAATTGGAAAGACACAGGCAGGCCAATCTGCATTGCACAGTATTACAATAGCCAAGATATGGAGGTAACCAAAAAGTCCACCAACAGATGGGTGGACAAAGAAGAACTCCTCCATGTATAGATGGAATATTCGCTAGTGAAAAAAATGAAACAATGCCATTTGCAGCACCATAGATGAGTCTAGAAGTAATCACACCACCTGTAGTAAGTGAGAAAGTAAAAGACAGATATCCTATCATATCACTTTTAGGAGTTACATAAAAATTGATACTAATGAAGATATTTCCACAGAGAAAGGCAATCACAGATTCATTAAAAAACTTATGGTTCATCAAATAGAAAGGGATGAGGATTGGATAATTTACCATATTGGGGTTAACAGAGATATACAAACCATGTGAAATATATAATCACCAAAGACGTACGGAAGACCAGGAGAAGACTACTCAACATTGTGTCATAACCTATATGGGAAAAGGATGCGAGGAAGAATAGATACACGTATATGTGTGAAAGAACCACATTTGCACACCTAGAACAAACAAACCATTGTAATCAAATTTGCTTGGATAAAAAATAAAAAGTAAATTATAAATATGAACAACAAGTAATGAGACATAAACATAAAGGGCTTTTTCCTGGCACATTCCATTCTAATTTACAACCTAGAACACCACTTCCATTAAGGCTCTGTTTCCCCACTTACCAAATTTGGTAAAGGAGAAATGATGCCACCTTGTGGCCGTTTCCTGCAAGAGCAGCTTTAAACTCACAGCTAATGGTCACTTAACATTCACAAGGACTCAGGGCTGTAAAGGACACCTGCCCTAAAAAATTGTGCTGAAGTAGGGAATGGACAAAAATTTCAAAACAGGCAAAAGTTTCCGGAAGAGAGTATGAATATTAACGTTTTACTCACGCTCTTTTAAAAAAAAGGAAAATGGATAAAAGCTCAACCTCAGGGAATGTTAGACCCATGAAATCTAATCTACAAAAAGTTTCAACTTACACCAGTCGACTGACCATCAGCAAAAAGTCTACAAACAATAATTGCTGACGGGGTTTTAGAGAACTGTGTACCCTCTACCTGCCGGTGAGACGTAAAGGGGTAACGGCCAATAATGAGAACAGAAAGGAGCTGTGTTTAAAAGTAAAAATGGAGGTACCATTCAATCCAGCAGGCGCACCATTGGACCTCTCACCGGAGAAGACAAGAATCGAGAAGACACAGGCCGCAAAAGCTTCAGTGCAGCCTTATTCACAATAGCCAAGACAGTGAAGGAATCAAAATGTCCAACAACAGGTGAATAGATAAAGAAGAAGTGGTCCATGTACACTATGGAATATTAGCCATGGAAAACAATGAACCATTGTTCTTTGAGGCACCACAAATGAGTCTGGAGATAATCACGAAACATGAGGTAAGTCCGAAAGCAAAAGACCTATATTCTATGATATCACTTACAGGCGTTATCTAATAACTGACACGAATGAACATATTTCCACAGAGAAAGACACTCACAGATTTAGAAAACAAACTATGCTCATCTAAAAGGAAAGGTGGGGGGAGTGGATAAATTAAGGTTAGTGTTACTATATGTATACAAACACATATTATATACATATCTCAAAAAGACCTACCACATAGAAGGGAGGTGTGCGGAACCCTCTGTAACATTTTACATGGGAAGGGGATCTGTACTTGAATAGACATATATAATGTACAAATGAACCAGATTGTGTACACCTCAGACAAACAATATTCTAAGCTTTACCCCAATTAAAAAAAATTTTAAAACCAAGAAGAAATAATAAGACATAAACTTATGGGGGTTTCCCCATGCACATTCCAATATAATTTACAACCTAGGAACACGACTTCCAGAAAGGCTCTGCTGCCCTAGTACCCAGATTTGGGAATGGAGGAATGCTGCCTGCTTGAGGCCACTTCCCACAACAGCAGCTTTTAACCCATTGCTAAAGGTCACTAAATATGCACCACACTTGCAGTTCGGGAAATGAGACCTGCTCTCTAAAAAAATTCTGGGCTGGAAAATCGACCAAAAAATTTTACAGAGGGCAAGCTTCCAAGAAGACAATTTCAAGAGTTATATTGTACTCCCAACTGTTTCCTTTTTTTAGCAGAAAAGAAAACGGCGGAGAAAAATGATGAGTTTTATGAATTTTCAAAGACATGCAAACGCAAAGTACAAAAACCTATCAGCTCACACCAGCCAGAAGGGCCATTAGCATAAATGCTGCAAACAATAAATGCTGAAGCGATTGTGGAGAAATGCGTACCCTCGATTCTAAGGGGGACTTGGTAAGAGCCACTAATGAAAACACAAAGAAGGTGCTTTGATAAGGGTAACACGGTGCTACGAGTCAATCAATCACACCCACTGCTGGGCCTATCACCTGAGAAAATGAGAATCAAAAAGTCACAGGCTTGGGGCTTCCCTGGTGGTGCAGTGGTTGAGAGTCTGCCTGCCAATGCAGGGCACACGGGTTCGAGCCCCGGTCTGGGAAGATCCCACATGCCGCGGAGCAACTGGGCCCGTGAGCCACAACCACTGAGCCTGCGCGCATGGAGCCTGTGCTCCGCAACAAGAGAGGCCACGATAGTGAGAGACCCACACACCGCGATGAAGAGTGGCCCCCGCTCGCCGCAACTACAGAAAGCCCTCGCGCACAAACGAAGATCCAACACAGCCAAAAATAAATAAATAAATAAATAAATAAATAAATAAATAAATATTAAAAAAAAAGTCACAGGCTGGCAATCCTGCACTCCAACAATATTTTCAATAGCCAACACTTGGAAGCAATGAAAATGTCCATCAACCGAAGAATGCACAAAGTAGAAGTGGTCCACGTACACAGTGGAAAATTATTCCAATAAAAAATAAAAATTAAATTTAAAAATCCAACAAAAGTAAAGAGACATCAGCTTGTGTGGGTTTGTCCGGGCACACTCCACTCTAATTTATAACCGAGAAACTCCACAGGCCGCAAGGGCATTTCCCTAGTTACCAGGGTGGGGAACATAGAAAGGCTGCCACCCTCTGGCAGTTACCTGCAAAAACAGCTTTAAGGCCTGTGCTAATGGTCATTTCATAGGAAGAAGTAATGCAGGACTGTAAATGAAACATGCCCTCAATATGTCTTGAGGGAGGTAATGGCCAAAACATTTCAAAATGTGACACATACTTTAAGAGAACACTTTGAAGAACTAAGGGGTAATCACAGCTTGAAAAATAAAAAGGATATGCCTTAAAGCTCAGTTTCAACGGATTATGAAGCACATGCGAATTCAACCAAAAAGAGGTATCAGCTCACACTTGTCAGAAAAACCATCAGCAAGAAAACTACAAACAATAAATGCTGAAGCTGTTGTGGAGAAATGCATACCCTCAACTTCAAGGGGGACGTGACTTGGAAAGGGCCACAAATGAGAACAGAATGGAGGTGCCTTAAAAAGGTAAACATTGAGCTACCATATGATCCAGGAGGCCCACTCCTCGACCTATAATCTAAGAAGAGAGAATTGGAAAGACACAGGCAGGCCAATCTGCATTGCACAGTATTACAATAGCCAAGATATGGAGGTAACCAAAAAGTCCACCAACAGATGGGTGGACAAAGAAGAACTCCTCCATGTATAGATGGAATATTCGCTAGTGAAAAAAATGAAACAATGCCATTTGCAGCACCATAGATGAGTCTAGAAGTAATCACACCACCTGTAGTAAGTGAGAAAGTAAAAGACAGATATCCTATCATATCACTTTTAGGAGTTACATAAAAATTGATACTAATGAAGATATTTCCACAGAGAAAGGCAATCACAGATTCATTAAAAAACTTATGGTTCATCAAATAGAAAGGGATGAGGATTGGATAATTTACCATATTGGGGTTAACAGAGATATACAAACCATGTGAAATATATAATCACCAAAGACGTACGGAAGACCAGGAGAAGACTACTCAACATTGTGTCATAACCTATATGGGAAAAGGATGCGAGGAAGAATAGATACACGTATATGTGTGAAAGAACCACATTTGCACACCTAGAACAAACAAACCATTGTAATCAAATTTGCTTGGATAAAAAATAAAAAGTAAATTATAAATATGAACAACAAGTAATGAGACATAAACATAAAGGGCTTTTTCCTGGCACATTCCATTCTAATTTACAACCTAGAACACCACTTCCATTAAGGCTCTGTTTCCCCACTTACCAAATTTGGTAAAGGAGAAATGATGCCACCTTGTGGCCGTTTCCTGCAAGAGCAGCTTTAAACTCACAGCTAATGGTCACTTAACATTCACAAGGACTCAGGGCTGTAAAGGACACCTGCCCTAAAAAATTGTGCTGAAGTAGGGAATGGACAAAAATTTCAAAACAGGCAAAAGTTTCCGGAAGAGAGTATGAATATTAACGTTTTACTCACGCTCTTTTAAAAAAAAAGGAAAATGGATAAAAGCTCAACCTCAGGGAATGTTAGACCCATGAAATCTAATCTACAAAAAGTTTCAACTTACACCAGTCGACTGACCATCAGCAAAAAGTCTACAAACAATAAATGCTGACGGGGTTTTAGAGAACTGTGTACCCTCTACCTGCCGGTGAGACGTAAAGGGGTAACGGCCAATAATGAGAACAGAAAGGAGCTGTGTTTAAAAGTAAAAATGGAGGTACCATTCAATCCAGCAGGCGCACCATTGGACCTCTCACCGGAGAAGACAAGAATCGAGAAGACACAGGCCGCAAAAGCTTCAGTGCAGCCTTATTCACAATAGCCAAGACAGTGAAGGAATCAAAATGTCCAACAACAGGTGAATAGATAAAGAAGAAGTGGTCCATGTACACTATGGAATATTAGCCATGGAAAACAATGAACCATTGTTCTTTGAGGCACCACAAATGAGTCTGGAGATAATCACGAAACATGAGGTAAGTCCGAAAGCAAAAGACCTATATTCTATGATATCACTTACAGGCGTTATCTAATAACTGACACGAATGAACATATTTCCACAGAGAAAGACACTCACAGATTTAGAAAACAAACTATGCTCATCTAAAAGGAAAGGTGGGGGGAGTGGATAAATTAAGGTTAGTGTTACTATATGTATACAAACACATATTATATACATATCTCAAAAAGACCTACCACATAGAAGGGAGGTGTGCGGAACCCTCTGTAACATTTTACATGGGAAGGGGATCTGTACTTGAATAGACATATATAATGTACAAATGAACCAGATTGTGTACACCTCAGACAAACAATATTCTAAGCTTTACCCCAATTAAACAAATTTTTAAATCCAAGAAGAAATAATAAGACATAAACTTATGGGGGTTTCCCCATGCACATTCCAATATAATTTACAACCTAGGAACACGACTTCCAGAAAGGCTCTGCTGCCCTAGTACCCAGATTTGGGAATGGAGGAATGCTGCCTGCTTGAGGCCACTTCCCACAACAGCAGCTTTTAACCCATTGCTAAAGGTCACTAAATATGCACCACACTTGCAGTTCGGGAAATGAGACCTGCTCTCTAAAAAAATTCTGGGCTGGAAAATCGACCAAAAAATTTTACAGAGGGCAAGCTTCCAAGAAGACAATTTCAAGAGTTATATTGTACTCCCAACTGTTTCCTTTTTTGAGCAGAAAAGAAAACGGCGGAGAAAAATGATGAGTTTTATGAATTTTCAAAGACATGCAAACGCAAAGTACAAAAACCTATCAGCTCACACCAGCCAGAAGGGCCATTAGCATAAATGCTGCAAACAATAAATGCTGAAGCGATTGTGGAGAAATGCGTACCCTCGATTCTAAGGGGGACGTGGTAAGAGCCACTAATGAAAACACAAAGAAGGTGCTTTGAAAAGGGTAACACGGTGCTACGAGTCAATCAATCACACCCACTGCTGGGCCTATCACCTGAGAAAATGAGAATCAAAAAGTCACAGGCTTGGGGCTTCCCTGGTGGTGCAGTGGTTGAGAGTCTGCCTGCCAATGCAGGGCACACGGGTTCGAGCCCCGGTCTGGGAAGATCCCACATGCCGCGGAGCAACTGGGCCCGTGAGCCACAACCACTGAGCCTGCGCGCATGGAGCCTGTGCTCCGCAACAAGAGAGGCCACGATAGTGAGAGACCCACGCACCGCGATGAAGAGTGGCCCCCGCTCGCCGCAACTACAGAAAGCCCTCGCGCACAAACGAAGATCCAACACAGCCAAAAATAAATAAATAAATAAATAAATAAATAAATAAATAAATATTAAAAAAAAAAGTCACAGGCTGGCAATCCTGCACTCCAACAATATTTTCCATAGCCAACACTTGGAAGCAATGAAAATGTCCATCAACCGAAGAATGCACAAAGTAGAAGTGGTCCACGTACACAGTGGAAAATTATTCCAATAAAAAATAAAAATTAAATTTAAAAATCCAACAAAAGTAAAGAGACATCAGCTTGTGTGGGTTTGTCCGGGCACACTCCACTCTAATTTATACCGAGAAACACCACAGGCCGCAAGGGCATTTCCCTAGTTACCAGGGTGGGGAACATAGAAAGGCTGCCACCCTCTGGCAGTTACCTGCAAAAACAGCTTTAAGGCCTGTGCTAATGGTCATTTCATAGGAAGAAGTAATGCAGGACTGTAAATGAAACATGCCCTCAATATGTCTTGAGGGAGGTAATGGCCAAAACATTTCAAAATGTGACACATACTTTAAGAGAACACTTTGAAGAACTAAGGGGTAATCACAGCTTGAAAAATAAAAAGGATATGCCTTAAAGCTCAGTTTCAACGGATTATGAAGCACATGCGAATTCAACCAAAAAGAGGTATCAGCTCACACTTGTCAGAAAAACCATCAGCAAGAAAACTACAAACAATAAATGCTGAAGCTGTTGTGGAGAAATGCATACCCTCAACTTCAAGGGGGACGTGACTTGGAAAGGGCCACAAATGAGAACAGAATGGAGGTGCCTTAAAAAGGTAAACATTGAGCTACCATATGATCCAGCAGGCCCACTCCTCGACCTATAATCTAAGAAGAGAGAATTGGAAAGACACAGGCAGGCCAATCTGCATTGCACAGTATTACAATAGCCAAGATATGGAGGTAACCAAAAAGTCCACCAACAGATGGGTGGACAAAGAAGAACTCCTCCATGTATAGATGGAATATTCGCTAGTGAAAAAAATGAAACAATGCCATTTGCAGCACCATAGATGAGTCTAGACGTAATCACACCACCTGTAGTAAGTGAGAAAGTAAAAGACACATATCCTATCATATCCCTTTTAGGAGTTACATAAAAATTGATACTAATGAAGATATTTCCACAGAGAAAGGCAATCACAGATTCATTAAAAAACTTATGGTTCATCAAATAGAAAGGGATGAGGATTGGATAATTTACCATATTGGGGTTAACAGAGATATACAAACCATGTGAAATATATAATCACCAAAGACGTACGGAAGACCAGGAGAAGACTACTCAACATTGTGTCATAACCTATATGGGAAAAGGATGCGAGGAAGAATAGATACACGTATATGTGTGAAAGAACCACATTTGCACACCTAGAACAAACAAACCATTGTAATCAAATTTGCTTGGATAAAAAATAAAAAGTAAATTATAAATATGAACAACAAGTAATGAGACATAAACATAAAGGGCTTTTTCCTGGCACATTCCATTCTAATTTACAACCTAGAACACCACTTCCATTAAGGCTCTGTTTCCCCACTTACCAAATTTGGTAAAGGAGAAATGATGCCACCTTGTGGCCGTTTCCTGCAAGAGCAGCTTTAAACTCACAGCTAATGGTCACTTAACATTCACAAGGACTCAGGGCTGTAAAGGACACCTGCCCTAAAAAATTGTGCTGAATTAGGGAATGGACAAAAATTTCAAAACAGGCAAAAGTTTCCAGAAGAGAGTATGAATATTAACGTTTTACTCACGCTCTTTTAAAAAAAAGGAAAATGGATAAAAGCTCAACCTCAGGGAATGTTAGACCCATGAAATCTAATCTACAAAAAGTTTCAACTTACACCAGTCGACTGACCATCAGCAAAAAGTCTACAAACAATAAATGCTGACGGGGTTTTAGAGAACTGTGTACCCTCTACCTGCTGGTGAGACGTAAAGGGGTAACGGCCAATAATGAGAACAGAAAGGGGCTGTGTTTAAAAGTAAAAATGGAGGTATCATTCAATCCAGCAGGCGCACCATTGGACCTCTCACCGGAGAAGACAAGAATCGAGAAGACACAGGCCGCAAAAGCTTCAGTGCAGCCTTATTCACAATAGCCAAGACAGTGAAGGAATCAAAATGTCCAACAACAGGTGAATAGATAAAGAAAAAGTGGTCCATGTACACAATGGAATATTAGCCATGGAAAACAATGAACCATTGTTCTTTGAGGCACCACAAATGAGTCTGGAGATAATCACGAAACATGAGGTAAGTCCGAAAGCAAAAGACCTATATTCTATGATATCACTTACAGGCGTTATCTAATAACTGACACAAATGAACATATTTCCACAGAGAAAGACACTCACAGATTTAGAAAACAAACTATGCTCATCTAAAAGGAAAGGTGGGGGGAGTGGATAAATTAAGGTTAGTGTTACTATATGTATACAAACACATATTATATACATATCTCAAAAAGACCTACCATATAGAAGGGAGGTGTGCGGAACCCTCTGTAACATTTTACATGGGAAGGGGATCTGTAGTTGAATAGACATATATAATGTACAAATGAACCAGATTGTGTACACCTCGGACAAACAATATTCTAAGCTTTACCCCAATTAACAAAATTTTAAAACCAAGAAGAAATAATGAGACATAAACTTATGGGGGTTTCCCCATGCACATTCCAATATAATTTACAACCTAGGAACACGACTTCCAGAAAGGCTCTGCTGCCCTAGTACCCAGATTTGGGAATGAAGGAATGCTGCCTGCTTGAGGCCACTTCCCACAACAGCAGCTTTTAACCCATTGCTAAAGGTCACTAAATATGCACCACACTTGCAGTTCGGGAAATGAGACCTGCTCTCTAAAAAAATTCTGGGCTGGAAAATCGACCAAAAAATTTAACAGAGGGCAAGCTTCCAAGAAGACAATTTCAAGAGTTATATTGTACTCCCAACTGTTTCCTTTTTTTAGCAGAAAAGAAAACGGCGGAGAAAAATGATGAGTTTTATGAATTTTCAAAGACATGCAAACGCAAAGTACAAAAACCTATCAGCTCACACCAGCCAGAAGGGCCATTAGCATAAATGCTGCAAACAATAAATGCTGAAGCGATTGTGGAGAAATGCGTACCCTCGATTCTAAGGGGGACGTGGTAAGAGCCACTAATGAAAACACAAAGAAGGTGCTTTGAAAAGGGTAACACGGTGCTACGAGTCAATCAATCACACCCACTGCTGGGCCTATCACCTGAGAAAATGAGAATCAAAAAGTCACAGGCTTGGGGCTTCCCTGGTGGTGCAGTGGTTGAGAGTCTGCCTGCCAATGCAGGGCACACGGGTTCGAGCCCCGGTCTGGGAAGATCCCACATGCGGCGGAGCAACTGGGCCCGTGAGCCACAACCACTGAGCCTGCGCGCATGGAGCCTGTGCTCCGCAACAAGAGAGGCCACGATAGTGAGAGACCCACGCACCGCAATGAAGAGTGGCCCCCGCTCGCCGCAACTACAGAAAGCCCTCGCGCACAAACGAAGATCCAACACAGCCAAAAATAAATAAATAAATAAATAAATAAATAAATAAATAAATAAATAAATAAATAAATATTAAAAAAAAAAGTCACAGGCTGGCAATCCTGCACTCCAACAATATTTTCAATAGCCAATACTTGCAAGCAATGAAAATGTCCATCAACCGAAGAATGCACAAAGTAGAAGTGGTCCACGTACACAGTGGAAAATTATTCCAATAAAAAATAAAAATTAAATTTAAAAATCCAACAAAAGTAAAGAGACATCAGCTTGTGTGGGTTTGTCCGGGCACACTCCACTCTAATTTATAACCGAGAAACACCACAGGCCGCAAGGGCATTTCCCTAGTTACCAGGGTGGGGAACATAGAAAGGCTGCCACCCTCTGGCAGTTACCTGCAAAAACAGCTTTAAGGCCTGTGCTAATGGTCATTTCATAGGAAGAAGTAATGCAGGACTATAAATGAAACATGCCCTCAATATGTCTTGAGGGAGGTAATGGCCAAAACATTTCAAAATGTGACACATACTTTAAGAGAACACTTTGAAGAACTAAGGGGTAATCACAGCTTGAAAAATAAAAAGGATATGCCTTAAAGCTCAGTTTCAACGGATTATGAAGCACATGCGAATTCAACCAAAAAGAGGTATCAGCTCACACTTGTCAGAAAAACCATCAGCAAGAAAACTACAAACAATAAATGCTGAAGCTGTTGTGGAGAAATGCATACCCTCAACTTCAAGGGGGACGTGACTTGGAAAGGGCCACAAATGAGAACAGAATGGAGGTGCCTTAAAAAGGTAAACATTGAGCTACCATATGATCCAGCAGGCCCACTCCTCGACCTATAATCTAAGAAGAGAGAATTGGAAAGACACAGGCAGGCCAATCTGCATTGCACAGTGTTACAATAGCCAAGATATGGAGGTAACCAAAAAGTCCACCAACAGATGGGTGGACAAAGAAGAACTCCTCCATGTATAGATGGAATATTCGCTAGTGAAAAAAATGAAACAATGCCATTTGCAGCACCATAGATGTGCCTAGAAGTAATCACACCACCTGTAGTAAGTGAGAAAGTAAAAGACAGATATCCTATCATATCACTTTTAGGAGTTACATAAAAATTGATACTAATGAAGATATTTCCACAGAGAAAGGCAATCACAGATTCATTAAAAAACTTATGGTTCATCAAATAGAAAGGGATGAGGATTGGATAATTTACCATATTGCGGTTAACAGAGATATACAAACCATGTGAAATATATAATCACCAAAGACGTACGGAAGACCAGGAGAAGACTACTCAACATTGTGTCATAACCTATATGGGAAAAGGATGCGAGGAAGAATAGATACACTTATATGTGTGAAAGAACCACATTTGCACACCTAGAACAAACAAACCATTGTAATCAAATTTGCTTGGATGAAAAATAAAAAGTAAATTATAAATATGAACAACAAGTAATGAGACATAAACATAAAGGGCTTTTTCCTGGCACATTCCATTCTAATTTACAACCTAGAACACCACTTCCATTAAGGCTCTGTTTCCCCACTTACCAAATTTGGTAAAGGAGAAATGATGCCACCTTGTGGCCGTTTCCTGCAAGAGCAGCTTTAAACTCACAGCTAATGGTCACTTAACATTCACAAGGACTCAGGGCTGTAAAGGACACCTGCCCTAAAAAATTGTGCTGAAGTAGGGAATGGACAAAAATTTCAAAACAGGCAAAAGTTTCCAGAAGAGAGTATGAATATTAACGTTTTACTCACGCTCTTTTAAAAGTTAGACCCGTGAAATCTAATCTACAAAAAGTTTCAACTTACACCAGTCGACTGACCATCAGCAAAAAGTCTACAAACAATAAATGCTGATGGGGTTTTAGAGAACTGTGTACCCTCTACCTGCCGGTGAGACGTAAAGGGGTAACGGCCAATAATGAGAACAGAAAGGAGCTGTGTTTAAAAGTAAAAATGGAGGTACCATTCAATCCAGCAGGCGCACCATTGGACCTCTCACCGGAGAAGACAAGAATCGAGAAGACACAGGCCGCAAAAGCTTCAGTGCATCCTTATTCACAATAGCCAAGACAGTGAAGGAATCAAAATGTCCAACAACAGGTGAATAGATAAAGAAGAAGTGGTCCATGTACACTATGGAATATTAGCCATGGAAAACAATGAACCATTGTTCTTTGAGGCACCACAAATGAGTCTGGAGATAATCACGAAACATGAGGTAAGTCCGAAAGCAAAAGACCTATATTCTATGATATCACTTACAGGCGTTATCTAATAACTGACACAAATGAACATATTTCCACAGAGAAAGACACTCACAGATTTAGAAAACAAACTATGCTCATCTAAAAGGAAAGGTGGGGGGAGTGGATAAATTAAGGTTAGTGTTACTATATGTATACAAACACATATTATATACATATCTCAAAAAGACCTACCACATAGAAGGGAGGTGTGCGGAACCCTCTGTAACATTTTACATGGGAAGGGGATCTGTACTTGAATAGACATATATAATGTACAAATGAACCAGATTGTGTACACCTCAGACAAACAATATTCTAAGCTTTACCCCAATTAAAAAAAATTTTAAAACCAAGAAGAAATAATAAGACATAAACTTATGGGGGTTTCCCCATGCACATTCCAATATAATTTACAACCTAGGAACACGACTTCCAGAAAGGCTCTGCTGCCCTAGTACCCAGATTTGGGAATGGAGGAATGCTGCCTGCTTGAGGCCACTTCCCACAACAGCAGCTTTTAACCCATTGCTAAAGGTCACTAAATATGCACCACACTTGCAGTTCTGGAAATGAGACCTGCTCTCTAAAAAAATTCTGGGCTGGAAAATCGACCAAAAAATTTTACAGAGGGCAAGCTTCCAAGAAGACAATTTCAAGAGTTATATTGTACTCCCAACTGTTTCCTTTTTTGAGCAGAAAAGAAAACGGCGGAGAAAAATGATGAGTTTTATGAATTTTCAAAGACATGCAAACGCAAAGTACAAAAACCTATCAGCTCACACCAGCCAGAAGGGCCATTAGCATAAATGCTGCAAACAATAAATGCTGAAGCGATTGTGGAGAAATGCGTACCCTCGATTCTAAGGGGGACGTGGTAAGAGCCACTAATGAAAACACAAAGAAGGTGCTTTGAAAAGGGTAACACGGTGCTACGAGTCAATCAATCACACCCACTGCTGGGCCTATCACCTGAGAAAATGAGAATCAAAAAGTCACAGGCTTGGGGCTTCCCTGGTGGTGCAGTGGTTGAGAGTCTGCCTGCCAATGCAGGGCACACGGGTTCGAGCCCCGGTCTGGGAAGATCCCACATGCCGCGGAGCAACTGGGCCCGTGAGCCACAACCACTGAGCCTGCGCGCATGGAGCCTGTGCTCCGCAACAAGAGAGGCCACGATAGTGAGAGACCCACGCACCGCGATGAAGAGTGGCCACCGCTCGCCGCAACTACAGAAAGCCCTCGGGCACAAACGAAGATCCAACACAGCCAAAAATAAATAAATAAATAAATAAATAAATAAATAAATAAATAAATAAATAAATAAATAAATATTAAAAAAAAAAGTCACAGGCTGGCAATCCTGCACTCCAACAATATTTTCCATAGCCAACACTTGGAAGCAATGAAAATGTCCATCAACCGAAGAATGCACAAAGTAGAAGTGGTCCACGTACACAGTGGAAAATTATTCCAATAAAAAATAAAAATTAAATTTAAAAATCCAACAAAAGTAAAGAGACATCAGCTTGTGTGGGTTTGTCCGGGCACACTCCACTCTAATTTATAACCGAGAAACACCACAGGCCGCAAGGGCATTTCCCTAGTTACCAGGGTGGGGAACATAGAAAGGCTGCCACCCTCTGGCAGTTACCTGCAAAAACAGCTTTAAGGCCTGTGCTAATGGTCATTTCATAGGAAGAAGTAATGCAGGACTGTAAATGAAACATGCCCTCAATATGTCTTGAGGGAGGTAATGGCCAAAACATTTCAAAATGTGACACATACTTTAAGAGAACACTTTGAAGAACTAAGGGGTAATCACAGCTTGAAAAATAAAAAGGATATGCCTTAAAGCTCAGTTTCAACGGATTATGAAGCACATGCGAATTCAACCAAAAAGAGGTATCAGCTCACACTTGTCAGAAAAACCATCAGCAAGAAAACTACAAACAATAAATGCTGAAGCTGTTGTGGAGAAATGCATACCCTCAACTTCAAGGGGGACGTGACTTGGAAAGGGCCACAAATGAGAACAGAATGGAGGTGCCTTAAAAAGGTAAACATTGAGCTACCATATGATCCAGCAGGCCCACTCCTCGACCTATAATCTAAGAAGAGAGAATTGGAAAGACACAGGCAGGCCAATCTGCATTGCACAGTATTACAATAGCCAAGATATGGAGGTAACCAAAAAGTCCACCAACAGATGGGTGGACAAAGAAGAACTCCTCCATGTATAGATGGAATATTCGCTAGTGAAAAAAATGAAACAATGCCATTTGCAGCACCATAGATGAGTCTAGACGTAATCACACCACCTGTAGTAAGTGAGAAAGTAAAAGACACATATCCTATCATATCCCTTTTAGGAGTTACATAAAAATTGATACTAATGAAGATATTTCCACAGAGAAAGGCAATCACAGATTCATTAAAAAACTTATGGTTCATCAAATAGAAAGGGATGAGGATTGGATAATTTACCATATTGGGGTTAACAGAGATATACAAACCATGTGAAATATATAATCACCAAAGACGTACGGAAGACCAGGAGAAGACTACTCAACATTGTGTCATAACCTATATGGGAAAAGGATGCGAGGAAGAATAGATACACTTATATGTGTGAAAGAACCACATTTGCACACCTAGAACAAACAAACCATTGTAATCAAATTTGCTTGGATGAAAAATAAAAAGTAAATTATAAATATGAACAACAAGTAATGAGACATAAACATAAAGGGCTTTTCCCTGGCACATTCCATTCTAATTTACAACCTAGAACACCACTTCCATTAAGGCTCTGTTTCCCCACTTACCAAATTTGGTAAAGGAGAAATGATGCCACCTTGTGGCCGTTTCCTGCAAGAGCAGCTTTAAAGTCACAGCTAATGGTCACTTAACATTCACAAGGACTCAGGGCTGTAAAGGACACCTGCCCTAAAAAATTGTGCTGAAGTAGGGAATGGACAAAAATTTCAAAACAGGCAAAAGTTTCCAGAAGAGAGTATGAATATTAACGTTTTACTCACGCTCTTTTAAAAAAAAGGAAAATGGATAAAAGCTCAACTTCAGGGAATGTTAGACCCATGAAATCTAATCTACAAAAAGTTTCAACTTACACCAGTCGACTGACCATCAGCAAAAAGTCTACAAACAATAAATGCTGACGGGGTTTTAGAGAACTGTGTACCCTCTACCTGCTGGTGAGACGTAAAGGGGTAACGGCCAATAATGAGAACAGAAAGGGGCTGTGTTTAAAAGTAAAAATGGAGGTACCATTCAATCCAGCAGGCGCACCATTGGACCTCTCACCGGAGAAGACAAGAATCGAGAAGACACAGGCCGCAAAAGCTTCAGTGCAGCCTTATTCACAATAGCCAAGACAGTGAAGGAATCAAAATGTCCAACAACAGGTGAATAGATAAAGAAAAAGTGGTCCATGTACACAATGGAATATTAGCCATGGAAAACAATGAACCATTGTTCTTTGAGGCACCACAAATGAGTCTGGAGATAATCATGAAACATGAGGTAAGTCCGAAAGCAAAAGACCTATATTCTATGATATCACTTACAGGCGTTATCTAATAACTGACACAAATGAACATATTTCCACAGAGAAAGACACTCACAGATTTAGAAAACAAACTATGCTCATCTAAAAGGAAAGGTGGGGGGAGTGGATAAATTAAGGTTAGTGTTACTATATGTGTACAAACACATATTATATACATATCTCAAAAAGACCTACCATATAGAAGGGAGGTGTGCGGAACCCTCTGTAACATTTTACATGGGAAGGGGATCTGTACTTGAATAGACATATATAATGTACAAATGAACCAGATTGTGTACACCTCGGACAAACAATATTCTAAGCTTTACTCCAATTAAAAAAATTTTTAAAACCAAGAAGAAATAATGAGACATAAACTTATGGGGGTTTCTCCATGCACATTCCAATATAATTTACAACCTAGGAACACGACTTCCAGAAAGGCTCTGCTGCCCTAGTACCCAGATTTGGGAATCGAGGAATGCTACCTGCTTGAGGCCACTTCCCACAACAGCAGCTTTTAACCCATTACTAAAGGTCACTAAATATGCACCACACTTGCAGTTCGGGAAATGAGACCTGCTCTCTAAAAAAATTCTGGGCTGGAAAATCGACCAAAAAATTTAACAGAGGGCAAGCTTCCAAGAAGACAATTTCAGGAATTATATTGTACTCCCAACTGTTTCCTTTTTTTAGCAGAAAAGAAAACGGCAGAGAAAAATGATGAGTTTTATGAATTTTCAAAGACATGAAAACCCAAAGTACAAAAACCTATCAGCTCACACCAGCCAGAAAGGCCATTAGCATAAATGGGGCAAACAATAAATGCTGAAGCGATTGTGGAGAAATGCGTACCCTCGATTCTAAGGGGGACTTGGTAAGAGCCACTAATGAAAACACAAAGAAGGTGCTTTGATAAGGGTAACACGGTGCTACCAGTCAATCAATCACACCCACTGCTGGGCCTATCACCTGAGAAAATGAGAATCAAAAAGTCACAGGCTTGGGGCTTCCCTGGTGGTGCAGTGGTTGAGAGTCTGCCTGCCAATGCAGGGCACACGGGTTCGAGCCCCGGTCTGGGAAGATCCCACATGCCGCGGAGCAACTGGGCGCGTGAGCCACAACCACTGAGCCTGCGCGCATGGAGCCTGTGCTCCGCAACAAGAGAGGCCGCGATAGTGAGAGACCCACGCACCGCGATGAAGAGTGGCCCCCGCTCGCCGCAACTACAGAAAGCCCTCGCGCACAAACGAAGATCCAACACAGCCAAAAATAAATAAATAAATAAATAAATAAATAAATAAATAAATATTAAAAAAAAAAGGCACAGGCTGGCAATCCTGCACTCCAACAATATTTTCCATAGCCAACACTTGGAAGCAATGAAAATGTCCATCAACCGAGGAATGCACAAAGTAGAAGTGGTCCACGTACACAGTGGAAAATTATTCCAATAAAAAATAAAAATTAAATTTAAAAATCCAACAAAAGTAAAGAGACATCAGCTTGTGTGGGTTTGTCCGGGCACACTCCACTCTAATTTATACCGAGAAACACCACAGGCCGCAAGGGCATTTCCCTAGTTACCAGGGTGGGGAACATAGAAAGGCTGCCACCCTCTGGCAGTTACCTGCAAAAACAGCTTTAAGGCCTGTGCTAATGGTCATTTCATAGGAAGAAGTAATGCAGGACTGTAAATGAAACATGCCCTCAATATGTCTTGAGGGAGGTAATGGCCAAAACATTTCAAAATGTGACACATACTTTAAGAGAACACTTTGAAGAACTAAGGGGTAATCACAGCTTGAAAAATAAAAAGGATATGCCTTAAAGCTCAGTTTCAACGGATTATAAGGCACATGCGAATTCAACCAAAAAGAGGTATCAGCTCACACTTGTCAGAAAAACCATCAGCAAGAAAACTACAAACAATAAAAGCTGAAGCTGTTGTGGAGAAATGCATACCCTCAACTTCAAGGGGGACGTAACTTGGAAAGGGCCACAAATGAGAACAGAATGGAGGTGCCTTAAAAAGGTAAACATTGAGCTACCATATGATCCAGCAGGCCCACTCCTCGACCTATAATCTAAGAAGAGAGAATTGGAAAGACACAGGCAGGCCAATCTGCATTGCACAGTATTACAATAGCCAAGATATGGAGGTAACCAAAAAGTCCACCAACAGATGGGTGGACAAAGAAGAACTCCTCCATGTATAGATGGAATATTCGCTAGTGAAAAAAATGAAACAATGCCATTTGCAGCACCATAGATGAGTCTAGACGTAATCACACCACCTGTAGTAAGTGAGAAAGTAAAAGACACATATCCTATCATATCCCTTTTAGGAGTTACATAAAAATTGATACTAATGAAGATATTTCCACAGAGAAAGGCAATCACAGATTCATTAAAAAACTTATGGTTCATCAAATAGAAAGGGATGAGGATTGGATAATTTACCATATTGGGGTTAACAGAGATATACAAACCATGTGAAATATATAATCACCAAAGACGTACGGAAGACCAGGAGAAGACTACTAAACATTGTGTCATAACCTATATGGGAAAAGGATGCGAGGAAGAATAGATACACGTATATGTGTGAAAGAACCACATTTGCCCACCTAGAACAAACAAACCATTGTAATCAAATTTGCTTGGATAAAAAATAAAAAGTAAATTATAAATATGAACAACAAGTAATGAGACATAAACATAAAGGGCTTTTTCCTGGCACATTCCATTCTAATTTACAACCTAGAACACCACTTCCATTAAGGCTCTGTTTCCCCAGTTACCAAATTTGGTAAAGGAGAAATGATGCCACCTTGTGGCCGTTTCCTGCAAGAGCAGCTTTAAACTCACAGCTAATGGTCACTTAACATTCACAAGGACTCAGGGCTGTAAAGGACACCTGCCCTAAAAAATTGTGCTGAAGTAGGGAATGGACAAAAATTTCAAAACAGGCAAATGTTTCCAGAAGAGAGTATGAATATTAACGTTTTACTCACGCTCTTTTAAAAAAAAGGAAAATGGATAAAAGCTCAACCTCAGGGAGTGTTAGACCCATGAAATCTAATCTACAAAAAGTTTCAACTTACACCAGTCGACTGACCATCAGCAAAAAGTCTACAAACAATAAATGCTGACGGGGTTTTAGAGAACTGTGTACCCTCTACCTGCTGGTGAGACGTAAAGGGGTAACGGCCAATAATGAGAACAGAAAGGGGCTGTGTTTAAAAGTAAAAATGGAGGTACCATTCAATCCAGCAGGCGCACCATTGGACCTCTCACCGGAGAAGACAAGAATCGAGAAGACACAGGCCGCAAAAGCTTCAGTGCATCCTTATTCACAATAGCCAAGACAGTGAAGGAATCAAAATGTCCAACAACAGGTGAATAGATAAAGAAGAAGTGGTCCATGTACACTATGTAATATTAGCCATGGAAAACAATGAACCATTGTTCTTTGAGGCACCACAAATGAGTCTGGAGATAATCACGAAACATGAGGTAAGTCCGAAAGCAAAAGACCTATATTCTATGATATCACTTACAGGCGTTATCTAATAACTGACACGAATGAACATATTTCCACAGAGAAAGACACTCACAGATTTAGAAAACAAACTATGCTCATCTAAAAGGAAAGGTGGGGGGAGTGGATAAATTAAGGTTAGTGTTACTATATGTATACAAACACATATTATATACATATCTCAAAAAGACCTACCACATAGAAGGGAGGTGTGCGGAACCCTCTGTAACATTTTACATGGGAAGGGGATCTGTACTTGAATAGACATATATAATGTACAAATGAACCAGATTGTGTACACCTCAGACAAACAATATTCTAAGCTTTACCCCAATTAAAAAAAATTTTAAAACCAAGAAGAAATAATAAGACATAAACTTATGGGGGTTTCCCCATGCACATTCCAATATAATTTACAACCTAGGAACACGACTTCCAGAAAGGCTCTGCTGCCCTAGTACCCAGATTTGGGAATGGAGGAATGCTGCCTGCTTGAGGCCACTTCCCACAACAGCAGCTTTTAACCCATTGCTAAAGGTCACTAAATATGCACCACACTTGCAGTTCGGGAAATGAGACCTGCTCTCTAAAAAAATTCTGGGCTGGAAAATCGACCAAAAAATTTTACAGAGGGCAAGCTTCCAAGAAGACAATTTCAAGAGTTATATTGTACTCCCAACTGTTTCCTTTTTTGAGCAGAAAAGAAAACGGCGGAGAAAAATGATGAGTTTTATGAATTTTCAAAGACATGCAAACGCAAAGTACAAAAACCTATCAGCTCACACCAGCCAGAAGGGCCATTAGCATAAATGCTGCAAACAATAAATGCTGAAGCGATTGTGGAGAAATGCGTACCCTCGATTCTAAGGGGGACGTGGTAAGAGCCACTAATGAAAACACAAAGAAGGTGCTTTGAAAAGGGTAACACGGTGCTACGAGTCAATCAATCACACCCACTGCTGGGCCTATCACCTGAGAAAATGAGAATCAAAAAGTCACAGGCTTGGGGCTTCCCTGGTGGTGCAGTGGTTGAGAGTCTGCCTGCCAATGCAGGGCACACGGGTTCGAGCCCCGGTCTGGGAAGATCCCACATGCCGCGGAGCAACTGGGCCCGTGAGCCACAACCACTGAGCCTGCGCGCATGGAGCCTGTGCTCCGCAACAAGAGAGGCCACGATAGTGAGAGACCCACGCACCGCGATGAAGAGTGGCCCCCGCTCGCCGCAACTACAGAAAGCCCTCGCGCACAAACGAAGATCCAACACAGCCAAAAATAAATAAATAAATAAATAAATAAATAAATAAATAAATAAATAAATAAATATTAAAAAAAAAAAGTCACAGGCTGGCAATCCTGCACTCCAACAATATTTTCCATAGCCAACACTTGGAAGCAATGAAAATGTCCATCAACCGAAGAATGCACAAAGTAGAAGTGGTCCACGTACACAATGGAAAATTATTCCAATAAAAAATAAAAATTAAATTTAAAAATCCAACAAAAGTAAAGAGACATCAGCTTGTGTGGGTTTGTCCGGGCACACTCCACTCTAATTTATAACCGAGAAACACCACAGGCCGCAAGGGCATTTCCCTAGTTACCAGGGTGGGGAACATAGAAAGGCTGCCACCCTCTGGCAGTTACCTGCAAAAACAGCTTTAAGGCCTGTGCTAATGGTCATTTCATAGGAAGAAGTAATGCAGGACTGTAAATGAAACATGCCCTCAATATGTCTTGAGGGAGGTAATGGCCAAAACATTTCAAAATGTGACACATACTTTAAGAGAACACTTTGAAGAACTAAGGGGTAATCACAGCTTGAAAAATAAAAAGGATATGCCTTAAAGCTCAGTTTCAACGGATTATGAAGCACATGCGAATTCAACCAAAAAGAGGTATCAGCTCACACTTGTCAGAAAAACCATCAGCAAGAAAACTACAAACAATAAATGCTGAAGCTGTTGTGGAGAAATGCATACCCTCAACTTCAAGGGGGACGTGACTTGGAAAGGGCCACAAATGAGAACAGAATGGAGGTGCCTTAAAAAGGTAAACATTGAGCTACCATATGATCCAGCAGGCCCACTCCTCGACCTATAATCTAAGAAGAGAGAATTGGAAAGACACAGGCAGGCCAATCTGCATTGCACAGTATTACAATAGCCAAGATATGGAGGTAACCAAAAAGTCCACCAACAGATGGGTGGACAAAGAAGAACTCCTCCATGTATAGATGGAATATTCGCTAGTGAAAAAAATGAAACAATGCCATTTGCAGCACCATAGATGAGTCTAGACGTAATCACACCACCTGTAGTAAGTGAGAAAGTAAAAGACACATATCCTATCATATCCCTTTTAGGAGTTACATAAAAATTGATACTAATGAAGATATTTCCACAGAGAAAGGCAATCACAGATTCATTAAAAAACTTATGGTTCATCAAATAGAAAGGGATGAGGATTGGATAATTTACCATATTGGGGTTAACAGAGATATACAAACCATGTGAAATATATAATCACCAAAGACGTACGGAAGACCAGGAGAAGACTACTCAACATTGTGTCATAACCTATATGGGAAAAGGATGCGAGGAAGAATAGATACACTTATATGTGTGAAAGAACCACATTTGCACACCTAGAACAAACAAACCATTGTAATCAAATTTGCTTGGATAAAAAATAAAAAGTAAATTATAAATATGAACAACAAGTAATGAGACATAAACATAAAGGGCTTTTCCCTGGCACATTCCATTCTAATTTACAACCTAGAACAGCACTTCCATTAAGGCTCTGTTTCCCCACTTACCAAATTTGGTAAAGGAGAAATGATGCCACCTTGTGGCCGTTTCCTGCAAGAGCAGCTTTAAACTCACAGCTAATGGTCACTTAACATTCACAAGGACTCAGGGCTGTAAAGGACACCTGCCCTAAAAAATTGTGCTGAAGTAGGGAATGGACAAAAATTTCAAAACAGGCAAATGTTTCCAGAAGAGAGTATGAATATTAACGTTTTACTCACGCTCTTTTGAAAAAAAGGAAAATGGATAAAAGCTCAACCTCAGGGAGTGTTAGACCCATGAAATCTAATCTACAAAAAGTTTCAACTTACACCAGTCGACTGACCATCAGCAAAAAGTCTACAAACAATAAATGCTGACGGGGTTTTAGAGAACTGTGTACCCTCTACCTGCTGGTGAGACGTAAAGGGGTAACGGCCAATAATGAGAACAGAAAGGAGCTGTGTTTAAAAGTAAAAATGGAGGTACCATTCAATCCAGCAGGCGCACCATTGGACCTCTCACCGGAGAAGACAAGAATCGAGAAGACACAGGCCGCAAAAGCTTCAGTGCAGCCTTCTTCACAATAGCCAAGACAGTGAAGGAATCAAAATGTCCAACAACAGGTGAATAGATAAAGAAGAAGTGGTCCATGTACACAATGGAATATTAGCCATGGAAAACAATGAACCATTGTTCTTTGAGGCACCACAAATGAGTCTGGAGATAATCACGAAACATGAGGTAAGTCCGAAAGCAAAAGACCTATATTCTATGATATCACTTACAGGCATTATCTAATAACTGACACAAATGAACATATTTCCAAAGAGAAAGACACTCAGAGATTTAGAAAACAAACTATGCTCATCTAAAAGGAAAGGTGGGGGGAGTGGATAAATTAAGGTTAGTGTTACTATATGTATACAAACACATATTATATACATATCTCAAAAAGACCTACCATATAGAAGGGAGGTGTGCGGAACCCTCTGTAACATTTTACATGGGAAGGGGATCTGTACTTGAATAGACATATATAATGTACAAATGAACCAGATTGTGTACACCTCGGACAAACAATATTCTAAGCTTTACTCCAATTAAAAAAATTTTTAAAACCAAGAAGAAATAATGAGACATAAACTTATGGGGGTTTCTCCATGCACATTCCAATATAATTTACAACCTAGGAACACGACTTCCAGAAAGGCTCTGCTGCCCTAGTACCCAGATTTGGGAATGGAGGAATGCTGCCTGCTTGAGGCCACTTCCCACAACAGCAGCTTTTAACCCATTACTAAAGGTCACTAAATATGCACCACACTTGCAGTTCGGGAAATGAGACCTGCTCTCTAAAAAAATTCTGGGCTGGAAAATCGACCAAAAAATTTAACAGAGGGCAAGCTTCCAAGAAGACAATTTCAAGAATTATATTGTATTCCCAACTGTTTCCTTTTTTTAGCAGAAAAGAAAACGGCGGAGAAAAATGATGAGTTTTATGAATTTTCAAAGACATGAAAACCCAAAGTACAAAAACCTATCAGCTCACACCAGCCAGAAGGGCCATTAGCATAAATGCTGCAAACAATAAATGCTGAAGCGATTGTGGAGAAATGCGTACCCTCGATTCTAAGGGGGACGTGGTAAGAGCCACTAATGAAAACACAAAGAAGGTGCTTTGATAAGGGTAACACGGTGCTACCAGTCAATCAATCACACCCACTGCTGGGCCTATCACCTGAGAAAATGAGAATCAAAAAGTCACAGGCTTGGGGCTTCCCTGGTGGTGCAGTGGTTGAGAGTCTGCCTGCCAATGCAGGGCACACGGGTTCGAGCCCCGGTCTGGGAAGATCCCACATGCCGCCGAGCAACTGGGCCCGTGAGCCACAACCACTGAGCCTGCGCGCATGGAGCCTGTGCTCCGCAACAAGAGAGGCCGCGATAGTGAGAGACCCACGCACCGCGATGAAGAGTGGCCCCCGCTCGCCGCAACTACAGAAAGCCCTCGCGCACAAACGAAGATCCAACACTGCCAAAAATAAATAAATAAATAAATAAATAAATAAATAAATAAATAAATATTAAAAAAAAAAGTCACAGGCTGGCAATCCTGCACTCCAACAATATTTACCATAGCCAACACTTGGAAGCAATGAAAATGTCCATCAACTGAGGAATGCACAAAGTAGAAGTGGTCCAAGTACACAGTGGAAAATTACTCCAATAAAAAATAAAAATTAAATTTAAAAATTGCACAAAAGTAAAGACACATCAGCTTGTGTTGGTTTGTCCGGGCACACTCCACTCTAATTTATAACTGAGAAACACCACAGGCCGCAAGGGCATTTCCCTAGTTACCAGGGTGGGGAACATAGAAAGGCTGCCACCCTCTGGCAGTTACCTGCAAAAACAGCTTTAAGGCCTGTGCTAATGGTCATTTCATAGGAAGAAGTAATGCAGGACTGTAAATGAAACATGCCCTCAATATGTCTTGAGGGAGGTAATGGCCAAAACATTTCAAAATGTGACACATACTTTAAGAGAACACTTTGAAGAACTAAGGGGTAATCACAGCTTGAAAAATAAAAAGGATATGCCTTAAAGCTCAGTTTCAACGGATTATGAGGCACATGCGAATTCAACCAAAAAGAGGTATCAGCTCACACTTGTCAGAAAAACCATCAGCAAGAAAACTACAAACAATAAATGCTGAAGCTGTTGTGGAGAAATGCATACCCTCAACTTCAAGGGGGACGTAACTTGGAAAGGGCCACAAATGAGAACAGAATGGAGGTGCCTTAAAAAGGTAGACATTGAGCTACCATATGATCCAGCAGGCCCACTTCTCGACCTATAATCTAAGAAGAGAGAATTGGAAAGACACAGGCAGGCAAATCTGCATTGCACAGTATTACAATAGCCAAGATATGGAGGTAACCAAAAAGTCCACCAACAGATGGGTGGACAAAGAAGAACTCCTCCATGTATAGATGGAATATTCGCTAGTGAAAAAAATGAAACAATGCCATTTGCAGCACCATAGATGAGTCTAGACGTAATCACACCACCTGTAGTAAGTGAGAAAGTAAAAGACACATATCCTATCATATCACTTTTAGGAGTTACATAAAAACTGATACTAATGAAGACATTTCCACAGAGAAAGGCAATCACAGATTCATTAAAAAACTTATGGTTCATCAAATAGAAAGGGATGAGGATTGGATAATTTACCATATTGGGGTTAACAGAGATATACAAACCATGTGAAATATATAATCACCAAAGACGTACGGAAGACCAGGAGAAGACTACTCAACATTGTGTCATAACCTATATGGGAAAAGGATGCGAGGAAGAATAGATACACGTATATGTGTGAAAGAACCACATTTGCCCACCTAGAACAAACAAACCATTGTAATCAAATTTGCTTGGATAAAAAATAAAAAGTAAATTATAAATTTGAACAACAAGTAATGAGACATAAACATAAAGGGCTTTTTCCTGGCACATTCCATTCTAATTTACAACCTAGAACACCACTTCCATTAAGGCTCTGTTTCCCCACTTACCAAATTTGGTAAAGGAGAAATGATGCCACCTTGTGGCCGTTTCCTGCAAGAGCAGCTTTAAACTCACAGCTAATGGTCACTTAACATTCACAAGGACTCAGGGCTGTAAAGGACACCTGCCCTAAAAAATTGTGCTGAAGTAGGGAATGGACAAAAATTTCAAAACAGGCAAATGTTTCCAGAAGAGAGTACGAATATTAACGTTTTACTCACGCTCTTTAAAAAAAAAAAGGAAAATGGATAAAAGCTCAACCTCAGGGAGTGTTAGACCCATGAAATCTAATCTACAAAAAGTTTCAACTTACACCAGTCGACTGACCATCAGCAAAAAGTCTACAAACAATAAATGCTGACGGGGTTTTAGAGAACTGTGTACCCTCTACCTGCTGGTGAGACGTAAAGGGGTAACGGCCAATAATGAGAACAGAAAGGAACTGTGTTTAAAAGTAAAAATGGAGGTACCATTCAATCCAGCGGGCGCACCATTGGACCTCTCACCGGAGAAGACAAGAATCGAGAAGACACAGGCCGCAAAAGCTTCAGTGCAGCCTTATTCACAATAGCCAAGACAGTGAAGGAATCAAAATGTCCAACAACAGGTGAATAGATAAAGAAGAAGTGGTCCATGTACACAATGGAATATTAGCCATGGAAAACAATGAACCATTGTTCTTTGAGGCACCACAAATGAGTCTGGAGATAATCACGAAACATGAGGTAAGTCCGAAAGCAAAAGACCTATATTCTATGATATCACTTAGAGACGTTATCTAATAACTGACACAAATGAACATATTTCCACAGAGACAGACACTCACAGATTTAGAAAACAAACTATGCTCATCTAAAAGGAAAGGTGGAGGGAGTGGATAAATTAAGGTTAGTGTTACTATATGTATACAAACACATATTATATACATATCTCAAAAAGACCTACCATATAGAAGGGAGGTGTGCGGAACCCTCTGTAACATTTTACATGGGAAGGGGATCTGTACTTGAATAGACATATATAATGTACAAATGAACCAGATTGTGTACACCTCGGACAAACAATATTCTAAGCTTTACCCCAATTAAAAAATTTTTAAAACCAAGAAGAAATAATGAGACATAAACTTATGGGGGTTTCCCCATGCACATTCCAATATAATTTACAACCTAGGAACACGACTTCCAGAAAGGCTCTGCTGCCCTAGTACCCAGATTTGGGAATGAAGGAATGCTGCCTGCTTGAGGCCACTTCCCACAACAGCAGCTTTTAACCCATTGCTAAAGGTCACTAAATATGCACCACACTTGCGGTTCGGGAAATGAGACCTGCTCTCTAAAAAAATTCTGGGCTGGAACATCGACCAAAAAATTTAACAGAGGGCAAGCTTCCAAGAAGACAATTTCAAGAATTATATTGTACTCCCAACTGTTTCCTTTTTTTAGCAGAAAAGAAAACGGCAGAGGAAAATGATGAGTTTTATGAATTTTCAAAGACATGAAAACGCAAAGTACAAAAACCTATCAGCTCACACCAGCCAGAAGGGCCATTAGCATAAATGCTGAAAACAATAAATGCTGAAGCGATTGTGGAGAAATGCGTACCCTCGATTCTAAGGGGGATGTGGTAAGAGCCACTAATGAAAACACAAAGAAGGTGCTTTGATACGGGTAACATGGTGCTACCAGTCAATCAATCACACCCACTGCTGGGCCTATCACCTGAGAAAATGAGAATCAAAAAGTCACAGGCTTGGGGCTTCCCTGGTGGTGCAGTGGTTGAGAGTCTGCCTGCCAATGCAGGGCACACGGGTTCGAGCCCCGGTCTGGGAAGATCCCACATGCCGCGGAGCAACTGGGCCCGTGAGCCACAACCACTGAGCCTGCGCGCATGGAGCCTGTGCTCCGCAACAAGAGAGGCCACGATAGTGAGAGACCCACGCACCGCGATGAAGAGTGGCCCCCGCTCGCCGCAACTACAGAAAGCCCTCGCGCACAAACGAAGATCCAACACAGCCAAAAATAAATAAATAAATAAATAAATAAATAAATAAATAAATATTAAAAAAAAAAGTCACAGGCTGGCAATCCTGCACTCCTACAATATTTACCATAGCCAACACTTGGAAGCAATGAAAATGTCCATCAACTGAGGAATGCACAAAGTAGAAGTGGTCCAAGTACACAGTGGAAAATTACTCCAATAAAAAATAAAAATTAAATTTAAAAATTGAACAAAAGTAAAGACACATCAGCTTGTGTGGGTTTGTCCGGGCACACTCCACTCTAATTTATAACTGAGAAACACCACAGGCCGCAAGGGCATTTCCCTAGTTACCAGGGTGGGGAACATAGAAAGGCTGCCACCCTCTGGCAGTTACCTGCAAAAACAGCTTTAAGGCCTGTGCTAATGGTCATTTCATAGGAAGAAGTAATGCAGGACTGTAAATGAAACATGCCCTCAATATGTCTTGAGGGAGGTAATGGCCAAAACATTTCAAAATGTGACACATACTTTAAGAGAACACTTTGAAGAACTAAGGGGTAATCACAGCTTGAAAAATAAAAAGGATATGCCTTAAAGCTCAGTTTCAACGGATTATGAGGCACATGCGAATTCAACCAAAAAGAGGTATCAGCTCACACTTGTCAGAAAAACCATCAGCAAGAAAACTACAAACAATAAATGCTGAAGCTGTTGTGGAGAAATGCATACCCTCAACTTCAAGGGGGACGTAACTTGGAAAGGGCCACAAATGAGAACAGAATGGAGGTGCCTTAAAAAGGTAGACATTGAGCTACGATATGATCCAGCAGGCCCACTTCTCGACCTATAATCTAAGAAGAGAGAATTGGAAAGACACAGGCAGGCAAATCTGCATTGCACAGTATTACAATAGCCAAGATATGGAGGTAACCAAAAAGTCCAACAACAGATGGGTGGACAAAGAAGAACTCCTCCATGTATAGATGGAATATTCGCTAGTGAAAAAAATGAAACAATGCCATTTGCAGCACCATAGATGAGTCTAGACGTAATCACACCACCTGTAGTAAGTGAGAAAGTAAAAGACACATATCCTATCATATCACTTTTAGGAGTTACATAAAAATTGATACTAATGAAGATATTTCCACAGAGAAAGGCAATCACAGATTCATTAAAAAACTTATGGTTCATCAAATAGAAAGGGATGAGGATTGGATAATTTACCATATTGGGGTTAACAGAGATATACAAACCATGTGAAATATATAATCACCAAAGACGTACGGAAGACCAGGAGAAGACTACTCAACATTGTGTCATAACCTATATGGGAAAAGGATGCGAGGAAGAATAGATACACGTATATGTGTGAAAGAAACACATTTGCCCACCTAGAACAAACAAACCATTGTAATCAAATTTGCTTGGATAAAAAATAAAAAGTAAATTATAAATATGAACAACAAGTAATGAGACATAAACATAAAGGGCTTTTTCCTGGCACATTCCATTCTAATTTACAACCTAGAACACCACTTCCATTAAGGCTCTGTTTCCCCACTTACCAAATTTGGTAAAGGAGAAATGATGCCACCTTGTGGCCGTTTCCTGCAAGAGCAGCTTTAAACTCACAGCTAATGGTCACTTAACATTCACAAGGACTCAGGGCTGTAAAGGACACCTGCCCTAAAAAATTGTGCTGAAGTAGGGAATGGACAAAAATTTCAAAACAGGCAAATGTTTCCAGACGAGAGTACGAATATTAACGTTTTACTCACGCTCTTTAAAAAAAAAGGAAAATGGATAAAAGCTCAACCTCAGGGAGTGTTAGACCCATGAAATCTAATCTACAAAAAGTTTCAACTTACACCAGTCGACTGACCATCAGCAAAAAGTCTACAAACAATAAATGCTGACGGGGTTTTAGAGAACTGTGTACCCTCTACCTGCTGGTGAGACGTAAAGGGGTAACGGCCAATAATGAGAACAGAAAGGAACTGTGTTTAAAAGTAAAAATGGAGGTACCATTCAATCCAGCGGGCGCACCATTGGACCTCTCACCGGAGAAGACAAGAATCGAGAAGACACAGGCTGCAAAAGCTTCAGTGCAGCCTTATTCACAATAGCCAAGACAGTGAAGGAATCAAAATGTCCAACAACAGGTGAATAGATAAAGAAGAAGTGGTCCATGTACACAATGGAATATTAGCCATGGAAAACAATGAACCATTGTTTTTTGAGGCACCACAAATGAGTCTGGAGATAATCACGAAACATGAGGTAAGTCCGAAAGCAAAAGACCTATATTCTATGATATCACTTATAGACGTTATCTAATAACTGACACAAATGAACATATTTCCACAGAGAAAGACACTCACAGATTTAGAAAACAAACTATGCTCATCTAAAAGGAAAGGTGGGGGGAGTGGATAAATTAAGGTTAGTGTTACTATATGTATACAAACACATATTATATACATATCTCAAAAAGACCTACCATATAGAAGGGAGGTGTGCGGAACCCTCTGTAACATTTTACATGGGAAGGGGATCTGTACTTGAATAGACATATATAATGTACAAATGAACCAGATTGTGTACACCTCGGACAAACAATATTCTAAGCTTTACCCCAATTAAAAAAATTTTTAAAACCAAGAAGAAATAATGAGACATAAACTTATGGGGGTTTCCCCATGCACATTCCAATATAATTTACAACCTAGGAACACGACTTCCAGAAAGGCTCTGCTGCCCTAGTACCCAGATTTGGGAATGAAGGAATGCTGCCTGCTTGAGGCCACTTCCCACAACAGCAGCTTTTAACCCATTGCTAAAGGTCACTAAATATGCACCACACTTGCAGTTCGGGAAATGAGACCTGCTCTCTAAAAAAATTCTGGGCTGGAACATCGACCAAAAAATTTAACAGAGGGCAAGCTTCCAAGAAGACAATTTCAAGAGTTATATTGTACTCCCAACTGTTTCCTTTTTTTAGCAGAAAAGAAAACGGCGGAGAAAAATGATGAGTTTTATGAATTTTCAAAGACATGCAAACCCAAAGGACAAAAACCTATCAGCTCACACCAGCCAGAAGGGCCATTAGCATAAATGCTGCAAACAATAAATGCTGAAGCGATTGTGGAGAAATGCGTACCCTCGATTCTAAGGGGGACGTGGTAAGAGCCACTAATGAAAACACAAAGAAGGTGCTTTGAAAAGGTTAACACGGTGCTACCAGTCAATCAATCACACCCACTGCTGGGCCTATAACCTGAGAAAATGAGAATCAAAAAGTCACAGGCTTGGGGCTTCCCTGGTGGTGCAGTGGTTGAGAGTCTGCCTGCCAATGCAGGGCACACGGGTTCGAGCCCCGGTCTGGGAAGATCCCACATGCCGCCGAGCCACTGGGCCCGTGAGCCACAACCACTGAGCCTGCGCGCATGGAGCCTGTGCTCCGCAACAAGAGAGGCCGCGATAGTGAGAGACCCACGCACCGCGATGAAGAGTGGCCCCCGCTCGCCGCAACTACAGAAAGCCCTCACGCACAAACGAAGATCGAACACTGCCAAAAATAAATAAATAAATAAATAAATAAATAAATAAATAAATAAATAAATATTAAAAAAAAAAGTCACAGGCTGGCAATCCTGCACTCCAACAATATTTACCATAGCCAACACTTGGAAGCAATGAAAATGTCCATCAACTGAGGAATGCACAAAGTAGAAGTGGTCCAAGTACACAGTGGAAAATTACTCCAATACAAAATAAAAATTAAATTTAAAAATTGAACAAAAGTAAAGACACATCAGCTTGTGTGGGTTTGTCCGGGCACACTCCACTCTAATTTATAACTGAGAAACACCACAGGCCGCAAGGGCATTTCCCTAGTTACCAGGGTGGGGAACATAGAAAGGCTGCCACCCTCTGGCAGTTACCTGCAAAAACAGCTTTAAGGCCTGTGCTAATGGTCATTTCATAGGAAGAAGTAATGCAGGACTGTAAATGAAACATGCCCTCAATATGTCTTGAGGGAGGTAATGGCCAAAACATTTCAAAATGTGACACATACTTTAAGAGAACACTTTGAAGAACTAAGGGGTAATCACAGCTTGAAAAATAAAAAGGATATGCCTTAAAGCTCAGTTTCAACGGATTATGAGGCACATGCGAATTCAACCAAAAAGAGGTATCAGCCCACACTTGTCAGAAAAACCATCAGCAAGAAAACTACAAACAATAAATGCTGAAGCTGTTGTGGAGAAATGCATACCCTCAACTTCAAGGGGGACGTAACTTGGAAAGGGCCACAAATGAGAACAGAATGGAGGTGCCTTAAAAAGGTAGACATTGAGCTACGATATGATCCAGCAGGCCCACTTCTCGACCTATAATCTAAGAAGAGAGAATTGGAAAGACACAGGCAGGCAAATCTGCATTGCACAGTATTACAATAGCCAAGATATGGAGGTAACCAAAAAGTCCACCAACAGATGGGTGGACAAAGAAGAACTCCTCCATGTATAGATGGAATATTCGCTAGTGAAAAAAATGAAACAATGCCATTTGCAGCACCATAGATGAGTCTAGACGTAATCACACCACCTGTAGTAAGTGAGAAAGTAAAAGACACATATCCTATCATATCACTTTTAGGAGTTACATAAAAATTGATACTAATGAAGATATTTCCACAGAGAAAGGCAATCACAGATTCATTAAAAAACTTATGGTTCATCAAATAGAAAGGGATGAGGATTGGATAATTTACCATATTGGGGTTAACAGAGATATACAAACCATGTGAAATATATAATCACCAAAGACGTACGGAAGACCAGGAGAAGACTACTCAACATTGTGTCATAACCTATATGGGAAAAGGATGCGAGGAAGAATAGATACACGTATATGTGTGAAAGAACCACATTTGCCCACCTAGAACAAACAAACCATTGTAATCAAATTTGCTTGGATAAAAAATAAAAAGTAAATTATAAATATGAACAACAAGTAATGAGACATAAACATAAAGGGCTTTTTCCTGGCACATTCCATTCTAATTTACAACCTAGAACACCACTTCCATTAAGGCTCTGTTTCCCCACTTACCAAATTTGGTAAAGGAGAAATGATGCCACCTTGTGGCCGTTTCCTGCAAGAGCAGCTTTAAACTCACAGCTAATGGTCACTTAACATTCACAATGACTCAGGGCTGTAAAGGACACCTGCCCTAAAAAATTGTGCTGAAGTAGGGAATGGACAAAAATTTCAAAAAAGGCAAATGTCTCCAGAAGAGAGTATGAATATTAACGTTTTACTCACGCTCTTTAAAAAAAAAGGAAAATGGATAAAAGCTCAACCTCAGGGAGTGTTAGACCCATGAAATCTAATCTACAAAAAGTTTCAACTTACACCAGTCGACTGACCATCAGCAAAAAGTCTACAAACAATAAATGCTGACGGGGTTTTAGAGAACTGTGTACCCTCTACCTGCTGGTGAGACGTAAAGGGGTAACGGCCAATAATGAGAACAGAAAGGAACTGTGTTTAAAAGTAAAAATGGAGGTACCATTCAATCCAGCGGGCGCACCATTGGACCTCTCACCGGAGAAGACAAGAATCGAGAAGACACAGGCCGCAAAAGCTTCAGTGCAGCCTTATTCACAATAGCCAAGACAGTGAAGGAATCAAAATGTCCAACAACAGGTGAATAGATAAAGAAGAAGTGGTCCATGTACACAATGAAATATTAGCCATGGAAAACAATGAACCATTGTTCTTTGAGGCACCACAAATGAGTCTGGAGATAATCACGAAACATGAGGTAAGTCCGAAAGCAAAAGACCTATATTCTATGATATCACTTAGAGACGTTATGTAATAACTGACACAAATGAACATATTTCCAAAGAGAAAGACACTCACAGATTTAGAAAACAAACTATGCTCATCTAAAAGGAAAGGTGGGGGGAGTGGATAAATTAAGGTTAGTGTTACTATATGTATACAAACACATATTATATACATATCTCAAAAAGACCTACCATATAGAAGGGAGGTGTGCGGAACCCTCTGTAACATTTTACATGGGAAGGGGATCTGTACTTGAATAGACATATATAATGTACAAATGAACCAGATTGTGTACACCTCGGACAAAAAATATTCTAAGCTTTACCCCAATTAAAAATTTTTTAAAACCAAGAAGAAATAATGAGACATAAACTTATGGGGGTTTCCCCATGCACATTCCAATATAATTTACAACCTAGGAACACGACTTCCAGAAAGGCTCTGCTGCCCTAGTACCCAGATTTGGGAATGAAGGAATGCTGCCTGCTTGAGGCCACTTCCCACAACAGCAGCTTTTAACCCATTGCTAAAGGTCACTAAATATGCACCACACTTGCGGTTCGGGAAATGAGACCTGCTCTCTAAAAAAATTCTGGGCTGGAACATCGACCAAAAAATTTAACAGAGGGCAAGTTTCCAAGAAGACAATTTCAAGAATTATATTGTACTCCCAACTGTTTCCTTTTTTTAGCAGAAAAGAAAACGGCAGAGGAAAATGATGAGTTTTATGAATTTTCAAAGACATGAAAACGCAAAGTACAAAAACCTATCAGCTCACACCAGCCAGAAGGGCCATTAGCATAAATGCTGAAAACAATAAATGCTGAAGCGATTGTGGAGAAATGCGTACCCTCGATTCTAAGGGGGATGTGGTAAGAGCCACTAATGAAAACACAAAGAAGGTGCTTTGATACGGGTAACATGGTGCTACCAGTCAATCAATCACACCCACTGCTGGGCCTATCACCTGAGAAAATGAGAATCAAAAAGTCACAGGCTTGGGGCTTCCCTGGTGGTGCAGTGGTTGAGAGTCTGCCTGCCAATGCAGGGCACACGGGTTCGAGCCCCGGTCTGGGAAGATCCCACATGCCGCGGAGCAACTGGGCCCGTGAGCCACAACCACTGAGCCTGCGCGCATGGAGCCTGTGCTCCGCAACAAGAGAGGCCGCGATAGTGAGAGACCCACGCACCGCGATGAAGAGTGGCCCCCGCTCGCCGCAACTACAGAAAGCCCTCGCGCACAAACGAAGATCGAACACTGCCAAAAATAAATAAATAAATAAATAAATAAATAAATAAATAAATAAATAAATATTAAAAAAAAAAGTCACAGGCTGGCAATCCTGCACTCCACCAATATTTACCATAGCCAACACTTGGAAGCAATGAAAATGTCCATCAACTGAGGAATGCACAAAGTAGAAGTGGTCCAAGTACACAGTGGAAAATTACTCCAATAAAAAATAAAAATTAAATTTAAAAATTGAACAAAAGTAAAGACACATCAGCTTGTGTGGGTTTGTCCGGGCACACTCTACTCTAATTTATAACTGAGAAACACCACAGGCCGCAAGGGCATTTCCCTAGTTACCAGGGTGGGGAACATAGAAAGGCTGCCACCCTCTGGCAGTTACCTGCAAAAACAGCTTTAAGGCCTGTGCTAATGGTCATTTCATAGGAAGAAGTAATGCAGGACTGTAAATGAAACATGCCCTCAATATGTCTTGAGGGAGGTAATGGCCAAAACATTTCAAAATGTGACACATACTTTAAGAGAACACTTTGAAGAACTAAGGGGTAATCACAGCTTGAAAAATAAAAAGGATATGCCTTAAAGCTCAGTTTCAACGGATTATGAGGCACATGCGAATTCAACCAAAAAGAGGTATCAGCTCACACTTGTCAGAAAAACCATCAGCAAGAAAACTACAAACAATAAATGCTGAAGCTGTTGTGGAGAAATGCATACCCTCAACTTCAAGGGGGACGTAACTTGGAAAGGGCCACAAATGAGAACAGAATGGAGGTGCCTTAAAAAGGTAGACATTGAGCTACGATATGATCCAGCAGGCCCACTTCTCGACCTATAATCTAAGAAGAGAGAATTGGAAAGACACAGGCAGGCAAATCTGCATTGCACAGTATTACAATAGCCAAGATATGGAGGTAACCAAAAAGTCCAACAACAGATGGGTGGACAAAGAAGAACTCCTCCATGTATAGATGGAATATTCGCTAGTGAAAAAAATGAAACAATGCCATTTGCAGCACCATAGATGAGTCTAGACGTAATCACACCACCTGTAGTAAGTGAGAAAGTAAAAGACACATATCCTATCATATCACTTTTAGGAGTTACATAAAAATTGATACTAATGAAGATATTTCCACAGAGAAAGGCAATCACAGATTCATTAAAAAACTTATGGTTCATCAAATAGAAAGGGATGAGGATTGGATAATTTACCATATTGGGGTTAACAGAGATATACAAACCATGTGAAATATATAATCACCAAAGACGTACGGAAGACCAGGAGAAGACTACTCAACATTGTGTCATAACCTATATGGGAAAAGGATGCGAGGAAGAATAGATACACGTATATGTGTGAAAGAAACACATTTGCCCACCTAGAACAAACAAACCATTGTAATCAAATTTGCTTGGATAAAAAATAAAAAGTAAATTATAAATATGAACAACAAGTAATGAGACAAAAACATAAAGGGCTTTTTCCTGGCACATTCCATTCTAATTTACAACCTAGAACACCACTTCCATTAAGGCTCTGTTTCCCCACTTACCAAATTTGGTAAAGGAGAAATGATGCCACCTTGTGGCCGTTTCCTGCAAGAGCAGCTTTAAACTCACAGCTAATGGTCACTTAACATTCACAAGGACTCAGGGCTGTAAAGGACACCTGCCCTAAAAAATTGTGCTGAAGTAGGGAATGGACAAAAATTTCAAAACAGGCAAATGTTTCCAGACGAGAGTACGAATATTAACGTTTTACTCACGCTCTTTAAAAAAAAAGGAAAATGGATAAAAGCTCAACCTCAGGGAGTGTTAGACCCATGAAATCTAATCTACAAAAAGTTTCAACTTACACCAGTCGACTGACCATCAGCAAAAAGTCTACAAACAATAAATGCTGACGGGGTTTTAGAGAACTGTGTACCCTCTACCTGCTGGTGAGACGTAAAGGGGTAACGGCCAATAATGAGAACAGAAAGGAACTGTGTTTAAAAGTAAAAATGGAGGTACCATTCAATCCAGCGGGCGCACCATTGGACCTCTCACCGGAGAAGACAAGAATCGAGAAGACACAGGCTGCAAAAGCTTCAGTGCAGCCTTATTCACAATAGCCAAGACAGTGAAGGAATCAAAATGTCCAACAACAGGTGAATAGATAAAGAAGAAGTGGTCCATGTACACAATGGAATATTAGCCATGGAAAACAATGAACCATTGTTTTTTGAGGCTCCACAAATGAGTCTGGAGATAATCACGAAACATGAGGTAAGTCCGAAAGCAAAAGACCTATATTCTATGATATCACTTATAGACGTTATCTAATAACTGACACAAATGAACATATTTCCACAGAGAAAGACACTCACAGATTTAGAAAACAAACTATGCTCATCTAAAAGGAAAGGTGGGGGGAGTGGATAAATTAAGGTTAGTGTTACTATATGTATACAAACACATATTATATACATATCTCAAAAAGACCTACCATATAGAAGGGAGGTGTGCGGAACCCTCTGTAACATTTTACATGGGAAGGGGATCTGTACTTGAATAGACATATATAATGTACAAATGAACCAGATTGTGTACACCTCGGACAAACAATATTCTAAGCTTTACCCCAATTAAAAAAATTTTTAAAACCAAGAAGAAATAATGAGACATAAACTTATGGGGGTTTCCCCATGCACATTCCAATATAATTTACAACCTAGGAACACGACTTCCAGAAAGGCTCTGCTGCCCTAGTACCCAGATTTGGGAATGAAGGAATGCTGCCTGCTTGAGGCCACTTCCCACAACAGCAGCTTTTAACCCATTGCTAAAGGTCACTAAATATGCACCACACTTGCAGTTCGGGAAATGAGACCTGCTCTCTAAAAAAATTCTGGGCTGGAACATCGACCAAAAAATTTAACAGAGGGCAAGCTTCCAAGAAGACAATTTCAAGAGTTATATTGTACTCCCAACTGTTTCCTTTTTTTAGCAGAAAAGAAAACGGCGGAGAAAAATGATGAGTTTTATGAATTTTCAAAGACATGCAAACCCAAAGGACAAAAACCTATCAGCTCACACCAGCCAGAAGGGCCATTAGCATAAATGCTGCAAACAATAAATGCTGAAGCGATTGTGGAGAAATGCGTACCCTCGATTCTAAGGGGGACGTGGTAAGAGCCACTAATGAAAACACAAAGAAGGTGCTTTGAAAAGGTTAACACGGTGCTACCAGTCAATCAATCACACCCACTGCTGGGCCTATAACCTGAGAAAATGAGAATCAAAAAGTCACAGGCTTGGGGCTTACCTGGTGGTGCAGTGGTTGAGAGTCTGCCTGCCAATGCAGGGCACACGGGTTCGAGCCCCGGTCTGGGAAGATCCCACATGCCGCCGAGCCACTGGGCCCGTGAGCCACAACCACTGAGCCTGCGCGCATGGAGCCTGTGCTCCGCAACAAGAGAGGCCGCGATAGTGAGAGACCCACGCACGGCGATGAAGAGTGGCCCCCGCTCGCCGCAACTACAGAAAGCCCTCACGCACAAACGAAGATCGAACACTGCCAAAAATAAATAAATAAATAAATAAATAAATAAATAAATAAATAAATAAATAAATATTAAAAAAAAAAGTCACAGGCTGGCAATCCTGCACTCCAACAATATTTACCATAGCCAACACTTGGAAGCAATGAAAATGTCCATCAACTGAGGAATGCACAAAGTAGAAGTGGTCCAAGTACACAGTGGAAAATTACTCCAATACAAAATAAAAATTAAATTTAAAAATTGAACAAAAGTAAAGACACATCAGCTTGTGTGGGTTTGTCCGGGCACACTCCACTCTAATTTATAACTGAGAAACACCACAGGCCGCAAGGGCATTTCCCTAGTTACCAGGGTGGGGAACATAGAAAGGCTGCCACCCTCTGGCAGTTACCTGCAAAAACAGCTTTAAGGCCTGTGCTAATGGTCATTTCATAGGAAGAAGTAATGCAGGACTGTAAATGAAACATGCCCTCAATATGTCTTGAGGGAGGTAATGGCCAAAACATTTCAAAATGTGACACATACTTTAAGAGAACACTTTGAAGAACTAAGGGGTAATCACAGCTTGAAAAATAAAAAGGATATGCCTTAAAGCTCAGTTTCAACGGATTATGAGGCACATGCGAATTCAACCAAAAAGAGGTATCAGCCCACACTTGTCAGAAAAACCATCAGCAAGAAAACTACAAACAATAAATGCTGAAGCTGTTGTGGAGAAATGCATACCCTCAACTTCAAGGGGGACGTAACTTGGAAAGGGCCACAAATGAGAACAGAATGGAGGTGCCTTAAAAAGGTAGACATTGAGCTACGATATGATCCAGCAGGCCCACTTCTCGACCTATAATCTAAGAAGAGAGAATTGGAAAGACACAGGCAGGCAAATCTGCATTGCACAGTATTACAATAGCCAAGATATGGAGGTAACCAAGAAGTCCACCAACAGATGGGTGGACAAAGAAGAACTCCTCCATGTATAGATGGAATATTCGCTAGTGAAAAAAATGAAACAATGCCATTTGCAGCACCATAGATGAGTCTAGACGTAATCACACCACCTGTAGTAAGTGAGAAAGTAAAAGACACATATCCTATCATATCCCTTTTAGGAGTTACATAAAAATTGATACTAATGAAGATATTTCCACAGAGAAAGGCAATCACAGATTCATTAAAAAACTTATGGTTCATCAAATAGAAAGGGATGAGGATTGGATAATTTACCATATTGGGGTTAACAGAGATATACAAACCATGTGAAATATATAATCACCAAAGACGTACGGAAGACCAGGAGAAGACTACTCAACATTGTGTCATAACCTATATGGGAAAAGGATGCGAGGAAGAATAGATACACGTATATGTGTGAAAGAACCACATTTGCCCACCTAGAACAAACAAACCATTGTAATCAAATTTGCTTGGATAAAAAATAAAAAGTAAATTATAAATATGAACAACAAGTAATGAGACATAAACATAAAGGGCTTTTTCCTGGCACATTCCATTCTAATTTACAACCTAGAACACCACTTCCATTAAGGCTCTGTTTCCCCACTTACCAAATTTGGTAAAGGAGAAATGATGCCACCTTGTGGCCGTTTCCTGCAAGAGCAGCTTTAAACTCACAGCTAATGGTCACTTAACATTCACAATGACTCAGGGCTGTAAAGGACACCTGCCCTAAAAAATTGTGCTGAAGTAGGGAATGGACAAAAATTTCAAAAAAGGCAAATGTCTCCAGAAGAGAGTATGAATATTAACGTTTTACTCACGCTCTTTAAAAAAAAAGGAAAATGGATAAAAGCTCAACCTCAGGGAGTGTTAGACCCATGAAATCTAATCTACAAAAAGTTTCAACTTACACCAGTCGACTGACCATCAGCAAAAAGTCTACAAACAATAAATGCTGACGGGGTTTTAGAGAACTGTGTACCCTCTACCTGCTGGTGAGACGTAAAGGGGTAACGGCCAATAATGAGAACAGAAAGGAACTGTGTTTAAAAGTAAAAATGGAGGTACCATTCAATCCAGCGGGCGCACCATTGGACCTCTCACCGGAGAAGACAAGAATCGAGAAGACACAGGCCGCAAAAGCTTCAGTGCAGCCTTATTCACAATAGCCAAGACAGTGAAGGAATCAAAATGTCCAACAACAGGTGAATAGATAAAGAAGAAGTGGTCCATGTACACAATGAAATATTAGCCATGGAAAACAATGAACCATTGTTCTTTGAGGCACCACAAATGAGTCTGGAGATAATCACGAAACATGAGGTAAGTCCGAAAGCAAAAGACCTATATTCTATGATATCACTTAGAGACGTTATCTAATAACTGACACAAATGAACATATTTCCAAAGAGAAAGACACTCACAGATTTAGAAAACAAACTATGCTCATCTAAAAGGAAAGGTGGGGGGAGTGGATAAATTAAGGTTAGTGTTACTATATGTATACAAACACATATTATATACATATCTCAAAAAGACCTACCATATAGAAGGGAGGTGTGCGGAACCCTCTGTAACATTTTACATGGGAAGGGGATCTGTACTTGAATAGACATATATAATGTACAAATGAACCAGATTGTGTACACCTCGGACAAAAAATATTCTAAGCTTTACCCCAATTAAAAATTTTTTAAAACCAAGAAGAAATAATGAGACATAAACTTATGGGGGTTTCCCCATGCACATTCCAATATAATTTACAACCTAGGAACACGACTTCCAGAAAGGCTCTGCTGCCCTAGTACCCAGATTTGGGAATGAAGGAATGCTGCCTGCTTGAGGCCACTTCCCACAACAGCAGCTTTTAACCCATTGCTAAAGGTCACTAAATATGCACCACACTTGCGGTTCGGGAAATGAGACCTGCTCTCTAAAAAAATTCTGGGCTGTAACATCGACCAAAAAATTTAACAGAGGGCAAGCTTCCAAGAAGACAATTTCAAGAGTTATATTGTACTCCCAACTGTTTCCTTTTTTTAGCAGAAAAGAAAACGGCGGAGAAAAATGATGAGTTTTATGAATTTTCAAAGACATGCAAACCCAAAGGACAAAAACCTATCAGCTCACACCAGCCAGAAGGGCCATTAGCATAAATGCTGCAAACAATAAATGCTGAAGCGATTGTGGAGAAATGCGTACCCTCGATTCTAAGGGGGACGTGGTAAGAGCCACTAATGAAAACACAAAGAAGGTGCTTTGAAAAGGTTAACACGGTGCTACCAGTCAATCAATCACACCCACTGCTGGGCCTATAACCTGAGAAAATGAGAATCAAAAAGTCACAGGCTTGGGGCTTCCCTGGTGGTGCAGTGGTTGAGAGTCTGCCTGCCAATGCAGGGCACACGGGTTCGAGCCCCGGTCTGGGAAGATCCCACATGCCGCCGAGCCACTGGGCCCGTGAGCCACAACCACTGAGCCTGCGCGCATGGAGCCTGTGCTCCGCAACAAGAGAGGCCGCGATAGTGAGAGACCCACGCACCGCGATGAAGAGTGGCCCCCGCTCGCCGCAACTACAGAAAGCCCTCACGCACAAACGAAGATCGAACACTGCCAAAAATAAATAAATAAATAAATAAATAAATAAATAAATAAATAAATAAATAAATATTAAAAAAAAAAGTCACAGGCTGGCAATCCTGCACTCCAACAATATTTACCATAGCCAACACTTGGAAGCAATGAAAATGTCCATCAACTGAGGAATGCACAAAGGAGAAGTGGTCCAAGTACACAGTGGAAAATTACTCCAATACAAAATAAAAATTAAATTTAAAAATTGAACAAAAGTAAAGACACATCAGCTTGTGTGGGTTTGTCCGGGCACACTCCACTCTAATTTATAACTGAGAAACACCACAGGCCGCAAGGGCATTTCCCTAGTTACCAGGGTGGGGAACATAGAAAGGCTGCCACCCTCTGGCAGTTACCTGCAAAAACAGCTTTAAGGCCTGTGCTAATGGTCATTTCATAGGAAGAAGTAATGCAGGACTGTAAATGAAACATGCCCTCAATATGTCTTGAGGGAGGTAATGGCCAAAACATTTCAAAATGTGACACATACATTAAGAGAACACTTTGAAGAACTAAGGGGTAATCACAGCTTGAAAAATAAAAAGGATATGCCTTAAAGCTCAGTTTCAACGGATTATGAGGCACATGCGAATTCAACCAAAAAGAGGTATCAGCCCACACTTGTCAGAAAAACCATCAGCAAGAAAACTACAAACAATAAATGCTGAAGCTGTTGTGGAGAAATGCATACCCTCAACTTCAAGGGGGACGTAACTTGGAAAGGGCCACAAATGAGAACAGAATGGAGGTGCCTTAAAAAGGTAGACATTGAGCTACGATATGATCCAGCAGGCCCACTTCTCGACCTATAATCTAAGAAGAGAGAATTGGAAAGACACAGGCAGGCAAATCTGCATTGCACAGTATTACAATAGCCAAGATATGGAGGTAACCAAAAAGTCCACCAACAGATGGGTGGACAAAGAAGAACTCCTCCATGTATAGATGGAATATTCGCTAGTGAAAAAAATGAAACAATGCCATTTGCAGCACCATAGATGAGTCTAGACGTAATCACACCACCTGTAGTAAGTGAGAAAGTAAAAGACACATATCCTATCATATCACTTTTAGGAGTTACATAAAAATTGATACTAATGAAGATATTTCCACAGAGAAAGGCAATCACAGATTCATTAAAAAACTTATGGTTCATCAAATAGAAAGGGATGAGGATTGGATAATTTACCATATTGGGGTTAACAGAGATATACAAACCATGTGAAATATATAATCACCAAAGACGTACGGAAGACCAGGAGAAGACTACTCAACATTGTGTCATAACCTATATGGGAAAAGGATGCGAGGAAGAATAGATACACGTATATGTGTGAAAGAACCACATTTGCCCACCTAGAACAAACAAACCATTGTAATCAAATTTGCTTGGATAAAAAATAAAAAGTAAATTATAAATATGAACAACAAGTAATGAGACATAAACATAAAGGGCTTTTTCCTGGCACATTCCATTCTAATTTACAACCTAGAACACCACTTCCATTAAGGCTCTGTTTCCCCACTTACCAAATTTGGTAAAGGAGAAATGATGCCACCTTGTGGCCGTTTCCTGCAAGAGCAGCTTTAAACTCACAGCTAATGGTCACTTAACATTCACAATGACTCAGGGCTGTAAAGGACACCTGCCCTAAAAAATTGTGCTGAAGTAGGGAATGGACAAAAATTTCAAAAAAGGCAAATGTCTCCAGAAGAGAGTATGAATATTAACGTTTTACTCACGCTCTTTAAAAAAAAAGGAAAATGGATAAAAGCTCAACCTCAGGGAGTGTTAGACCCATGAAATCTAATCTACAAAAAGTTTCAACTTACACCAGTCGACTGACCATCAGCAAAAAGTCTACAAACAATAAATGCTGACGGGGTTTTAGAGAACTGTGTACCCTCTACCTGCTGGTGAGACGTAAAGGGGTAACGGCCAATAATGAGAACAGAAAGGAACTGTGTTTAAAAGTAAAAATGGAGGTACCATTCAATCCAGCGGGCGCACCATTGGACCTCTCACCGGAGAAGACAAGAATCGAGAAGACACAGGCCGCAAAAGCTTCAGTGCAGCCTTATTCACAATAGCCAAGACAGTGAAGGAATCAAAATGTCCAACAACAGGTGAATAGATAAAGAAGAAGTGGTCCATGTACACAATGAAATATTAGCCATGGAAAACAATGAACCATTGTTCTTTGAGGCACCACAAATGAGTCTGGAGATAATCACGAAACATGAGGTAAGTCCGAAAGCAAAAGACCTATATTCTATGATATCACTTAGAGACGTTATCTAATAACTGACACAAATGAACATATTTCCAAAGAGAAAGACACTCACAGATTTAGAAAACAAACTATGCTCATCTAAAAGGAAAGGTGGGGGGAGTGGATAAATTAAGGTTAGTGTTACTATATGTATACAAACACATATTATATACATATCTCAAAAAGACCTACCATATAGAAGGGAGGTGTGCGGAACCCTCTGTAACATTTTACATGGGAAGGGGATCTGTACTTGAATAGACATATATAATGTACAAATGAACCAGATTGTGTACACCTCGGACAAAAAATATTCTAAGCTTTACCCCAATTAAAAATTTTTTAAAACCAAGAAGAAATAATGAGACATAAACTTATGGGGGTTTCCCCATGCACATTCCAATATAATTTACAACCTAGGAACACGACTTCCAGAAAGGTTCTGCTGCCCTAGTACCCAGATTTGGGAATGAAGGAATGCTGCCTGCTTGAGGCCACTTCCCACAACAGCAGCTTTTAACCCATTGCTAAAGGTCACTAAATATGCACCACACTTGCGGTTCGGGAAATGAGACCTGCTCTCTAAAAAAATTCTGGGCTGTAACATCGACCAAAAAATTTAACAGAGGGCAAGCTTCCAAGAAGACAATTTCAAGAGTTATATTGTACTCCCAACTGTTTCCTTTTTTTAGCAGAAAAGAAAACGGCGGAGAAAAATGATGAGTTTTATGAATTTTCAAAGACATGCAAACCCAAAGGACAAAAACCTATCAGCTCACACCAGCCAGAAGGGCCATTAGCATAAATGCTGCAAACAATAAATGCTGAAGCGATTGTGGAGAAATGCGTACCCTCGATTCTAAGGGGGACGTGGTAAGAGCCACTAATGAAAACACAAAGAAGGTGCTTTGAAAAGGTTAACACGGTGCTACCAGTCAATCAATCACACCCACTGCTGGGCCTATAACCTGAGAAAATGAGAATCAAAAAGTCACAGGCTTGGGGCTTCCCTGGTGGTGCAGTGGTTGAGAGTCTGCCTGCCAATGCAGGGCACACGGGTTCGAGCCCCGGTCTGGGAAGATCCCACATGCCGCCGAGCCACTGGGCCCGTGAGCCACAACCACTGAGCCTGCGCGCATGGAGCCTGTGCTCCGCAACAAGAGAGGCCGCGATAGTGAGAGACCCACGCACCGCGATGAAGAGTGGCCCCCGCTCGCCGCAACTACAGAAAGCCCTCACGCACAAACGAAGATCGAACACTGCCAAAAATAAATAAATAAATAAATAAATAAATAAATAAATAAATAAATAAATAAATATTAAAAAAAAAAGTCACAGGCTGGCAATCCTGCACTCCAACAATATTTACCATAGCCAACACTTGGAAGCAATGAAAATGTCCATCAACTGAGGAATGCACAAAGGAGAAGTGGTCCAAGTACACAGTGGAAAATTACTCCAATACAAAATAAAAATTAAATTTAAAAATTGAACAAAAGTAAAGACACATCAGCTTGTGTGGGTTTGTCCGGGCACACTCCACTCTAATTTATAACTGAGAAACACCACAGGCCGCAAGGGCATTTCCCTAGTTACCAGGGTGGGGAACATAGAAAGGCTGCCACCCTCTGGCAGTTACCTGCAAAAACAGCTTTAAGGCCTGTGCTAATGGTCATTTCATAGGAAGAAGTAATGCAGGACTGTAAATGAAACATGCCCTCAATATGTCTTGAGGGAGGTAATGGCCAAAACATTTCAAAATGTGACACATACATTAAGAGAACACTTTGAAGAACTAAGGGGTAATCACAGCTTGAAAAATAAAAAGGATATGCCTTAAAGCTCAGTTTCAACGGATTATGAGGCACATGCGAATTCAACCAAAAAGAGGTATCAGCCCACACTTGTCAGAAAAACCATCAGCAAGAAAACTACAAACAATAAATGCTGAAGCTGTTGTGGAGAAATGCATACCCTCAACTTCAAGGGGGACGTAACTTGGAAAGGGCCACAAATGAGAACAGAATGGAGGTGCCTTAAAAAGGTAGACATTGAGCTACGATATGATCCAGCAGGCCCACTTCTCGACCTATAATCTAAGAAGAGAGAATTGGAAAGACACAGGCAGGCAAATCTGCATTGCACAGTATTACAATAGCCAAGATATGGAGGTAACCAAAAAGTCCACCAACAGATGGGTGGACAAAGAAGAACTCCTCCATGTATAGATGGAATATTCGCTAGTGAAAAAAATGAAACAATGCCATTTGCAGCACCATAGATGAGTCTAGACGTAATCACACCACCTGTAGTAAGTGAGAAAGTAAAAGACACATATCCTATCATATCACTTTTAGGAGTTACATAAAAATTGATACTAATGAAGATATTTCCACAGAGAAAGGCAATCACAGATTCATTAAAAAACTTATGGTTCATCAAATAGAAAGGGATGAGGATTGGATAATTTACCATATTGGGGTTAACAGAGATATACAAACCATGTGAAATATATAATCACCAAAGACGTACGGAAGACCAGGAGAAGACTACTCAACATTGTGTCATAACCTATATGGGAAAAGGATGCGAGGAAGAATAGATACACGTATATGTGTGAAAGAACCACATTTGCCCACCTAGAACAAACAAACCATTGTAATCAAATTTGCTTGGATAAAAAATAAAAAGTAAATTATAAATATGAACAACAAGTAATGAGACATAAACATAAAGGGCTTTTTCCTGGCACATTCCATTCTAATTTACAACCTAGAACACCACTTCCATTAAGGCTCTGTTTCCCCACTTACCAAATTTGGTAAAGGAGAAATGATGCCACCTTGTGGCCGTTTCCTGCAAGAGCAGCTTTAAACTCACAGCTAATGGTCACTTAACATTCACAATGACTCAGGGCTGTAAAGGACACCTGCCCTAAAAAATTGTGCTGAAGTAGGGAATGGACAAAAATTTCAAAAAAGGCAAATGTCTCCAGAAGAGAGTATGAATATTAACGTTTTACTCACGCTCTTTAAAAAAAAAGGAAAATGGATAAAAGCTCAACCTCAGGGAGTGTTAGACCCATGAAATCTAATCTACAAAAAGTTTCAACTTACACCAGTCGACTGACCATCAGCAAAAAGTCTACAAACAATAAATGCTGACGGGGTTTTAGAGAACTGTGTACCCTCTACCTGCTGGTGAGACGTAAAGGGGTAACGGCCAATAATGAGAACAGAAAGGAACTGTGTTTAAAAGTAAAAATGGAGGTACCATTCAATCCAGCGGGCGCACCATTGGACCTCTCACCGGAGAAGACAAGAATCGAGAAGACACAGGCCGCAAAAGCTTCAGTGCAGCCTTATTCACAATAGCCAAGACAGTGAAGGAATCAAAATGTCCAACAACAGGTGAATAGATAAAGAAGAAGTGGTCCATGTACACAATGAAATATTAGCCATGGAAAACAATGAACCATTGTTCTTTGAGGCACCACAAATGAGTCTGGAGATAATCACGAAACATGAGGTAAGTCCGAAAGCAAAAGACCTATATTCTATGATATCACTTAGAGACGTTATCTAATAACTGACACAAATGAACATATTTCCAAAGAGAAAGACACTCACAGATTTAGAAAACAAACTATGCTCATCTAAAAGGAAAGGTGGGGGGAGTGGATAAATTAAGGTTAGTGTTACTATATGTATACAAACACATATTATATACATATCTCAAAAAGACCTACCATATAGAAGGGAGGTGTGCGGAACCCTCTGTAACATTTTACATGGGAAGGGGATCTGTACTTGAATAGACATATATAATGTACAAATGAACCAGATTGTGTACACCTCGGACAAAAAATATTCTAAGCTTTACCCCAATTAAAAATTTTTTAAAACCAAGAAGAAATAATGAGACATAAACTTATGGGGGTTTCCCCATGCACATTCCAATATAATTTACAACCTAGGAACACGACTTCCAGAAAGGCTCTGCTGCCCTAGTACCCAGATTTGGGAATGAAGGAATGCTGCCTGCTTGAGGCCACTTCCCACAACAGCAGCTTTTAACCCATTGCTAAAGGTCACTAAATATGCACCACACTTGCGGTTCGGGAAATGAGACCTGCTCTCTAAAAAAATTCTGGGCTGGAACATCGACCAAAAAATTTAACAGAGGGCAAGTTTCCAAGAAGACAATTTCAAGAATTATATTGTACTCCCAACTGTTTCCTTTTTTTAGCAGAAAAGAAAACGGCAGAGGAAAATGATGAGTTTTATGAATTTTCAAAGACATGAAAACGCAAAGTACAAAAACCTATCAGCTCACACCAGCCAGAAGGGCCATTAGCATAAATGCTGAAAACAATAAATGCTGAAGCGATTGTGGAGAAATGCGTACCCTCGATTCTAAGGGGGATGTGGTAAGAGCCACTAATGAAAACACAAAGAAGGTGCTTTGATACGGGTAACATGGTGCTACCAGTCAATCAATCACACCCACTGCTGGGCCTATCACCTGAGAAAATGAGAATCAAAAAGTCACAGGCTTGGGGCTTCCCTGGTGGTGCAGTGGTTGAGAGTCTGCCTGCCAATGCAGGGCACACGGGTTCGAGCCCCGGTCTGGGAAGATCCCACATGCCGCGGAGCAACTGGGCCCGTGAGCCACAACCACTGAGCCTGCGCGCATGGAGCCTGTGCTCCGCAACAAGAGAGGCCGCGATAGTGAGAGACCCACGCACCGCGATGAAGAGTGGCCCCCGCTCGCCGCAACTACAGAAAGCCCTCGCGCACAAACGAAGATCGAACACTGCCAAAAATAAATAAATAAATAAATAAATAAATAAATAAATAAATAAATAAATATTAAAAAAAAAAGTCACAGGCTGGCAATCCTGCACTCCACCAATATTTACCATAGCCAACACTTGGAAGCAATGAAAATGTCCATCAACTGAGGAATGCACAAAGTAGAAGTGGTCCAAGTACACAGTGGAAAATTACTCCAATAAAAAATAAAAATTAAATTTAAAAATTGAACAAAAGTAAAGACACATCAGCTTGTGTGGGTTTGTCCGGGCACACTCTACTCTAATTTATAACTGAGAAACACCACAGGCCGCAAGGGCATTTCCCTAGTTACCAGGGTGGGGAACATAGAAAGGCTGCCACCCTCTGGCAGTTACCTGCAAAAACAGCTTTAAGGCCTGTGCTAATGGTCATTTCATAGGAAGAAGTAATGCAGGACTGTAAATGAAACATGCCCTCAATATGTCTTGAGGGAGGTAATGGCCAAAACATTTCAAAATGTGACACATACTTTAAGAGAACACTTTGAAGAACTAAGGGGTAATCACAGCTTGAAAAATAAAAAGGATATGCCTTAAAGCTCAGTTTCAACGGATTATGAGGCACATGCGAATTCAACCAAAAAGAGGTATCAGCTCACACTTGTCAGAAAAACCATCAGCAAGAAAACTACAAACAATAAATGCTGAAGCTGTTGTGGAGAAATGCATACCCTCAACTTCAAGGGGGACGTAACTTGGAAAGGGCCACAAATGAGAACAGAATGGAGGTGCCTTAAAAAGGTAGACATTGAGCTACGATATGATCCAGCAGGCCCACTTCTCGACCTATAATCTAAGAAGAGAGAATTGGAAAGACACAGGCAGGCAAATCTGCATTGCACAGTATTACAATAGCCAAGATATGGAGGTAACCAAAAAGTCCAACAACAGATGGGTGGACAAAGAAGAACTCCTCCATGTATAGATGGAATATTCGCTAGTGAAAAAAATGAAACAATGCCATTTGCAGCACCATAGATGAGTCTAGACGTAATCACACCACCTGTAGTAAGTGAGAAAGTAAAAGACACATATCCTATCATATCACTTTTAGGAGTTACATAAAAATTGATACTAATGAAGATATTTCCACAGAGAAAGGCAATCACAGATTCATTAAAAAACTTATGGTTCATCAAATAGAAAGGGATGAGGATTGGATAATTTACCATATTGGGGTTAACAGAGATATACAAACCATGTGAAATATATAATCACCAAAGACGTACGGAAGACCAGGAGAAGACTACTCAACATTGTGTCATAACCTATATGGGAAAAGGATGCGAGGAAGAATAGATACACGTATATGTGTGAAAGAAACACATTTGCCCACCTAGAACAAACAAACCATTGTAATCAAATTTGCTTGGATAAAAAATAAAAAGTAAATTATAAATATGAACAACAAGTAATGAGACAAAAACATAAAGGGCTTTTTCCTGGCACATTCCATTCTAATTTACAACCTAGAACACCACTTCCATTAAGGCTCTGTTTCCCCACTTACCAAATTTGGTAAAGGAGAAATGATGCCACCTTGTGGCCGTTTCCTGCAAGAGCAGCTTTAAACTCACAGCTAATGGTCACTTAACATTCACAAGGACTCAGGGCTGTAAAGGACACCTGCCCTAAAAAATTGTGCTGAAGTAGGGAATGGACAAAAATTTCAAAACAGGCAAATGTTTCCAGACGAGAGTACGAATATTAACGTTTTACTCACGCTCTTTAAAAAAAAAGGAAAATGGATAAAAGCTCAACCTCAGGGAGTGTTAGACCCATGAAATCTAATCTACAAAAAGTTTCAACTTACACCAGTCGACTGACCATCAGCAAAAAGTCTACAAACAATAAATGCTGACGGGGTTTTAGAGAACTGTGTACCCTCTACCTGCTGGTGAGACGTAAAGGGGTAACGGCCAATAATGAGAACAGAAAGGAACTGTGTTTAAAAGTAAAAATGGAGGTACCATTCAATCCAGCGGGTGCACCATTGGACCTCTCACCGGAGAAGACAAGAATCGAGAAGACACAGGCTGCAAAAGCTTCAGTGCAGCCTTATTCACAATAGCCAAGACAGTGAAGGAATCAAAATGTCCAACAACAGGTGAATAGATAAAGAAGAAGTGGTCCATGTACACAATGGAATATTAGCCATGGAAAACAATGAACCATTGTTTTTTGAGGCTCCACAAATGAGTCTGGAGATAATCACGAAACATGAGGTAAGTCCGAAAGCAAAAGACCTATATTCTATGATATCACTTATAGACGTTATCTAATAACTGACACAAATGAACATATTTCCACAGAGAAAGACACTCACAGATTTAGAAAACAAACTATGCTCATCTAAAAGGAAAGGTGGGGGGAGTGGATAAATTAAGGTTAGTGTTACTATATGTATACAAACACATATTATATACATATCTCAAAAAGACCTACCATATAGAAGGGAGGTGTGCGGAACCCTCTGTAACATTTTACATGGGAAGGGGATCTGTACTTGAATAGACATATATAATGTACAAATGAACCAGATTGTGTACACCTCGGACAAACAATATTCTAAGCTTTACCCCAATTAAAAAAATTTTTAAAACCAAGAAGAAATAATGAGACATAAACTTATGGGGGTTTCCCCATGCACATTCCAATATAATTTACAACCTAGGAACACGACTTCCAGAAAGGCTCTGCTGCCCTAGTACCCAGATTTGGGAATGAAGGAATGCTGCCTGCTTGAGGCCACTTCCCACAACAGCAGCTTTTAACCCATTGCTAAAGGTCACTAAATATGCACCACACTTGCGGTTCGGGAAATGAGACCTGCTCTCTAAAAAAATTCTGGGCTGGAACATCGACCAAAAAATTTAACAGAGGGCAAGTTTCCAAGAAGACAATTTCAAGAATTATATTGTACTCCCAACTGTTTCCTTTTTTTAGCAGAAAAGAAAACGGCAGAGGAAAATGATGAGTTTTATGAATTTTCAAAGACATGAAAACGCAAAGTACAAAAACCTATCAGCTCACACCAGCCAGAAGGGCCATTAGCATAAATGCTGAAAACAATAAATGCTGAAGTGATTGTGGAGAAATGCGTACCCTCGATTCTAAGGGGGATGTGGTAAGAGCCACTAATGAAAACACAAAGAAGGTGCTTTGATACGGGTAACATGGTGCTACCAGTCAATCAATCACACCCACTGCTGGGCCTATCACCTGAGAAAATGAGAATCAAAAAGTCACAGGCTTGGGGCTTCCCTGGTGGTGCAGTGGTTGAGAGTCTGCCTGCCAATGCAGGGCACACGGGTTCGAGCCCCGGTCTGGGAAGATCCCACATGCCGCGGAGCAACTGGGCCCGTGAGCCACAACCACTGAGCCTGCGCGCATGGAGCCTGTGCTCCGCAACAAGAGAGGCCGCGATAGTGAGAGACCCACGCACCGCGATGAAGAGTGGCCCCCGCTCGCCGCAACTACAGAAAGCCCTCGCGCACAAACGAAGATCGAACACTGCCAAAAATAAATAAATAAATAAATAAATAAATAAATAAATAAATAAATAAATATTAAAAAAAAAAGTCACAGGCTGGCAATCCTGCACTCCAACAATATTTACCATAGCCAACACTTGGAAGCAATGAAAATGTCCATCAACTGAGGAATGCACAAAGTACAAGTGGTCCAAGTACACAGTGGAAAATTACTCCAATACAAAATAAAAATTAAATTTAAAAATTGAACAAAAGTAAAGACACATCAGCTTGTGTGGGTTTGTCCGGGCACACTCCACTCTAATTTATAACTGAGAAACACCACAGGCCGCAAGGGCATTTCCCTAGTTACCAGGGTGGGGAACATAGAAAGGCTGCCACCCTCTGGCAGTTACCTGCAAAAACAGCTTTAAGGCCTGTGCTAATGGTCATTTCATAGGAAGAAGTAATGCAGGACTGTAAATGAAACATGCCCTCAATATGTCTTGAGGGAGGTAATGGCCAAAACATTTCAAAATGTGACACATACTTTAAGAGAACACTTTGAAGAACTAAGGGGTAATCACAGCTTGAAAAATAAAAAGGATATGCCTTAAAGCTCAGTTTCAACGGATTATGAGGCATATGCGAATTCAACCAAAAAGAGGTATCAGCTCACACTTGTCAGAAAAACCATCAGCAAGAAAACTACAAACAATAAATGCTGAAGCTGTTGTGGAGAAATGCATACCCTCAACTTCAAGGGGGACGTAACTTGGAAAGGGCCACAAATGAGAACAGAATGGAGGTGCCTTAAAAAGGTAGACATTGAGCTACGATATGATCCAGCAGGCCCACTTCTCGACCTATAATCTAAGAAGAGAGAATTGGAAAGACACAGGCAGGCAAATCTGCATTGCACAGTATTACAATAGCCAAGATATGGAGGTAACCAAAAAGTCCAACAACAGATGGGTGGACAAAGAAGAACTCCTCCATGTATAGATGGAATATTCGCTAGTGAAAAAAATGAAACAATGCCATTTGCAGCACCATAGATGAGTCTAGACGTAATCACACCACCTGTAGTAAGTGAGAAAGTAAAAGACACATATCCTATCATATCACTTTTAGGAGTTACATAAAAATTGATACTAATGAAGATATTTCCACAGAGAAAGGCAATCACAGATTCATTAAAAAACTTATGGTTCATCAAATAGAAAGGGATGAGGATTGGATAATTTACCATATTGGGGTTAACAGAGATATACAAACCATGTGAAATATATAATCACCAAAGACGTACGGAAGACCAGGAGAAGACTACTCAACATTGTGTCATAACCTATATGGGAAAAGGATGCGAGGAAGAATAGATACACGTATATGTGTGAAAGAACCACATTTGCCCACCTAGAACAAACAAACCATTGTAATCAAATTTGCTTGGATAAAAAATAAAAAGTAAATTATAAATATGAACAACAAGTAATGAGACATAAACATAAAGGGCTTTTTCCTGGCACATTCCATTCTAATTTACAACCTAGAACACCACTTCCATTAAGGCTCTGTTTCCCCACTTACCAAATTTGGTAAAGGAGAAATGATGCCACCTTGTGGCCGTTTCCTGCAAGAGCAGCTTTAAACTCACAGCTAATGGTCACTTAACATTCACAAGGACTCAGGGCTGTAAAGGACACCTGCCCTAAAAAATTGTGCTGAAGTAGGGAATGGACAAAAATTTCAAAACAGGCAAATGTTTCCAGACGAGAGTACGAATATTAACGTTTTACTCACGCTCTTTAAAAAAAAAGGAAAATGGATAAAAGCTCAACCTCAGGGAGTGTTAGACCCATGAAATCTAATCTACAAAAAGTTTCAACTTACACCAGTCGACTGACCATCAGCAAAAAGTCTACAAACAATAAATGCTGACGGGGTTTTAGAGAACTGTGTACCCTCTACCTGCTGGTGAGACGTAAAGGGGTAACGGCCAATAATGAGAACAGAAAGGAACTGTGTTTAAAAGTAAAAATGGAGGTACCATTCAATCCAGCGGGCGCACCATTGGACCTCTCACCGGAGAAGACAAGAATCGAGAAGACACAGGCTGCAAAAGCTTCAGTGCAGCCTTATTCACAATAGCCAAGACAGTGAAGGAATCAAAATGTCCAACAACAGGTGAATAGATAAAGAAGAAGTGGTCCATGTACACAATGGAATATTAGCCATGGAAAACAATGAACCATTGTTTTTTGAGGCACCACAAATGAGTCTGGAGATAATCACGAAACATGAGGTAAGTCCGAAAGCAAAAGACCTATATTCTATGATATCACTTATAGACGTTATCTAATAACTGACACAAATGAACATATTTCCACAGAGAAAGACACTCACAGATTTAGAAAACAAACTATGCTCATCTAAAAGGAAAGGTGGGGGGAGTGGATAAATTAAGGTTAGTGTTACTATATGTATACAAACACATATTATATACATATCTCAAAAAGACCTACCATATAGAAGGGAGGTGTGCGGAACCCTCTGTAACATTTTACATGGGAAGGGGATCTGTACTTGAATAGACATATATAATGTACAAATGAACCAGATTGTGTACACCTCGGACAAACAATATTCTAAGCTTTACCCCAATTAAAAAAATTTTTAAAACCAAGAAGAAATAATGAGACATAAACTTATGGGGGTTTCCCCATGCACATTCCAATATAATTTACAACCTAGGAACACGACTTCCAGAAAGGCTCTGCTGCCCTAGTACCCAGATTTGGGAATGAAGGAATGCTGCCTGCTTGAGGCCACTTCCCACAACAGCAGCTTTTAACCCATTGCTAAAGGTCACTAAATATGCACCACACTTGCAGTTCGGGAAATGAGACCTGCTCTCTAAAAAAATTCTGGGCTGGAACATCGACCAAAAAATTTAACAGAGGGCAAGCTTCCAAGAAGACAATTTCAAGAGTTATATTGTACTCCCAACTGTTTCCTTTTTTTAGCAGAAAAGAAAACGGCGGAGAAAAATGATGAGTTTTATGAATTTTCAAAGACATGCAAACCCAAAGGACAAAAACCTATCAGCTCACACCAGCCAGAAGGGCCATTAGCATAAATGCTGCAAACAATAAATGCTGAAGCGATTGTGGAGAAATGCGTACCCTCGATTCTAAGGGGGACGTGGTAAGAGCCACTAATGAAAACACAAAGAAGGTGCTTTGAAAAGGTTAACACGGTGCTACCAGTCAATCAATCACACCCACTGCTGGGCCTATAACCTGAGAAAATGAGAATCAAAAAGTCACAGGCTTGGGGCTTCCCTGGTGGTGCAGTGGTTGAGAGTCTGCCTGCCAATGCAGGGCACACGGGTTCGAGCCCCGGTCTGGGAAGATCCCACATGCCGCCGAGCCACTGGGCCCGTGAGCCACAACCACTGAGCCTGCGCGCATGGAGCCTGTGCTCCGCAACAAGAGAGGCCGCGATAGTGAGAGACCCACGCACCGCGATGAAGAGTGGCCCCCGCTCGCCGCAACTACAGAAAGCCCTCACGCACAAACGAAGATCGAACACTGCCAAAAATAAATAAATAAATAAATAAATAAATAAATAAATAAATAAATAAATATTAAAAAAAAAAGTCACAGGCTGGCAATCCTGCACTCCAACAATATTTACCATAGCCAACACTTGGAAGCAATGAAAATGTCCATCAACTGAGGAATGCACAAAGTAGAAGTGGTCCAAGTACACAGTGGAAAATTACTCCAATAAGAAATAAAAATTAAATTTAAAAATTGAACAAAAGTAAAGACACATCAGCTTGTGTGGGTTTGTCCGGGCACACTCCACTCTAATTTATAACTGAGAAACACCACAGGCCGCAAGGGCATTTCCCTAGTTACCAGGGTGGGGAACATAGAAAGGCTGCCACCCTCTGGCAGTTACCTGCAAAAACAGCTTTAAGGCCTGTGCTAATGGTCATTTCATAGGAAGAAGTAATGCAGGACTGTAAATGAAACATGCCCTCAATATGTCTTGAGGGAGGTAATGGCCAAAACATTTCAAAATGTGACACATACTTTAAGAGAACACTTTGAAGAACTAAGGGGTAATCACAGCTTGAAAAATAAAAAGGATATGCCTTAAAGCTCAGTTTCAACGGATTATGAGGCACATGCGAATTCAACCAAAAAGAGGTATCAGCCCACACTTGTCAGAAAAACCATCAGCAAGAAAACTACAAACAATAAATGCTGAAGCTGTTGTGGAGAAATGCATACCCTCAACTTCAAGGGGGACGTAACTTGGAAAGGGCCACAAATGAGAACAGAATGGAGGTGCCTTAAAAAGGTAGACATTGAGCTACGATATGATCCAGCAGGCCCACTTCTCGACCTATAATCTAAGAAGAGAGAATTGGAAAGACACAGGCAGGCAAATCTGCATTGCACAGTATTACAATAGCCAAGATATGGAGGTAACCAAAAAGTCCACCAACAGATGGGTGGACAAAGAAGAACTCCTCCATGTATAGATGGAATATTCGCTAGTGAAAAAAATGAAACAATGCCATTTGCAGCACCATAGATGAGTCTAGACGTAATCACACCACCTGTAGTAAGTGAGAAAGTAAAAGACACATATCCTATCATATCACTTTTAGGAGTTACATAAAAATTGATACTAATGAAGATATTTCCACAGAGAAAGGCAATCACAGATTCATTAAAAAACTTATGGTTCATCAAATAGAAAGGGATGAGGATTGGATAATTTACCATATTGGGGTTAACAGAGATATACAAACCATGTGAAATATATAATCACCAAAGACGTACGGAAGACCAGGAGAAGACTACTCAACATTGTGTCATAACCTATATGGGAAAAGGATGCGAGGAAGAATAGATACACGTATATGTGTGAAAGAACCACATTTGCCCACCTAGAACAAACAAACCATTGTAATCAAATTTGCTTGGATAAAAAATAAAAAGTAAATTATAAATATGAACAACAAGTAATGAGACATAAACATAAAGGGCTTTTTCCTGGCACATTCCATTCTAATTTACAACCTAGAACACCACTTCCATTAAGGCTCTGTTTCCCCACTTACCAAATTTGGTAAAGGAGAAATGATGCCACCTTGTGGCCGTTTCCTGCAAGAGCAGCTTTAAACTCACAGCTAATGGTCACTTAACATTCACAATGACTCAGGGCTGTAAAGGACACCTGCCCTAAAAAATTGTGCTGAAGTAGGGAATGGACAAAAATTTCAAAACAGGCAAATGTCTCCAGAAGAGAGTATGAATATTAACGTTTTACTCACGCTCTTTAAAAAAAAAGGAAAATGGATAAAAGCTCAACCTCAGGGAGTGTTAGACCCATGAAATCTAATCTACAAAAAGTTTCAACTTACACCAGTCGACTGACCATCAGCAAAAAGTCTACAAACAATAAATGCTGACGGGGTTTTAGAGAACTGTGTACCCTCTACCTGCTGGTGAGACGTAAAGGGGTAACGGCCAATAATGAGAACAGAAAGGAACTGTGTTTAAAAGTAAAAATGGAGGTACCATTCAATCCAGCGGGCGCACCATTGGACCTCTCACCGGAGAAGACAAGAATCGAGAAGACACAGGCCGCAAAAGCTTCAGTGCAGCCTTATTCACAATAGCCAAGACAGTGAAGGAATCAAAATGTCCAACAACAGGTGAATAGATAAAGAAGAAGTGGTCCATGTACACAATGGAATATTAGCCATGGAAAACAATGAACCATTGTTCTTTGAGGCACCACAAATGAGTCTGGAGATAATCACGAAACATGAGGTAAGTCCGAAAGCAAGAGACCTATATTCTATGATATCACTTAGAGACGTTATCTAATAACTGACACAAATGAACATATTTCCAAAGAGAAAGACACTCACAGATTTAGAAAACAAACTATGCTCATCTAAAAGGAAAGGTGGGGGGAGTGGATAAATTAAGGTTAGTGTTACTATATGTATACAAACACATATTATATACATATCTCAAAAAGACCTACCATATAGAAGGGAGGTGTGCGGAACCCTCTGTAACATTTTACATGGGAAGGGGATCTGTACTTGAATAGACATATATAATGTACAAATGAACCAGATTGTGTACACCTCGGACAAAAAATATTCTAAGCTTTACCCCAATTAAAAATTTTTTAAAACCAAGAAGAAATAATGAGACATAAACTTATGGGGGTTTCCCCATCCACATTCCAATATAATTTACAACCTAGGAACACGACTTCCAGAAAGGCTCTGCTGCCCTAGTACCCAGATTTGGGAATGAAGGAATGCTGCCTGCTTGAGGCCACTTCCCACAACAGCAGCTTTTAACCCATTGCTAAAGGTCACTAAATATGCACCACACTTGCGGTTCGGGAAATGAGACCTGCTCTCTAAAAAAATTCTGGGCTGGAACATCGACCAAAAAATTTAACAGAGGGCAAGTTTCCAAGAAGACAATTTCAAGAATTATATTGTACTCCCAACTGTTTCCTTTTTTTAGCAGAAAAGAAAACGGCAGAGGAAAATGATGAGTTTTATGAATTTTCAAAGACATGAAAACGCAAAGTACAAAAACCTATCAGCTCACACCAGCCAGAAGGGCCATTAGCATAAATGCTGAAAACAATAAATGCTGAAGCGATTGTGGAGAAATGCGTACCCTCGATTCTAAGGGGGATGTGGTAAGAGCCACTAATGAAAACACAAAGAAGGTGCTTTGATACGGGTAACATGGTGCTACCAGTCAATCAATCACACCCACTGCTGGGCCTATCACCTGAGAAAATGAGAATCAAAAAGTCACAGGCTTGGGGCTTCCCTGGTGGTGCAATGGTTGAGAGTCTGCCTGCCAATGCAGGGCACACGGGTTCGAGCCCCGGTCTGGGAAGATCCCACATGCCGCGGAGCAACTGGGCCCGTGAGCCACAACCACTGAGCCTGCGCGCATGGAGCCTGTGCTCCGCAACAAGAGAGGCCGCGATAGTGAGAGACCCACGCACCGCGATGAAGAGTGGCCCCCGCTCGCCGCAACTACAGAAAGCCCTCGCGCACAAACGAAGATCGAACACTGCCAAAAATAAATAAATAAATAAATAAATAAATAAATAAATAAATAAATATTAAAAAAAAAAGTCACAGGCTGGCAATCCTGCACTCCACCAATATTTACCATACCCAACACTTGGAAGCAATGAAAATGTCCATCAACTGAGGAATGCACAAAGTAGAAGTGGTCCAAGTACACAGTGGAAAATTACTCCAATAAAAAATAAAAATTAAATTTAAAAATTGAACAAAAGTAAAGACACATCAGCTTGTGTGGGTTTGTCCGGGCACACTCTACTCTAATTTATAACTGAGAAACACCACAGGCCGCAAGGGCATTTCCCTAGTTACCAGGGTGGGGAACATAGAAAGGCTGCCACCCTCTGGCAGTTACCTGCAAAAACAGCTTTAAGGCCTGTGCTAATGGTCATTTCATAGGAAGAAGTAATGCAGGACTGTAAATGAAACATGCCCTCAATATGTCTTGAGGGAGGTAATGGCCAAAACATTTCAAAATGTGACACATACTTTAAGAGAACACTTTGAAGAACTAAGGGGTAATCACAGCTTGAAAAATAAAAAGGATATGCCTTAAAGCTCAGTTTCAACGGATTATGAGGCACATGCGAATTCAACCAAAAAGAGGTATCAGCTCACACTTGTCAGAAAAACCATCAGCAAGAAAACTACAAACAATAAATGCTGAAGCTGTTGTGGAGAAATGCATACCCTCAACTTCAAGGGGGACGTAACTTGGAAAGGGCCACAAATGAGAACAGAATGGAGTTGCCTTAAAAAGGTAGACATTGAGCTACGATATGATCCAGCAGGCCCACTTCTCGACCTATAATCTAAGAAGAGAGAATTGGAAAGACACAGGCAGGCAAATCTGCATTGCACAGTATTACAATAGCCAAGATATGGAGGTAACCAAAAAGTCCAACAACAGATGGGTGGACAAAGAAGAACTCCTCCATGTATAGATGGAATATTCGCTAGTGAAAAAAATGAAACAATGCCATTTGCAGCACCATAGATGAGTCTAGACGTAATCACACCACCTGTAGTAAGTGAGAAAGTAAAAGACACATATCCTATCATATCACTTTTAGGAGTTACATAAAAATTGATACTAATGAAGATATTTCCACAGAGAAAGGCAATCACAGATTCATTAAAAAACTTATGGTTCATCAAATAGAAAGGGATGAGGATTGGATAATTTACCATATTGGGGTTAACAGAGATATACAAACCATGTGAAATATATAATCACCAAAGACGTACGGAAGACCAGGAGAAGACTACTCAACATTGTGTCATAACCTATATGGGAAAAGGATGCGAGGAAGAATAGATACACGTATATGTGTGAAAGAAACACATTTGCCCACCTAGAACAAACAAACCATTGTAATCAAATTTGCTTGGATAAAAAATAAAAAGTAAATTATAAATATGAACAACAAGTAATGAGACAAAAACATAAAGGGCTTTTTCCTGGCACATTCCATTCTAATTTACAACCTAGAACACCACTTCCATTAAGGCTCTGTTTCCCCACTTACCAAATTTGGTAAAGGAGAAATGATGCCACCTTGTGGCCGTTTCCTGCAAGAGCAGCTTTAAACTCACAGCTAATGGTCACTTAACATTCACAAGGACTCAGGGCTGTAAAGGACACCTGCCCTAAAAAATTGTGCTGAAGTAGGGAATGGACAAAAATTTCAAAACAGGCAAATGTTTCCAGACGAGAGTACGAATATTAACGTTTTACTCACGCTCTTTAAAAAAAAAGGAAAATGGATAAAAGCTCAACCTCAGGGAGTGTTAGACCCATGAAATCTAATCTACAAAAAGTTTCAACTTACACCAGTCGACTGACCATCAGCAAAAAGTCTACAAACAATAAATGCTGACGGGGTTTTAGAGAACTGTGTACCCTCTACCTGCTGGTGAGACGTAAAGGGGTAACGGCCAATAATGAGAACAGAAAGGAACTGTGTTTAAAAGTAAAAATGGAGGTACCATTCAATCCAGCGGGCGCACCATTGGACCTCTCACCGGAGAAGACAAGAATCGAGAAGACACAGGCCGCAAAAGCTTCAGTGCAGCCTTATTCACAATAGCCAAGACAGTGAAGGAATCAAAATGTCCAACAACAGGTGAATAGATAAAGAAGAAGTGGTCCATGTACACAATGGAATATTAGCCATGGAAAACAATGAACCATTGTTTTTTGAGGCTCCACAAATGAGTCTGGAGATAATCACGAAACATGAGGTAAGTCCGAAAGCAAAAGACCTATATTCTATGATATCACTTATAGACGTTATCTAATAACTGACACAAATGAACATATTTCCACAGAGAAAGACACTCACAGATTTAGAAAACAAACTATGCTCATCTAAAAGGAAAGGTGGGGGGAGTGGATAAATTAAGGTTAGTGTTACTATATGTATACAAACACATATTATATACATATCTCAAAAAGACCTACCATATAGAAGGGAGGTGTGCGGAACCCTCTGTAACATTTTACATGGGAAGGGGATCTGTACTTGAATAGACATATATAATGTACAAATGAACCAGATTGTGTACACCTCGGACAAACAATATTCTAAGCTTTACCCCAATTAAAAAAATTTTTAAAACCAAGAAGAAATAATGAGACATAAACTTATGGGGGTTTCCCCATGCACATTCCAATATAATTTACAACCTAGGAACACGACTTCCAGAAAGGCTCTGCTGCCCTAGTACCCAGATTTGGGAATGAAGGAATGCTGCCTGCTTGAGGCCACTTCCCACAACAGCAGCTTTTAACCCATTGCTAAAGGTCACTAAATATGCACCACACTTGCGGTTCGGGAAATGAGACCTGCTCTCTAAAAAAATTCTGGGCTGGAACATCGACCAAAAAATTTAACAGAGGGCAAGTTTCCAAGAAGACAATTTCAAGAATTATATTGTACTCCCAACTGTTTCCTTTTTTTAGCAGAAAAGAAAACGGCAGAGGAAAATGATGAGTTTTATGAATTTTCAAAGACATGAAAACGCAAAGTACAAAAACCTATCAGCTCACACCAGCCAGAAGGGCCATTAGCATAAATGCTGAAAACAATAAATGCTGAAGCGATTGTGGAGAAATGCGTACCCTCGATTCTAAGGGGGATGTGGTAAGAGCCACTAATGAAAACACAAAGAAGGTGCTTTGATACGGGTAACATGGTGCTACCAGTCAATCAATCACACCCACTGCTGGGCCTATCACCTGAGAAAATGAGAATCAAAAAGTCACAGGCTTGGGGCTTCCCTGGTGGTGCAGTGGTTGAGAGTCTGCCTGCCAATGCAGGGCACACGGGTTCGAGCCCCGGTCTGGGAAGATCCCACATGCCGCGGAGCAACTGGGCCCGTGAGCCACAACCACTGAGCCTGCGCGCATGGAGCCTGTGCTCCGCAACAAGAGAGGCCGCGATAGTGAGAGACCCACGCACCGCGATGAAGAGTGGCCCCCGCTCGCCGCAACTACAGAAAGCCCTCGCGCACAAACGAAGATCGAACACTGCCAAAAATAAATAAATAAATAAATAAATAAATAAATAAATAAATAAATAAATATTAAAAAAAAAAGTCACAGGCTGGCAATCCTGCACTCCAACAATATTTACCATAGCCAACACTTGGAAGCAATGAAAATGTCCATCAACTGAGGAATGCACAAAGTAGAAGTGGTCCAAGTACACAGTGGAAAATTACTCCAATACAAAATAAAAATTAAATTTAAAAATTGAACAAAAGTAAAGACACATCAGCTTGTGTGGGTTTGTCCGGGCACACTCCACTCTAATTTATAACTGAGAAACACCACAGGCCGCAAGGGCATTTCCCTAGTTACCAGGGTGGGGAACATAGAAAGGCTGCCACCCTCTGGCAGTTACCTGCAAAAACAGCTTTAAGGCCTGTGCTAATGGTCATTTCATAGGAAGAAGTAATGCAGGACTGTAAATGAAACATGCCCTCAATATGTCTTGAGGGAGGTAATGGCCAAAACATTTCAAAATGTGACACATACTTTAAGAGAACACTTTGAAGAACTAAGGGGTAATCACAGCTTGAAAAATAAAAAGGATATGCCTTAAAGCTCAGTTTCAACGGATTATGAGGCACATGCGAATTCAACCAAAAAGAGGTATCAGCTCACACTTGTCAGAAAAACCATCAGCAAGAAAACTACAAACAATAAATGCTGAAGCTGTTGTGGAGAAATGCATACCCTCAACTTCAAGGGGGACGTAACTTGGAAAGGGCCACAAATGAGAACAGAATGGAGGTGCCTTAAAAAGGTAGACATTGAGCTACGATATGATCCAGCAGGCCCACTTCTCGACCTATAATCTAAGAAGAGAGAATTGGAAAGACACAGGCAGGCAAATCTGCATTGCACAGTATTACAATAGCCAAGATATGGAGGTAACCAAAAAGTCCAACAACAGATGGGTGGACAAAGAAGAACTCCTCCATGTATAGATGGAATATTCGCTAGTGAAAAAAATGAAACAATGCCATTTGCAGCACCATAGATGAGTCTAGACGTAATCACACCACCTGTAGTAAGTGAGAAAGTAAAAGACACATATCCTATCATATCACTTTTAGGAGTTACATAAAAATTGATACTAATGAAGATATTTCCACAGAGAAAGGCAATCACAGATTCATTAAAAAACTTATGGTTCATCAAATAGAAAGGGATGAGGATTGGATAATTTACCATATTGGGGTTAACAGAGATATACAAACCATGTGAAATATATAATCACCAAAGACGTACGGAAGACCAGGAGAAGACTACTCAACATTGTGTCATAACCTATATGGGAAAAGGATGCGAGGAAGAATAGATACACGTATATGTGTGAAAGAACCACATTTGCCCACCTAGAACAAACAAACCATTGTAATCAAATTTGCTTGGATAAAAAATAAAAAGTAAATTATAAATATGAACAACAAGTAATGAGACATAAACATAAAGGGCTTTTTCCTGGCACATTCCATTCTAATTTACAACCTAGAACACCACTTCCATTAAGGCTCTGTTTCCCCACTTACCAAATTTGGTAAAGGAGAAATGATGCCACCTTGTGGCCGTTTCCTGCAAGAGCAGCTTTAAACTCACAGCTAATGGTCACTTAACATTCACAATGACTCAGGGCTGTAAAGGACACCTGCCCTAAAAAATTGTGCTGAAGTAGGGAATGGACAAATATTTCAAAACAGGCAAATGTCTCCAGAAGAGAGTATGAATATTAACGTTTTACTCACGCTCTTTTAAAAAAAAAGGAAAATGGATAAAAGCTCAACCTCAGGGAGTGTTAGACCCATGAAATCTAATCTACAAAAAGTTTCAACTTACACCAGTCGACTGACCATCAGCAAAAAGTCTACAAACAATAAATGCTGACGGGGTTTTAGAGAACTGTGTACCCTCTACCTGCTGGTGAGACGTAAAGGGGTAACGGCCAATAATGAGAAAAGAAAGGAACTGTGTTTAAAAGTAAAAATGGAGGTACCATTCAATCCAGCGGGCGCACCATTGGACCTCTCACCGGAGAAGACAAGAATCGAGAAGACACAGGCCGCAAAAGCTTCAGTGCAGCCTTATTCACAATAGCCAAGACAGTGAAGGAATCAAAATGTCCAACAACAGGTGAATAGATAAAGAAGAAGTGGTCCATGTACACAATGGAATATTAGCCATGGAAAACAATGAACCATTGTTTTTTGAGGCACCACAAATGAGTCTGGAGATAATCACGAAACATGAGGTAAGTCCGAAAGCAAAAGACCTATATTCTATGATATCACTTATAGACGTTATCTAACAACTGACACAAATGAACATATTTCCACAGAGAAAGACACTCACAGATTTAGAAAACAAACTATGCTCATCTAAAAGGAAAGGTGGGGGGAGTGGATAAATTAAGGTTAGTGTTACTATATGTATACAAACACATATTATATACATATCTCAAAAAGACCTACCATATAAAAGGGAGGTGTGCGGAACCCTCTGTAACATTTTACATGGGAAGGGGATCTGTACTTGAATAGACATATATAATGTACAAATGAACCAGATTGTGTACACCTCGGACAAACAATATTCTAAGCTTTACCCCAATTAAAAAAATTTTTAAAACCAAGAAGAAATAATGAGACATAAACTTATGGGGGTTTCCCCATGCACATTCCAATATAATTTACAACCTAGGAACACGACTTCCAGAAAGGCTCTGCTGCCCTAGTACCCAGATTTGGGAATGAAGGAATGCTGCCTGCTTGAGGCCACTTCCCACAACAGCAGCTTTTAACCCATTGCTAAAGGTCACTAAATATGCACCACACTTGCAGTTTGGGAAATGAGACCTGCTCTCTAAAAAAATTCTGGGCTGGAACATCGACCAAAAAATTTAACAGAGGGCAAGCTTCCAAGAAGACAATTTCAAGAATTATATTGTACTCCCAACTGTTTCCTTTTTTTAGCAGAAAAGAAAACGGCAGAGGAAAATGATGAGTTTTATGAATTTTCAAAGACATGAAAACGCAAAGTACAAAAACCTATCAGCTCACACCAGCCAGAAGGGCCATTAGCATAAATGCTGAAAACAATAAATGCTGAAGCGATTGTGGAGAAATGCGTACCCTCGATTCTAAGGGGGATGTGGTAAGAGCCACTAATGAAAACACAAAGAAGGTGCTTTGATAAGGGTAACATGGTGCTACCAGTCAATCAATCACACCCACTGCTGGGCCTATCACCTGAGAAAATGAGAATCAAAAAGTCACAGGCTTGGGGCTTCCCTGGTGGTGCAGTGGTTGAGAGTCTGCCTGCCAATGCAGGGCACACGGGTTCGAGCCCCGGTCTGGGAAGATCCCACATGCCGCAGAGCAACTGGGCCCGTGAGCCACAACCACTGAGCCTGCGCGCATGGAGCCTGTGCTCCGCAACAAGAGAGGCCACGATAGTGAGAGACCCACGCACCGCGATGAAGAGTGGCCCCCACTCGCCGCAACTACAGAAAGCCCTCGCGCACAAACGAAGATCCAACACAGCCAAAAATAAATAAATAAATAAATAAATAAATAAATAAATAAATAAATATTAAAAAAAAAAAAGTCACAGGCTGGCAATCCTGCACTCCAAAAATATTTACCATAGCCAACACTTGGAAGCAATGAAAATGTCCATCAACCGAGGAATGCACAAAGTAGAAGTGGTCCACGTACACAGTGGAAAATTACTCCAATAAAAAATAAAAATTAAATTTAAAAATCCAACAAAAGTAAAGAGACATCAGCTTGTGTGGGTTTGTCCGGGCACACTCCACTCTAATTTATAACCGAGAAACACCACAGGCCACAAAGGCATTTCCCTAGTTACCAGGGAGGGGAACATAGAAAGGCTGCCACCCTCTGGCAGTTACCTGCAAAAGCAGCTTTAAGGCCTGTGCTAATGATCATTTCATAGGAAGAAGTAATGCAGGACCGTAAATGAAACCTGCCCTCAAAATGTCTTGAGGGAGGTAATGGCCAAAACATTTCAAAATGTGACACATACTTTAAGAGAACACTTTGAAGAACTAAGGGGTAATCACAGCTTGAAAAATAAAAAGGATATGCCTTAAAGCTCAATTTCAACGGATTATGAGGCACATGTGAATTCAACCAAAAAGAGTTGTCAGCTCACACTAGTCAGAAAAACCATCAGCAAGAAAACTACAAACAATAAATGCTGAAGCTGTTGTGGAGAAATGCATACCCTCAACTTCAAGGGGGACGTAACTTGGAAAGGGCCACGAATGAGAACAGAATGGAGGTGCCTTAAAAAGGTAAACATTGAGCTACCATATGATCCAGCAGGCCCACTCCTCGACCTATAATCTAAGAAGAGAGAATTGGAAAAACACAGGCAGGCCAATCTGCATTGCACAGTATTACAATAGCCAAGATATGTAGGTAACCAAAAAGTCCACCAACAGATGGGTGGACAAAGAAGAACTCCTCCATGTGTAGATGGAATATTCGCTAGTGAAAAAAATGAAACAATGCCATTTGCAGCACCATAGATGAGTCTAGACGTAAGCACACCACCTGTAGTAAGTGAGAAAGTAAAAGACACATATACTATTATATCACTTTTAGGAGTTACTTAAAAATTGATACCAATGAAGATATTTCCACAGAGAAATGCAATCACAGATTCATTAAAATCCTTATGGTTCACCAAATAGAAAGGGATGAGGATTGGATAATTTACCATATTGGGGTTAACAGAGATATACAAACCGTGTGAAATATATAATCACCAAAGACGTACGGAAGACCAGGAGAAGACTACTCAACATTGTGTCATAACCTACATGGGAAAAGGATGCGAGGAAGAATAGATACACGTATATGTGTGAAACAACCACATTTGCACACCTAGAACAAACAAACCATTGTAATCAAATTTGCTTGGATAAAAAATAAAAAGTAAATTATAAATATGAACAAGATGTAATGAGACATAAACATAAAGGACATTTTCCTGGCACATTCCATTCTAATTTACAACCTAGAACACCACTTCCATTAAGGCTTCGTTTCCCCAGTTACCAAATTTGGTAAAGGAGAAATGATGCCACCTTTTGGCCGTTTCCTGCAAGAGCAGCTTTAAACTCACAGCTAATGGTCAGTTAACATTCTCAAGGACTCAGGGCTGTAAAGGACACCTGCCCTAAAAAATTGTGCTGAAGTAGGGAATGGACAAAAAATTCAAAACAGGCAAATGTTTCAAGAAGAGAGTGTGAATATTAACGTTTAACTCACGCTCTTTTAAAAAAAAGGAAAATGGATAAAAGCTCAACCTCACGGAGTGTTAGACCCATGCAATCTAATCTACAAAAAGTTTCAATTTACACCAGTCGACTGAACATCAGCAAAAAGTCTACAAACAATAAATGCTGAAGGGGTATTAGAGAACTGTGTACCCTCTACCTTCTGGTGAGACGTAAAGGGGTAACGGCCAATAATGAGAACAGAAAGGAGCTGTGTTTAAAAGTAAAAATGGAGGTACCATTCAATCCAGCAGGCGCACCATTGGACCTCTCACCGGAGAAGACAAGAATCGAGAAGACACAGGATGCAAAACCTGCAGTGCAGCCTAATTCACAATAGCCAAGACAGTGAAGGAATCAAAATGTCCAACAACAGATAAATGGATAAAGACGAAGTGGTCCATGTATACAATGGAATATTAGCCATGGAAAACAATGAACCATTGCTCTTTGAGGCACCACAAATGAGTCTGGAGATAATCACGAAACATGAGGTAAGTCCGAAAGCAAAAGACCTATATTCTATGATATCACTTATAGGCGTTATCTAATAACTGACACAAAAGAACATATTTCCACAGAGAAAGACACTCACTGACTTACAAAACAAAGTATGCTCATGTAAAAGGAAAGGTGTGGGGAATGGATAAATTAAGATTAGTGTTACTATATGTATACAAACACATATTATATACATATCTCAAAAAGCCCGACCATATAGCAAGGGAGGTGTGCGGAACCCTCTGTAACATTTTACATGGGAAGAGGGTCTGTACTTGAATAGACATATATAATGTACAAATGAACCAGATTGTGTACACCTAGGACGAACAATATTCTAAGCTTTACCCCAATTAAAAAAAAAATTTAAAACCAAGAAGAAATAATGAGACATAAACTTATGGGGGTTTCTCCATGCACATTCCAATGTAATTTACAACCTAGGAACACGACTTCCAGAAAGGCTCTGCTGCCCTAGTACCCAGGATTGGGAATGCAGAAATGCTGCCTGCTTGAGGCCACTTCCCACAACAGCAGCTTTAAACCCATTGCTAAAAGTCACTAAATATGCACCACACTTGCAGTTCGGTAAATGACACCTGCTCTCTAAAAAAATTCTGGGGTGGAAAATCGACCAAAAATTAAAGAGAGGGCAAGCTTCCAAGAAGACAATTTCAAGAGTTATATTGTACTCCCAATTGTTTCATTTTTGTAACAGAAAAGAAAACGGTGGAGAAAAATGATGAGTTTTATGAATTTTCAAAGACATGCAAACCCAACGTAAAAAAACCTATCAGCTCACACCAGCCAGAAGGGCCATTAGCATAAATGCTGCAAACAATAAATGCTGAAGCGATTGTGGAGAAATGCGTACCCTCGATGATAAGAGGGACGTGGTAAGAGCCACTAATGAAAACACAAAGAAGGTGCTTTGAAAAGGGAAACACGGTGCTATCAGTCAATCAATCACACCCACTGCTTGGCCTATCACGTGAGAAAATGAGAATCAAAAAGCCACAGGATGGCAATGCTGCACTCCAACAATATTTACCATAGCCAACACTTGGAAGCAAAGAAAATGTCCATCAACCATGGAATGCACAATGTAGAAGTGGTCCACGTACACACTGGAAAATTACTCCAATAAAAAATAAAAATTTAATTTAAAAATCCAACAAAAGTAAAGAGACATCAGCTTGTGTGGGTGTGTCCGGGCACACTCCACTCTAATTTATAACCGAGAAACACCACAGGCCACAAGGGCTTTTCCCTCGTTACCAGGGTGGGGAACATAGAAAGGCTGCCACCCTCTGGCTTTTACCTGCAAAAGCAGCTTTAAAGCCTGTGCTAATGGTCATTTCATAGGAAGAAGTAATGCAGGACTGTAAATGAAACCTGCCCTCAAAATGTCTTGAGAGAGGTAATGGCCAAAACATTTAAAAATGTGACACATACTTTAAGAGAACACTTTGAAGAACTAAGAGGTAATCTCAGCTTGAAAAATAAAAAGGACATGCCTTAAAGCTCAATTTCCACGGATTATGAAGCACATGCGAATTCAACCACCAAGAGGTATCAGCTCACACTTGTCAGAATAACCATCAGCAAGAAAACTACAAACAATAAATGCTGAAGGTGTTTTGGAGAATTGAATACCTTCATCTTCAAGTGGGACATAACTTGGAAAGGGCCACGAATAAGAACAGAATGGAGGTGCCTTTAAAAGGTAAACATTGAGCTACCATATGATCCAGGAGGCCCACTCCTCGACCTATAATATAAGAAGAGAAAATTGGAAAGACACAGGCAGGCAAATCTGCATGGCACAGTATTACAATAGCCAAGATATGGAATTAAACAAAAAGTCCACCAACAGATGGGTGGACAAAGAAGAACTCCTCCATGTACAGATGGAATATTCGCTAGTGAAAGAAATGAAACAATGCCATTTGCAGCACCATAGATGGGTCTATACGTAATCACGCCACCTGTAATAAGTGAGAAAGCAAAAGACACATATCCTATCATATCACTTTTAGGAGTTACTTAAAAATTGATACCAATGAAGATATTTCGAAAGAGAAAGGCAATCACAGATTCATTAAAAAACTTATGGTTCACCAAATAGAAAGGGATTAGGATTGGATACATTACCATTTTGGGGTTAACAGAGATATACAAACCATGTGAAATATATAATCAGCAAAGACGTATGGAAGACCAGGAGAAGACTACTCAACATTGTGTCATAACCTACATGGGAAAAAGATGCGAGGAATAACAGATACACGTATATGTGTGAAAGAACCACATTTGCACACCTAGAACAAACAAACCATTGTAATCAAATTTGCTTGGATAAAAAATAAAAAGTAAATTATAAATATGAACAGGAAGTAATGAGACATGAACATAAAGGGCTTTTTCCTGGCACATTCCATTTTAATTTACAACCTAGAACACCACTTCCATTAAGGATCTGTTTCCCCAGTTACCAAATATGGTAAAGGAGAAATGATGTCACCTTGTGCCCATTTCCTGCAAGAGCAGATTTAAACTCACAGCTAATGGTCACTTAACATTCACAAGGACTCAGGACTGTAAAGGACACCTGCCCTAAATAATTGTGCTGAAGGAGGGAATGGACAAAAAAATTCAAAACAGGCAAATGTTTCAAGAAGATACTATGAATGGTTACGTTTTACTCACGCTCTTTAAAAAAAATGGAAAATGGATAAAGGCTCAACCTCAGGGAGTTTTAGACCCATGCAATCTAATCTACAAAAAGTTTCAACTTACACCATTCGACTAACCATCAGCAAAATGTCTACAAACAATAAATGCTGATGGGGTTTTAGAGAACTCTGTACCCTGTACCTGCTGGTGAGACGTAAAGGGGTAACAGCCAATAATGAGAACAGAAAGGATCTGTGTTTAAAAGTAAAAATGGAGGTACCATTCAATCCAGCAGGCGCACCATTGGACCTCTCACCGGAGAAGACAAGAATCAAGAAGACACAGGCCGCAAAAGCTGCAGTACAGCCTTATTCACAATAGCCAAGACAGTGAAGCAATCAAAATTTCCAACAACAGGTGAATGGATAAAGAAGAAGTGGTCCATGTACACAATGGAATATTAGCCATGGAAAACAATGAACCATTGCTCTTTGAGGCACCACAAATGAATTTGGAGGTAGTCACGAAATATTAGATAAGTCCGAAAGCAAAAGACCTATATTCTATGATATCACTTAGAGGCGTTATCTAATAACGGACACAAATGAACATATTTCCACAGAGAGAGACACTCACTGACTTAGAAAACAAATTATGCTCATCTAAAAGGAAACGTGTGGGGAATGGATAAATTAAGATTAGTGTTACTATATGTATACAAACACATATTATATACATAACTCAAAAAGACCGACCATATAGCAAGGGATGTGTGCGGAACCCTCTGTAACATTTTACATTGGAAGAGGATCTGTACTTGAATAGACATATATAATGTACAAATGAACCAGACTGTGTACAACTAGGATGAACAATATTCTAAGCTTTACCCCAATTAAAAAAAAAAATTAAAACCAAGAAGAAATAATGAGACATAAACTTATGGGGGTTTCTCCATGCACATTCCAATGTAATTTACAACCTAGGGACATGACTTCCAGAAAGGCTCTGCTGCCCTAGTACACAGATTGGGGAATGGAGAAATGCTGCCTGCTTGAGGCCACTTCCCACAAGAGCAGCTTTAAACCCATTGCTAAAGGTCACTAAATATTCACCAAACTTGCAGTTCGGTAAATGACACCTGCTCTCTAAAAAAATTCTGGGCTGGAAAATCGACCAAAAAATTAAACAGAGGGCAACCTTCCAAGAAGACAATTTCAAGAGTTATATTGTATTCCCAATTGTATCCTTTTTTTAACAGAAAAGAAAACGGCGGAAAAAATGATGAGTTTTATGAATTTTCAAAGACATGGAAACCCAACGTAAAAAAACCTATCAGCTCACACCAGCCAGAAGGGCCATTAGCATAAATGCTGCAAAGAATAAATGCTGGAGGGATTGTGGAGAAATGCGTACCCTTGATTCTAAGCGGGACGTGGTAGGAACCACTAAGGAAAACACAAAGAAGGTGATTTGAAAAGGGTAACACGGTGCTACCAGTCAATCAATCACACCCACTGCTAGGACTATCACCTGAGAAAATGAGAATCAAAAAGTCACAGGATGAAAATCCTGCACTCCAACAATATTAACGATAGCGAACACTTGGAGGCAATGAAAATGTCCATCAACCGAGGAATGCACAAAGTAGAAGTGGTCCACGTACACAGTGGAAAATTACTCCAATAAAAAATAAAAATTAAATTTAAAAATCCAACAAAAGTAAAGAGACATCAGCTTGTGTGGGTTTGTCCGGGCACACTCCACTCTAATTTATAACCGAGAAACACCACAGGCCGCAAGGGCATTTCCCTAGTTACCAGGGTGGGGAACATAGAAAGGCTGCCACCCTCTGGCAGTTACCTGCAAAAACAGCTTTAAGGCCTGTGCTAATGGTCATTTCATAGGAAGAAGTAATGCAGGACTGTAAATGAAACATGCCCTCAATATGTCTTGAGGGAGGTAATGGCCAAAACATTTCAAAATGTGACACATACTTTAAGAGAACACTTTGAAGAACTAAGGGGTAATCACAGCTTGAAAAATAAAAAGGATATGCCTTAAAGCTCAGTTTCAAAGGATTATGAGGCACATGCGAATTCAACCACAAAGGGGTATCAGCTCACACTTGTCAGAAAAACCATCAGCAAGAAAACTACAAACAATAAATGCTGAAGCTGTTGTGGAGAAATGCATACCCTCAACTTCAAGGGGGACATAACTTGGAAAGGGCCATGAATGAGAACAGAATGGAGGTGCCTTGAAAAGGTAAACATTGAGCTACCATATGATCCAGCAGGCCCACTCCTCGACCAATAATCTAAGAAGAGAGAATTGGAAAGACACAGGCAGGCAAATCTGCATTGCACATTATTACAATAGCCAAGATATGGAGGTAACCAAAAAGTCCACCAACAGATGGGTGGACAAAGAAGAACTCCTCCATGTATAGATGGAATATTCGCTAGTGAAAAAAATGAAACAATGCCATTTGCAGCACCATAGATGAGTCTAGACATAATCACACCACCTGTAGTAAGTGAGAAAGTAAAAGACACATATCCTATCATATCACTTTTAGGAGTTACTTAAAAATTGATACCAATGAAGATATTTCCACAGAGAAAGGCAATCACAGATTCATTAAAAAACTTATGGTTCACCAAATAGAAAGGGATGATGATTGGATACATTACCATATTGGGGTTAACAGAGATATACAAACCATGTGAAATATATAATCACCAAAGACGTACGGAAGACCAGGAGAAGACTACTTAACTTTCTGTCATAACCTACATGGGAAAAGGATGCGAGGAAGAATAGATACACGTATATGTGTGAAAGAACCACATTTGCATACCTAGAACAAACAAACCATTGTAATCAAATTTGCTTGGATAAAAAATAAAAAGTAAATTATAAATATGAACAACAAGTACTGAGACATAAATATAAAGGGCTTTTTCCTGGCACATTCCATTCTAATTTACAACCTAGAACACCACTTCCATTAAGGCTCTGTTTCCCCTGTTACCAAATTTGGTAAAGGAGAAATGATGCCACCTTGTGGCCATTTCCTGCACGAGCAGCTTTAAACTCACAGCTAATGGTAACTTAACTTTCACAAGGACTCAGGGCTGTAAAGGACACCTGCCCTAAAAAACTGAGCTGAAGTAGGGAATGGACAAAAAAATTCAAAACAGGCAAATGTTTCAAGAAGAGAGTATGAAGAGTTAAGTTTTACTCACACACTTTTAAACAAAAAGGAAAATGGATAAAAGCTCAACCTCAGGGAGTGTTAGACCCATGAAATCTAATCTACAAAAAGTTTCAACTTACACCAGTCGACTGACCATCAGCAAAAAGTCTACAAACAATAAATGCTGACGGGGTTTTAGAGAACTGTGTACCCTCTACGTGCTGGTGAGACGTAAAGAGGTAAAAGCCAATAATGAGAACAGAAAGGATCTTTGTTTAAAAGTAAAAATGGAGGTACCATTCAATCTAGCAGGCGCACCATTGGACCTCTCACCTGAGAAGATTAGTATCGAGAAGACACAAGCTGCAAAAGCTGCAGTACAGCCTTATTCACAATAGCCAAGACAGTGAAGCAATCAAAATGTCCAACAAGAGGTGAATGGATAAAGAAGAAGTGGTCCATGTACACAATGAAATAATAGCCATGGAAAACAATGAAACATTGCTCTCTGAGGCACCACAAATGAGTCTGGAGATAATCACGAAACATGAGTTAAGTCGGAAAGCAAAAGACCTACATTCTATGATATCACTTATAGGCATTATCTAATAACTGACACAAATGAACATATTTCCACAGAGAAAGACACTCACGCACTTAGAAAACAAACTATGCTCATCTAAAAGGAAAGGTGGGGGGAATGGATAAATTAAGATTAGTGTTACTATATGTATACAAACACATATTATATACATATCTCAAAAACACCAACCATATAGCAAGGGAGGTCTGCAGAACCCTCAGTAACATTTTACATGGGAAGAGCATCTGTACTTGAGTAGACAAATATAATGTACAAATGAACCAGATTGTGTACACCTCGGACAAACAATATTCTAAGCTTTACCCGAATTAAAAAAAAATTTAAAACCAAGAAGAAATAATGAGACATACACTTATGGGGGTTTCTCCATGCACATTCCAATGTAATTTACAAACTAGAAACACGACTTCCAGAAAGGCTCTGCTGCCCTAGTACCCAGATATGGGAATGGAGATATGTTGCCTGCCTGAGTCCAATTCCCACAACAGCAGCTTTAAACCCATTGCTAAAGGTCACTAAATATTCACCAAACTTGCAGTTCGGTAAAAGACACCTGCTTTCTAAAAAAATTCTGGGGTGGAAAATCGACCAAAAATTTCAAAAGAGGGCATCCTTCCAAGAACACAATTTTAAGAGTTATATTGTACTCCCAATTGTTTCCTTCTTTTTAACAGAAAAGAAAACGGTGGAGAAAAATGATGAGTTTTATGAATTTTCAAAGACATGCAAACCCAAATTACGACAACCTATCAGCTCACAGCAGCCAGAAGGGCCATTAGCATAAATGCTGCAAACAATAAATGCTGAAGCGATTGTGGAGAAATGCGCACCCTGGATTCTAAGGGGGACGTGGTAAGAGCCACTAATGAAAACACAAAGAAGGTGCTTTGAAAAGGGAAACACGGTGCTACCAGTCAATGAATCACACCCACTGCTGGGCCTATCACCTGAGAAAATGAGAATCAAAAAGCCACAGGCTGGCAATCCTGCACTCCAACAATATTTACCACAGCCAACACTTGGAAGCAATGAAAATGTCCATCAACCGAGGAATGCACAAAGTAGAAGTGGTCCACGTACACAGTGGAACATTACTCCAATAAAAAATAAAAATTAAATTTAAAAAAGCAACAAAAGTAAGGAGACATCACCTTGTGTGTGTTTGTCCGGGCACACTCCACTCTAATTTATAACCGAGAAACACCACAGGACACAAGGGTTTTTCCATAAGTACCAGGGTGGGGAACATAGAAAGGCTGCCACCCTCTGGCAGTTACCTGTAAAAGCACCTTTAAAGCCTGTGCTAATGGTCATTTCCTAGGAACAAGTACTGCAGGACTGTAAATGAAACCTGCCCTCAAAATGTCTTGAGGGAGGTAATGGCCAAAACATTTCAAAATGTGACACATACTTTAAGAGAACACTTTGAAGAACTAAGGGGTAATCACAGCTTGAAAAATAAAAAGGACATGCCTTAACGCTCAATTTCAACGGATTATGAGGCACATGTGAATTCAACCACAAAGAGGTAGCAGCTCACACTTGTCAAAATAACCGTCAGCAAGAAAACTACAAACATTAAATGCTGAAGGTGTTGTGGAGGAATGCATACCCTGAACTTTAAGTGGGATGTAACTTGGAAAGAGCCACTAAAGAGAACAGAATGGAGGTGCCTTAAAAATGTGAACATTGAGCTACCATATGACCCAGCAATCCCACTACTGGTTATACACCCACAGAAAACCATAATTCAAAAATACACATGCACCCGAATGTTTATTACAGCACTCTTTACAATAGCCTGGTTATGGAAGCAACCTAAATGCCCATCAACAGACGAATGGATAAAGAAGTTGTGGTACATATATAGAATGGAATATTTCTCAGCCACAAAAAGGAACCAAATTGAGTCATTTGTTGTGACGTGGATGGATCTAGAGACTGTCATACAGAGTCAAGTAAGTCAGAAAGAGAAAAACAAATATCGTTTATTAACGCAGGTACGTGGAACCTAGAAAATTGGTACAGATGAGCCAGTTTGCAGGGCAGAAGTTGAGACACAGATGTAGAGCGCAGACACATGGACACCACGGGGGGCAAAATGTGGTGGGGTGGGGATGGTGTCGTCCTGAATTGGGCGATTGGGATTGACATGTATACACTGATGTGTATAAAATTGATGACTGATAAGAACCTGCAGTATACAAAAACAAACAAAACAACTAATACTAAACTTTCATTCATTTTTTTGTATGGAAATATGTTAATATAAATGTTTCAGACATTACATGAAATTTCTAAAAATCTTATATGTTCTGGTATAATGTTATAATTCATAATCCTAGTTATTACTTTAAAATGTATATCTCAGAAATAACTAATTTTCTTGTCAACTGCATTATTATAAACTTTCATCAAATCTTTAACCATGGTCATTTTTAAGTCTTGTCATTTACAGACAGTTCTGGGTGTACTCTGATGCTTTTGCAAATATGTTCCTATAAAAGGGTTTCATCTTCATGAAATTCATGGAAAAGACTCTGACAAGTACAGGTTTCTGGTAACTCTACTGTACTGCTGAACTGAATAAATAAGCATTTTCAGAACTCTAATGATAAAACTAATGAACTCATAAAAGTGCTAACAAAAGATCAAGATGAAAAAAAAATTAATTACATGGGACTGAGTGAACTGATGACGATAAGTATAATTTTTGTTACTTTCTGTTTGAATTAAAAAAAAATCCCACAAGGACTCAGAGGCAAAGAATATACAAATCAATTTTCACTGCAAAGTAAAGCAGCTGCTACAGTGAAGGATTACTGGACTGAATGTCAATATTTTGACATAGTCTGAGTGTGTTTCATGTTTCGTAATTGCAATCATTGTTGCTTTTGTTGTGATCATCCATGTACAATGCTTGATGTCAGTCTATTTATCTCTTATAAAAATAAAATACAGTGTGTGTGTTTGGAAAAAAAAACGAATAAGAACTAATGAGACATAAACTTATGGGGATTTCACCTGGCAAACTCCATTCTAATTTACAACCTAAGACAACGACTTCCAGAAAGGCTCTGCTGCCCTAGTACCTAGATTGGGGAATGGCTGCCTCCTTTTGGCCGTTTCCCACAACAGCAGCTTTAAACCCATTGCAAACGGTCACTAAATATTCACCAACTGGCAGTTCTGTAAATGACACCTGCCCTCCAAAAAAATTCTGGGGTCAAAAATCGAACAAAAAATTCAAAAGAGGGCAAACTTAGAAGAAGATAATTTCAAGAGGTATACTGTGCTCACAGATTTTTCTTTTGATAAAAGAAAAATATGTGGAAAAATGATGAATCTTACGAATTTTGAAAGATATGCAAACCCAAATTACAAATACCTATCAGATCACAGCAGTCAGAATGGCCATCAGCAAAAATGGTGCAAACAATAAATGCTGAAGCGATTTTGGAGAAATGCGTACCCTCGGTTCTAAGGGGGACGTTGTAAAAGCCACTAATAAAAACACATTGGAGGTGCTTTGAAAAAGTAAACACTGAGTGACCAGTCCATCAATCACACCCACTGCTGGGCCTATCACCAGAGAAAATGAGAATCAAAAAGTCACAGGCTGGCAATCCTGCACTCCAGCAATATTCACCATAGGCAACACTTGGAAGCAATGAAAATGTCCATCAACAGAGGAATGCACCAAGAAGTGGTCCATGTACAAAATAGAATATTAACTCCAATAATAAATATAAATTAAATTTAAAAATCCAACAAAAGTAAGGAGACATCAGCTTTTGTGTGTTTATCTGGGCACATTCTACTCTAATTTACAACCGAGGAACACCACTGGCCGTAAAGTCTGTTTGCCTAGTATCAGCGTGGGGAATGTAGAAAGGTAGCAGCTCTGTGGCCGTTACCTGCAAAAGCAGTTTAAAGCCTGTGCTAATGATCACTTCATATGAACAAGTACTGTAGGGCTGAAAATGAAACCTGCCCTCAAAATGTCTTGAGGGAGGTAATGGCCAAAACATTTCAAAATTTGACACATACTTTAAGAAACCACTTTGAAGAACTAAGCTGTAATTACAGCTTGAAAAATAAAAATGACTTGCCTTAAAGCTCAATTGCAACGGAATATGAGACACATGCAAATTCAACCGTAAAGAGGTGTCAGCTCACACCCGTCAGAATAATCATCAGCAAAAACTACAAATAATAAATGCTGAAGGTGCTGTGGAGAAATGCATACCCTCAACTTTAAGTGGGACGTAACCTGGAAAGAGCCACTAATGATAACAGAATGGAGGTACCTTTAAAAGGTAAACACTGAGCTACCATATGACCTAGCAGACCTATTCCTGGACCTATAACCGACGAAGACAGAATTGGAAGGACACAGGCAGGCAAATCTGCAATGCATACTATTACAATAGCCAAGATATGGAAGTAACCAAAAAGTCCACTGACAAATGGGTGGACAAAGAAGAACTGCTACATGTACAGATGGAATATGAGCTAGTGAAAAAATGAAACAATGCCATTTGCAGCACCATAGATGAGTCTAGAGGTAATCACACAACTTGTAGTAAGTGAGAAAGTGAAAGATACATATCCTATCATATCAGATATAGGTGTTACCTAAAAATTGATACAAACGAAGATATTTCCACAGAGAAAGGCAATCACAGATTCATTAAAAAACTTATGGTTCACCAGATGGAAAGGTGTGAGGATTGGATACATTACCATAATGAGGTTAACAGAGACATACAAACACATGTGAAATATATAATCACCAAAGACCTACAGAATACCAAGAGAAGACTACTCTACATTGTTTCATAACCTACATGGGAAAAGGATCCGAAGAAGAATAGATATATGTATATGTGTGAAAGAACCACATCTTGCACACCTAGAACAAACAAAACATTGTAATCAAGTTTGCTGTGACAAAAAATAAAAATTAACTTAAAAATACGAACAAGAAGTAATGAGACATAAACTTAAAGGGCTTTTTCCTCGCACATTCCATTCTAATTTGCAACCTAGACCACCACTTCCAGTAAGGCTCTGTTGCCACAGTAACCAGATTTGGTAAAGGAGAAATGCTGCTGCCTTGTGGCCGTTTCCCGCAAGAGAAACCCACAGCTAATGGTCACTTAAAATTCACAAGGACTCAGGGCTGTAAAGGACACCTGCCGTCAAAAATTGTGCTGAGGTAGGGAACGGACAAAAAAATTTAATACAGGCAAATTTTTCAATAAAATACTACGAGGAGGTAAGTATTACTCACTGTCTTTAAAAAAAAGGAGAAAGGATTAAGGCTCAACCTCAGGAATTATTAGACTCATGCAATCTAATCAACAAAAGGGTTTCCAATCACACCAGTTGACTGACCATCAGCAAAAAGTCTACAAACCATAAATGCTGATGCGGTTGTAGAGAATTGTGTATCCTCTAGCTGCTGGTGAGATGCAAAGTGGTTAACAGCCAGTAATGAGAACAGAAAAGAGCTGCGTTTAAAAGTAAAAATTTAGGTACCATTCAATCCAGCAGGTGCACCATTGGACCTCTCACCTGAGAAGACAAGTATCGAGAAGACACAGGTTGCAAAAGCTGCAGTGCAGCATTATTCACAATAGCCAAGGCAGTGAAGCGATAAAAATGTCCATCAACAAGTGAATGGATATAGAATAAGGGGTCCAGGTACACAATGGAATATTAGCCATGGAAAAGAATGAAACCCTGCTCTTTGAGGCACCACAAATGAGGCTGGAGATAATCACAAATCATGAGGTAAGTCGGAAAGCAAAAGACTTATATCCTATGATATCACTTATAGGCGTTATCTAATAACTGACACAAATGAACACAATTCACAGAGAAATACACTCACAAACTTAGAAAACCAACTTTGCTCATCTAAAGGGAAAGGTGGGGGGAATGGATAAATGAAGATTCGTGTTACTATATGATATGTATATGATCCAAATACATATTATATACATATTACAAAAAGACCGACCATATAACAAGGGAGGTCTACAGAACACTCCGTAATAATTTACATGGGAAGAGGATCTCTACATAAATAGATATAAATAATCTGTAAATGAACCAGAGTGTGTACACCTTGGACAAACAACATTCTAACGATTACCCTGATTTCAAAAATTAAAACAATGAAAAAGAAGTAATCAGACATAAACTTATGGGGCGTTTTCCAGCCCATTCCATTGAAATTTACAACCTAGGAAAACGACTTCCAGAACGGCTCTGCTGCCCTAGTAACCAGATTTGGTAATGGAGAAATGCTGCTGCTTTGTGGCCGTTTCGAACAACAGCAGGTTAAACCTAGTGCTAATGGTCCCTAAATATTCACACTCATTGCAGGCCTGTAAATGACACCTACATTTCAAAACAATCCTGGGGTTGAAAATTGACCAAAAAATTCAAAAGAGGGCAACGTTCCAGGAAGACACTTTCAAGACGAATATTGTACTCACACTTTTTTTTTTCTTTTTTCTTTTAACAGAAAAGAAAAAGGCGTGGAAAAATGATAAATTTTAGAATATTTAACGACATGCATACCCATATTACAAATACCTATCAGCTCACAGCAGTCTGAATGGCCATTAGCAAAAATGCTGCAAAAAATAAATGCTGAAGGGAATGTGGAGAAATGCGTACCCTCGGTTGTAAGGGGGGGCATGTAAAGAGTCACTAATGAAAACACAATGTAGGTGCTTTGAAAAGGGAAACATTGAGCTACCAGTCAATCAATCAAAACCACTGCTGGACCTATCACCTGAGAAAATGAGAATCAAAAAGTCACAGGCTGGCAATCCTTCACTCCAGCAATATTTACCATAGCCAACACTTGGAAGCAATGAAAATGTCCATCAACTGAGGAATGCACCAAGAAGAAGTGGTCCATGTACACAATGGAATATTACTCCAATACTAAATATAAATTAAATTTAAAAAAAAACAAACAAAAGTAAGGAGACATCAGCATTTGTGGGTTTATCCGGGCACATTGCACTCTAATTTATAACCGAGGAACACCACAGGCCGGAAGGTCTGTTTCCCTAGTTACAAGAGTGGGGAACGTAGAAAGGCTGCCGCCCTCTGGCCGTTACGTGCAAAAGCAGCTTTAAAGCCTGTGCTAATGGTCACTTCATATGAACAAGTAATGCAGGGCTGTAAATGAAAACTGCCCTCAAAATGTCTCGAGGGAGGTAATGGCCAAAAATTTTCAAAATGTGACACATACTTTAAGAAAACACCTTGAAGAACTAAGCTGTAATCACTGTTTGATAAATAAAAAGGGCATGCTTTCAAGCTCAATTTCAACAGCTTATGGGATACATGCAAATTCAACCACAAAGGGTATCAGCTCACACCTATCAGAATAACCCTCAGCAAGAAAAGTACAAACAATAAATACTGAAGGTGTTTTGGAGAAATGCATACCCTCAACTTTAAGTTGGACGTAACCTGGAAAGAGCCACTAATGAGAACTGAATGGTGGTGCCTTTAAAACGTACACACTGACTTACCATATGATACAGCAAGCCCACTCCTTGGACTATAACATAAGAAGATAGAACTGGAAAGACACAGGCAAGCAAATGTGTATTGCAGCAGTATTACAATAGCCAAGACATGGAGACAACCAAAAAGTCCATCAAGAGTTGCATGGCCAAAGAGGAACTGGCACACCTACAGATGGAATATTAGCCAGGGAAAAAAATAAAACAATGCCATTTGCAGCACCATGTATGATTCTTGAGGCAATCAGGCAAATTGTACTAAGTCAGAAAGCAAAAGACACATATCCTATAATATCACTTATGGATCTTAGCTAAAAATTGATACCAATGAAGATACTTCCACAGAGAAATGCAATCACAGATTCACTAAACTAACTTATGGTTCACCAAATGGAAAGGTGTGAGGATTGGATACATTAGGATATTGGGGTTAACATAGATATAGAAACAAATGTGAAATGTGTAATCACCAAAGACCTACGTAATACCGAAAGAAGATTACTCAACATTGTATCATAACCTACTTGGGAAAATGATCCAAAGAAGAATAGATATATGTATATGTGTGAAAGAACCACATCTTGCACACCTAGAACAAACAAAACATTGTAATCAAATTTGCTCTGATAAAAAATAAAAATTAAATTAAAAAAAGAACAAGAAGTAATGAGAAATAAACTTAAGGGGCTTTTTGCTGGCACATTGCATTCTAATTTACAACCAGAACATGACTTCCATTAAGGCTCTGTCATCACTAATAAAGCAGCTTTATAATCAATGTTGAAGGTAGCTTAAAAGAAGTCTCACTAATTATTGATAGTAACAAGAAAACAAAGAAAAGTAAAAATCTCACTGCAAAAAGTATACATAGAGTAAGTCAAGGTAGATCAAACACTTATTAAACTTCTCTAAAGAATAAAAGACAACAGTAGTATGTTTTTTTAAAAAGAGAGGGCCCAAATAAATCTGAAATGAAAGAGATGATGTTACAACAGACCCCACAGAAATACAAAGTATCCTAAGATACACACAGGGTAACTCAGGGCTCAGATTGGACAGAGCCCACTCTCCAGTCCCCTGTACATGACTTACAGGAGCCTCAGGAACTGAGGAGGGGGTCCCTGAAGAGAGGCTCAAGATAGAATATGGTAGGCATTAACATGGCTCCATTCATCTTAAACATGCCTGAACTACATTCACACAAGATGATTTTGTCCTGTATGTACATCGGCACCTCTAGTCGGAACTGCAGATCTTTGGCTTCACCACCTCAACTGACAGCAATAGCTTCACCTGCTGTGGACCGTCTCCTATAGGATTTCTAGAACCACAAAGCATCGAAGCTTCACAGGACCCAGAGTCTGTGCGACTCCACGCAGAGTCTCAGAGTCTCAACTCCACTTAGATACTCCACTCTTGGAGGGCACACACAAAGTAGTGAGCACATCAGAACCCAGGGGAAGGAGCAGTGACCCCATAGGAGAATGACCAGAACTACCTGATAGTTTTAGAGGGTCTCCTGCAGAGGCAGGTGGTAGCTGTGGCTGTGGCTCACCGTGAGGACAACGACACTGGCAGCAGAAGTTCTGGGAAATACTCCTTGGTGTGAGCCCTCTCAGAGTCCGCCATTAACCCCACCAAGAGCAAGGTAGGCTCCAGTGCTGGGTCACCTCAGGCGAAACTACCAACAGGGAGGGAACCCAGCCCCATGCATCAGCAGATAAGTGGATTAAACTTTTTATTAAAGTTTTATTTAATCTGCAGACAAGCAGATTAAAGCTTTGCCCACCAAAGCAACACCCAGCTCTACCAACCACCAGTCCCTCCCATCAGGAAGCTTGCACAAGCCTCTAAGATAGACTCATCCACTGGAGAGCAGACAGCAGAAGCAAGAAGAACTACAATTCTGCAGCCTGTGGAAGGAAAACCACATTCACAGAAAGATAGACAAAATGAAAAGGCAGAGGACTTTATACCAGATTAAGGAACAAGATAAAACCCTAGGAAAAAAAAAAACGAAATGAGGTGGAGATACGGAACCTTCCAGAAAAAGAATTCAGAATAATGATAGTGAACATGATCCAAGACCTTGGCAAAAGAATGGAGGCAAAGATCGAGAAGATGCAAGAAATGCTTAACAAAGACCTAGAAGAATTAAGGAGCAAACACCTAGAAGAATTAAAGAACAAACAAACAGAGGTGAACCATATAATAACTGAAATGAAAAATACACCAGAAGGAATCAGTAGCAGAATAACTGTGGCAGAATAACGGATAAGTGACCTGGAAGACAGAAAGGTGGAAATCACTGCCATGGAACAGAATAAAGAAAAAAAATGAAAATAAATGAAGACACCCTAAGAGTCCTCTGGGACAACATTAAACGCAACAACATTCACATCATAGGGGTCCCAGAAGGAGAAGAGAGAGAGAAAGGACCCAAGAATACATTTGAAGAGATTATAGTCGAAAACTTCCCTAGCATGGGAAAAGAAATAGCCACCCAAGTCCAGGAAGTGCAGAGAGTCCCAGTCAGGATAAATCAAAGGAGAAAAATGCCAAGACACATAGTAACCAAATTGACAAAAATTGAAGACAAAGAAAAATTATTGAAAACAACAAGGGAAAAATGACAAATAACATACAAGGGAAATCCCTTAAGGATAACAGCTGATTTCTCAGCAGAAAATCTACAAGCCAGAAGGGAGTGGCATAAATTTAAAGTGATGAAAGGGAAGAACCTACAACCAAGAGTACTCCAACCAGCAAGGATCTCATTCAGATTTGACAGAGAAATCATAAGCCCTACAGACAAGCAAAAGCTAAGAGAATTCAGCACCATGAAACCAGCTCTACACCAAATGCTAAAGGAACTTCTCTAAGTGGGAAACACAAGAGAAGAAAAGGACCCACCAAGACAAACCCATAACAATTAAGAAAATAGTAATAGGAACATACATATCAATAATTACCTTAAACGTGAATGGACTAAATGTTCCAACCAAAAGACACAGGCTCCCTGAATGGATCCAAAAAGAAGACCCATATATATGCTGTCTACAAGAGACCCATTTCAGACCTAGGGACACATACAGACTGAAAGTGAGGCGATGGAAAAATATATTCTATGCAAATGAAAATCAAAAGAAAGCTGGAGTAGCAATACTCATAGCAGATAAAATAGACTTTAAAATAAAGAATGTTACAAGAGACAAGGAAAGACACTACATAATGGTCAAGGGATCAATCCAAGAAGAAGATATAACAATTATAAATATATATGTGCCCAACATAGGAGCACCTCAATACATAAGGCAACTGCTAACAGCTATAAAAGAGGAAATCAACAGTAACACAATAATAGCAGGGGACTTTAACAGCTCACTTACACCAGTGGAGATCATCCAGACAGAAAATTAATAAGGAAACACAAGCTTTAAATGACACAATAGACCAGATATAGTTAATTGATATTTATAGGACATTCCATCCAAAAACAGCAGATTACACGTTCTTCTCAACTGCACATGGAACATTCTCCAGGATAGATCACATCTTGGGTCACAAATAAAGCCTCAGTAAATTTAAGAAAACTGAAATCATATCAAGCAGCTGTTCCGACCACAATGCTATGAGATTAGAAATCAATAACAGGGACAAAACCGTAAACAACACAAACACATGGAGGCTAAACAATACGTTACTAAATAACCAAGAGATCACTGAAGAAATAAAAGAGGAAATCAAAAACTACCTAGAGACAAATGACAAGAAACACACGATGATCCAAAACCTATGGGATGCAGCAAAAGCAGTTCTAAGAGGGAAGTTTATAGCAATACGAGCCTACCTCAAGAAACAGGAAAAATCTCAAATAAACAATCTAACCTTACACCTAGAGGAACTAGAGAAAGAAGAACAAAACCAAAAGTTAGTAGAATGAAAGAAATCATAAAGATCAAAGCAGAAATAAATGAAATAGAAGCAAAGAAAATGAAAGCAAAGATCAATAAAACTAAAAGCCGGTTCTTTGAGAAGATAAACAAAAATGATAAACCTTTAGCCAGACTCAAGAAAAAGAGGGAGAGGAATCAAATCAACAAAATTAGAAGTGAAAAAGGAGAAGTTACAACAGACACCACAGGAATACAAAGCATCCTAAGAGACTACTACAAGCAACTCTATGCCAATAAAATGGACAACCTGGAAGAAATGGGCAAATTCTTAGAAAGGGATAACCTTCCAAGACTGAACCAGGAAGAAATAGAAAATATGAACAAACCTATCACAAGCAATGAAATTGAAACTGTGATTAAAAATCTTCCAACAAACAAAAGTCCAGAACCAGATGGCATCACAGGTGAATTCTGTCAAACATTTAGAGAAGAGCTAACACCCAACCTTCTCAAATTCTTCAAAACAATTGCAGGGGAAGGAACACTCCCAAACTCATTCTATGAGACCACCGTCACCCTGATACCAAAACCAGACAAAGATACTACAAGGAAAGAAAATTATACACCAATATCACTGATGAATATAGTTGTAAAAATCCTCAACAAAATACTAGCAAACAGAATCGAACAACACATTAAAAGGATCAAACACCATGATCAAGTGGGTTTTATCCCAGGGATGCAAGGATTCTTCAATATACACAAATCAATGTGATACACCATATTAACAAATTGTAGAATAAAACCATATGATCATCTCAATAGATGCAGGAAAAGATTTTGAGAAAATTCAACACCCATTTACGATAAAAACTCTGCAGATTGTGGGCATAGAGGGAAACTACCTCAACATAATAAAGGCCATATATGACAAACCCACAGCAAACATCATTCTCAACGGTGAAAAACTGAAAACGTTTCCTCTCAGATCAGGAACAAGACGAGGATGTCCACTCTCACCACTACTATTCAACATAGTTTTGGAAGTCCTAGCCATGGCAATCAGAGAAGAAAAAGAAATAAAAGAAATACAAAAAGTCAAAGAAGAAGTAAAATTGTCATTGTTTGCAAATGACATCATATCATAGATAGAGAATCCTAAAGATGCCACCAGAAAACCACTGGAGCTAATCAATGAATTTGGTAAAGTTGCAGGATACAAAATTAATGCACAGAAATTGCTTGCATTCCTATACACTAACAATGAAAGAATAGAAAGAGAAATTAAGGAAACAATCCCATTACCACTGCAACAAAAATAAAACACCTAGGAATAAACCTACTTAAGGAAGTAAAAGACCTGTACTCAGAAAACTATAAGACACTGATGAAAGAAATCAAAGTTGATATAAACAGATGGAGACATATACCATGTTCTTGGATTAGAAGAATCAATATTGTGAAAATGACTATACTACCCAAAGCAATCTACAGATTCAATGCAATCCCTATCAAATTACCAATGGTATTTTCTACAGAACTAGAAAAAAAATCTTAAAATTTGTAGGGAGACACAAAAGACCCCGGATAGCCAAAGCAGTCTTGAGGGGAAAAAAAAAGAGCTGGAGGAATCAGACTTCCAGACTTCAGACTATATTACAAAGCTACAGTAATCAAGATAATATGGTAGTGGCACAAAAACAGAAATATAGATCAATAGAACAGGATAGAAAGCACAGAGATAAACCCACGTACCTATTGTCCACTAATCTATGACAAAGGAGGCAAGGGTATACAATGGAGAAAAGACAGTGTCTTCAGTAAGTGGTGCTGGGAAAACTGGACAACTACATGTAAAAGAATGAAATTAGAACACTCCCTAACACCATAGACAAAAATAAACTCAAAATGGTTTAGAGACCTAAATGTAAGACCAGCCACTATAAAACTCTTAGAGGAAAACATAAGCAGAACAGTCTATGACATAAATCACAGCAAGATCCTTTTTGACCCACCTCCTAGAGAAATGGAAATATAAACAGAAATAAAAAAAATGGGACTTAATGAAATTTAAAATCTTTTGCACAGCAAAGGAAAACAAAAGCAAGATGAAAAGACAACCATCAGAATGGGAGAAAATATTTTCAAATGAAGCAAATGGCAAAGGATTAACCTCCAAAAAGCAGCTCCTGTAGCTCAATATCACAAAACCAAACAACCCAATCCAAAAATGGGCAGAAGACCTAAATAGACATTTCTCCAAAGAAGATATACAGGTTGCCAACAAACACATGAAAGGATGTTGAACATCACTAATTATTAGAGAAATGCAAATCAAAACTACAATGAGGTATCACCTCACACCAGTCAGAATGGCCATCATCAAAAAATCTACAAACAATAAATGCTGGAGAGGCATTTATTGGAGAAAAGGGGACCCTCTTGCACTGTTGGTGGGAATGTAAATTGATATAGCCACTAGGGAGAACGGTATGGGGGTTCCTTGAAAACTAAAAATAGAACAACCGTACAACCCAGCAATCCCACTACTGGACATTTACCCTGAGAAAACCATAATTCAAAAAGAGTCATGTACCACAATGTTCATTGTAGCTCTATTTACAATAGCCAGGACATGGAAGCAACCTAAGTGTCCATCAACAGATAACTGGATAAAGAAGATGTGGCACATATATACAATGGAACATTATTCAGCCATAAAAAGAAACAAAACTGAGTTATTTGTAGTGAGGTGGATGGATCTAGAGTCTGTCCTACAGAGTGAAGTAAGTCAGAAAGAGAAAAACAAATACCGTATGCTAACACATATATATGGAATCTAAAAGAAAAAAAGTTTATGAAAAAACTAGGGGCAGGAAAGGATTAAGGACACCGACGTAGAGAAAGGACTTGAGGACACGGGGAGGGGGAAGTGTAAGCTGGGACAAAGTGAGAGAGTGGTATGGACATATATACACTACCAAATGTAAAATTGATAGCTACTGGGAAGCAGCCACATAGCACAGGGAGATCAGCTCGGTGCTTTGTGACCACCTAAAGGGGTGGGATAAGGGAGTGAGAGGGAGGTGCAAGAGGGAGTGGATATGTTGTTATATGTATACATATAGCTGATTCACTTTTTTATACAGCAGAAACTAACACACAATTGTAAAGTAATGATACTCCAATAAAGATGTAAAAGGAAAAAAAAAGAAAGCCCAGAGATAAACCTACACACCTATGGTCCACTAATCTATGACAAAGGAGGCAAGGATATACAATGGAGAAAAGACAGTCTCTTCCATAAGTGGTGCTGGGAAAAATGGACAACTACATGTAAAAGAATGAAATTAGAACACTCCCTAACACCATACACAAAAAATAAACTCAAAATGGATTAGAGACCAAAATGTAAGACCGGACACTATAAAACTCTTAGAGGAAAACATAGGAAGAATACTCTTTGACAAAAATCACAACAAGATCTTTTTTGATCCACCTACTAGAGTAATGGAATAAAAAACAAAAATAAACAAATGGGAGCAAATGAAACCTAAAAGCTTTTGCAAAGCAAAGGAAACTACAAACAAGACGAAAAGACAACCTCAGAATGGGAGAAAATATTTGCAAACGAATCAATGGACAAAGGATTAATATCCAATATATATAAACAGCACATGCAGCTCAACAGTAAAAAAACAAACAACCCAATCCAAAAATGGGCAGATGAGGTAAATAGACATTTGTCCCGAGAAGACATACAGATGGCCAAGAAGCCCATGAAAAGCTGCTCAACATCACTAATTATTAGAGAAATATAAACCAAAACTACAATGAGGTATCACCTCACACAAGTTAGAATGGGCATCATCAGAAAATCTACAAACAACAAATGCTGGAGAGGGTGTGGAGAAAAGGGAACCCTCTTACACTATTTGTGGGAATGTAAATTGATACAGTCACTATGGAGAACAGTATGGAGGTTCCTTAAAAAACTAAAAATAGAATTACCATATGACCCAGCAATCCCACTACTAGGCATATACCCAGAGAAAACCATAATTCAAAAAGACACATTCACCACAATGTTCATTGCAGTACTATTTACAATAGCCAGGTCATGGAAGCAACCTAAATGCCCATAGATAGACAAATGGAAAATATGTGGTACATATATAAAATGGAATATTACTCAGTCATAAAAAGGAATGAAATTGGGTCACTTGTAAAGACATGGATAGATCTAGAGACTGTCATACAGAGTGAAGTAAGTCAGAAAAAGAAAAACAAATATCGTATATTAACGCATACATGTGGAACCTAGAAAAATGGTACAGATGAACCGGTTTGCAAGGCAGAAATAGAGACACAGATGTAGAGAACAAATGTATGGTCACCAAGGGGGGAAAGTGGCAGGGTGGAGGTGGTGGGATGAATTGCGAGCCTGGGATTGACATATATACACTTATATGTATAAAATAGATAACCAATAAGAGCCTGCTGTATAAAAAAATGAATAAAATAAAATTTAAAAATTAAAAAACAATATTTAAAAACATAAAACACAAAAAAAAGTTCTGTCCTTCCCATAGACGTATTTATATGAATGAAGTATTCCCATGCTTATATCTATAAATACAAAAAGAGGAATAAAACCTACCTTGAACCAAAAAAGAAAAAAAAAAAACAGAACCCACTGGTCATACAGAGGAAAACCCTATCAGGGCACTTGCTCCAGTGGTAAATAATTCTGAAGTTGGTCGGAGGTGGGGAATCGTCTCCCATGCAGCCAGCAGCTCCCCCGCAAGGAGCGTCCTCATTGCAAAGCTGGGGGACCGTGAGGAGGCGTCTCTGAGTAAACCTGAGCTGAGCCTCAGGGCAGCTGCTGCTGAACTTTTCCCACCCTTCCCAGGTAAAACACCTGAATGTGTGCAAAGACTTTAAAGCCTAGAGGAAAGGGCTTGGAGTCACACCAGCGACAGCACGCAGGCCGACTTGGTGCCTGCAGGCCAGCCAGGATGGTCCTGGCCCCGGGCGCTCTTCTGGAAGCTTTCCATTTCCCTGACTGAGGTACCCCTCCTGTCCCGGTCCCCACTGCTTTTTTCCTTCCTCACCTCTGCCCGGGGAGAAATTCCAGCAGCAGGTATGGGTGACACATCGTCTTCTTTAGCAGGTGGCAGCCCGGCAACTCCTGCAGAAAGTCCAGCAGAGCCCCACTCACACGGGGCCACTCATAGAGCCCTGGGCCCTACTCCCTCCCACCAGCACAACCCCGAGACTGCTGACGGGGCAGAGAATATGGCGTCAGGCACAGCTGCAGAGGCTTTTGCTGCCTGGAGGGGTGTTTATATTGACCTCAACCCAGGCACACCTGGGAAGGGCTGGCCGGCCAGGTCAGACTGCCCAGGTCAGCCAATCCTCGCCCCTCAGGGGCTCAGAGTTGCAGATAATGGGCCTTGCTGCACCGGCCAGATCCAAGGAACAGGTGTAGGGTCCCGAGAGTCAGGATAGACAAGGGGTGGCAGCCCTGGCTTGTTTTCTAATCATTTTATCTGGTCCATGAGTGGAAGACAACTTCAAGAAGACCCTCTCCTAATGAGAGGCACCCAGGAGTCAGGGAGAGGAGGGTTGGTGGGTGGAGACAGATGCCTGGTGCCCCGGCTGCAGTGGAAGCCCCTGGAAGACCAGGTGGAGGGAGGCTGCACAGAGTGAAGCCTAGGGTCACAGACATGTCGGAGCTGCTGTTTGTTAGTTCAAGCCCTGCTCTGAGGTGCTCTGTGTCAGCTCTGAGCGACAGGTGTGCTGGCGGTGCTCTGCAATGAGGGCTATGTGCACGGTTCCTGTGTGCCCAGCTCTGCCGGGGTACCTGTCCAAGGGAGCTCCATATCCAGGGAGGGGCCTGCCCACGAGAGCCCCGTGAGCTGCTGGGTACCTGCCCAGGTGAGCTCCATATCCTGGTAGGGGCCTGCCCACGAGAGCCCCGTGAGCTGCTGGGTACCTGCCCAGGTGAGCTCCATATCCTGGGAGGGGCCTGACCACGAGAGCCCCGTGGGCTGCTGGGTACCTGCCCAGGTGAGCTCCATATCCTGGGAGGGGCCTGACAATGAGAGCCCCATGGGCTGCTGGGTACCTGCACAGGTGAGCTCCATATCCTGGGAGGGGCCTAACCACGAGAGCCCCGTGGGCTGCTGGCTACCTGCACAGGTGAGCTCCATATCCTGGGAGGGGCCTGACCATGAGAGCCCCGTGGGCTGCTGGGGACCTGGTAAAGGACGCCAGGACAGTCAGTGAAGCCACAGAGGATATACATCCAGTAGTTCCTAATTCCTACACCCTGCTGGCCATTCTACCATCCACCAGGACATGGTATTCTGTATTAGACTTCAATGATGCCTTTTTCTGTATTCCATTAGTCCCAGAGTCACAAGAAATTTTGGCTGTGAGTGGCAGGACTCAACATACAACAAAAACAATACTGCTTGGCCGTCCTGCCCCAGGGGTTCAAAAATTCCCACACCATCTTTGGGGAAACGTTAGCTAAAACCCTAAAAGATCTACCTCTGGAGAAGTGAACCCTCCTTCAATATGCAGACGACATTCTGGGCTTCCCTGGTGGCGCAGTGGTTGAGAATCTGCCTGCCAATGCAGGGGACACAGGTTCGAGCCCTGGTCTGAGAAGATCCCATATGCCGCGGAGCAACTAGGCCCATGAGCCACAATTACTGAGCCTGCGCTTCTGGAGCCTGTGCTCCACAATAAGAGAGGCTGCGATAGTGAGAGGCCCGCGCACCGCGATGAAGAGTGGCCCCCGCTTGCCGCAACTAGAGAAAGCCCTCGCACAGAAACGAAGACACAACACAGCCATAAATAATAAATAAATAACTTTTAAAAAAATATGCAGACGACATTCTGATCGCCAGCCCTACTAAGGAGGCCTCTGGACTACCTAGCCAATAAAAGATAGAAGGTGTCCAAGAAAAAGGCTCAAATATCACAGACTAAGGTGACCTGCCTGGGCTTCATTCTCACAGAAGATCGGAGAAGCCCATCCCAGGAAAGGGAAGAAGCCATTTGCAGCCTCACCCTTCCTAAAACTAGAAGACAGCTTAGGGGTTCCTGGGGAGACTGGGGTTTGCTGCATCTGGATCCCTAACTACAGTCTAATACCTGGGTCTCTATATGAAACACTGAAAGGAAAAGATGATGATCCTTTTGAATAGAATCCAGAAGCGGCCTTTCAAGAATGGAAAGAGCAGTCAATTCAGACCCTTGCCCTGGACCTCCCTAATTTAGCTAAACCCTTTGACCTTTACATTCCTGGTCGAAGGCGAATCGCCCTTGGAGTTTTAGAGTCAAAACTGGGACCACTTGAAATGGAACAACGCAAGAATGCCCTCCAGGCATTGGCCAGCCACCCCATCCGACCAGGATACTGGGGGTATCTAAAAACCTGGAAATGAGCAGCCCGCAAGGCCAGCTCCCTCCTAAGGGTAAAGGACGCCACTTGGTGATCCTAAACACCCACCATGCCCTGAAGTTGCAGGGATCGCTCCGTGGGCACAATGACCTCGAGTGAGGAGGCCCTCCAACTCCAACCTCCAGAGAGACAACCTGGGACAAAAGGCCCCCATGACGACTCATGTGACCATCACTTGACCTGGAGCTTCTCTCAGAAAACCACAAGAGTGTGCCCCAAAGGAACAGACTATTGCTTGCAGGACTTACTGCACCCAGAGCGGAGCTAATAAACCTGGCAGGGGACCCGTAAATAACGCTGCCACCATAGAAAAGCCTACAGACACCACGGTGACGGCGGCCAATGAGACCAGATGTACTCCTGGTTACTTCAAAAGGGCGGTGACTGAGTGGCCATCATGGTCCTGGATCACCACCGGCCCTGGACTGTCTGGGAGTTGAGCAGGCAGGGCTCTGAAACCTGGTGCTGTTTGTACGTTAATTCAGTGGCCTAACTGAAGAAAGCACAGACTACTGGTCAGAGCATCTAGGCTGGCAGAAACCGTCAGCCTAAGGGGGCCGAACCAATGTGGAGCAGGGTAAAACCGGCCCCCCCAGCGTCCCTGTGCATCTCTTTCCTGGACCCTTAAAGGTCATTAGAATCTATAAAACTTCCAACGCTGGTGCTCAGGCAGACGAGCAGTGAGGGAGGAGGCCTCGGGACAATCAACCTCACCTGGAGGCTGCTGGGGAGAAGTCCTGCCCCTCCCCCCGGGTATGAGGATACCCAACTCAGCACGAAGCATTTACAGAAGAGGTGTCTGCACCCTCAGCGCCCCAAGAATGTGGAATGGGACAAGAGGCAGAGGAGGGGTTTGTCACCGGCAAAGCCCATTAAAAATTCCTGGGAGATAAAAATAGAATCTGGGCAATAAAATAAAGTCTAACCTTTTTTTCCTTTGTGCTTTTTCTAATTTCACTTGTTCCTAGGTTTCCACAGGCAGAGGTCCCACACCTGGCACTTCAGACCCGATTTCCTAGTGCAAAATGGCTGGGCCGACACCTCAGCTCTCGGGGCCCTGTGCAGACTCCGCCACATAGAGCCTGAGCTCCAGCCAACCCAGACCTCGAGAGCTCCGCCCCATCCCTCCTGCTGACGCTGACGGGATCCCTACACAGCAGCCCGGCCCACAGCCCGCGGGGGAGCGCACGCTCTCACCTCTCCATTCTCTGATCAAAATATAAAGTTTTCCTTTGCTTCTGAACCAAACTCAGTCTCGATCTGTTGGCTCCAATGACACTGGGCAGGGGGACCCTTGTTGGGGCCGACTCTGCAGGATCAGTAACAGAATTTGAGAACATTGTAACTTCAATGAACAGATGTGTGAGCCAAATATTGTAACTTCAATGAACATATGTGTGAGCCAAATATTGTAACTTCAATGAACAGATGTGTGAGCCAAACTGTAGTTAACATAGAGCAGTGTATAAGGCTCGTGTAAAATAAGGTATTTCTAACACTTCCATTTGATATTTCCATCACTTTATTATAAGCAAGTTCAGTGGAGGGGTTTGTCGTATTTGTCAGGTCAACATTAGAGAAATGCAGTGATTTCTTTCCAAGGATGTGGATCTACTAATCTTGGCTGAAGTTTCAATCTTGTTTTGAATGATTTTCCATTGAAAATGATACCTCTCTTTCAGCTCCTAGATTTCTGAGAAGTATAAAATCTTGTATTTTTTTATTACCAAAGGGGAAAGGTGGGAGGAGGGATAAATTAACAGTTTCGGATTAACATATACACACTGCTATGTGTAAAATATATCATCAACAAGGAACTGCTGTATAGCACAGGGAACTATACTCAATATTTTGTAATAACCCCTAAGGGGAAATAATCTGAAAAACAATAGATATCTATATCGACATCATCTATCAACTACAGATAAAATGGAAACTAAAGGAGGCCGATGGTGAGCGTTTCTGACCATGAAGACTTCAATCCTCTAAAGTTCGGACTCTGCCTACAGCCCAGTCCCTTAATGAACATACATGTACCAGTAGCTTAAAAATTCCCAACATTGGGGTTCGGGGAGACACTGATTTGAAAAAATCCCTGGTGTTCTCCTTACATACATGGGAGCTTTCCTACAGCTAAAACATACCTGTGACACCCAGAAGATGGTACACGGTTGGATCAGGAAGATTTTGGAAAAGGCACCTCATCTCCTAATCCCCTGGTTGTCGGGTTAACCCCTCCAGCCTCTTTCCTAACATTCTCCACACTTGAGGATGTCAGCACCTTCAACATCCTGTTGCACAGACTTTGGAATTTCTCCAGAGGATGAAGGGGAAGGAGGAGAAACAATGAGAGACAAGCCCTAGATGTTCAGACAGGTACAGGTCACTCTAATTTCAAATCAAAAAGAAGAATTAACCACAGGCTCAGCCTGCCCCACGGAACCAGTATAAGGCCTAAAGGAATCCTGCGGTTTTGCAGCCAGCTCACAAAAAAGCGAGATTAAAAATGGAGCTCAGGGGCACTGCAATTCACAAACATGCAGAATTATAAATGATCACTCTCGTCCAAAATTATATTGAGGGAAGGCAACAAAGACAATTTGAAAGCAAGGCAGAATTGCAGGAAACAAATTTCAGGAGGTAGATTCGAATCGCCTTTAAAGCACATGAAAAGCGGTAAAACGTCGGCAATGATGCCCTTGGCCAAAGAGGGCGAACACCTTTTTTCCTGAATATACTCAGGAAAAAAGGCATACGCCTTTTTTCACCAACCAAGCAAGCCAGAAATGCAAATGAGCACTACAAAGAAGTCTCACTTCCCAGGGTTCAAAAGGGCCATTCTAAAAGAGTGTAAAACCCAGAAATGCAGGACAGGCCAGGGAGAAAAGGGAGCCTTGTTAGGCTGATGGGCGGGATGTAATTTGCCAACGGCCACTCTGGAGAAGTGTATGGTGTTTCCTAAAACATCTAAAAAACACAGCTAGAGAGCATAGGGCACTTCCACTCATGGGCGTATAAACTGGGAAAAATAAAAATCAAAAAGACACAGGTACCCCAAAGTTTAGGGCTGCTCTGTTTACAAGAACCTCCATTTCAGTACACCATTAATATGTCAGGATAGAGAAAAATGGATAAAGAAGTTGTGCTAATATGTACAATGGAATACCACTCAGCCATGAAATCAATGTCATACGGCGAATAGCAGCAAGATGAGTGGATTCAAGTACAATGTTTCTAAGTGAAATAAGTCACACAGAAAAAGATACTTATCATAAGATATCACTTATACAGGGAATGTAAAAACAGCTACACTTGAACTGAATTACAAAACAGAACAGAGTCACATGTTTAGAAAACACACTATGGCTGCTTAACGGGAAAGGTGAGGTGGGGTGATTCATAAAACAAGGGTTTCAAATTAGCTCAGACACGGTTCCATATACCCAATATGTAATAGACAAGACCTACCCCTTGCTCAGAGAACTGGACTCAACACTCCCTATTCACGGCACAAGAATATATCTCACTAGTAAGAATCTTAAAACCTATGTATTGATATCTCTCTGTAAGTGAGTCAAGTGGGTGTAAAGCAGCATAAACACAGCAGTGAAAATCAGCTAAACCCCAATCTAAAAATAAATTACAAAAAAAAAAACCCAACAAATAAAATGAAAGAGAGAGAAATTAGTAAAAATTTCGTTCAGGGGCAGTGAAGCAACCTGGATTGACCATATCTAGACCCACGGCTGGGTTACACATAAGGCTGGACACTCTTGGGGCAGAGAGGATTGGTGAGGTTGGGAGAGCAGACGCAGACCCCTTAAAGTAATACTGCGTGGTACCCATCCCATGGGTCCCAAATCTCCAGGTTCAAGGGCATCTTCCTACATCGAAAACATGCATGAGAAACCCAGAAGATGATACACGGTGTGATCGGGAAAGGATTCTAAAACGCACCTCATTTCTCATCTCCTACTGCTCGGGTTAGCCATTCCAGCCACTTTACTAGCAACCTCCCTCCTTGGAGAATCAGCACCTTTAACCTCCTGTTCCGTACAGGTTGCAATTTGTCCTGAGGATGAACGGGAAGAGGGGGAACCAAAGAGAGACTAGCTCTAGGTGTTGGGACAGGCACATGCTACTCTATTTTCCCATGAGGAAGAAGAATTAACCACAGGCTCAGCCTGCCGCCTGGGACGAGAATAGGGCCTGAAGCAATCCTGCGCTTTTGCGGCCAGCTCCCAAGAAAGCGAGTTGAAAAATGGAGCTCAGGGGCACTGCAATTCACAAACCTGCAGACTTATAAATGATGACTCTCGTCCACAAATATATTGAGGGAAGGCAACGAAGAGGATTTGAAAGCAAGGCAGAACTGCAGGAAACAGATTTCAGGAGGGAGATTCGAATCGCCTTTAAAGCACAGGAAAAGCGGCAAAACCTCGACAATGATGCCCTTGGCCAAAAAGGGCGTATGCATTTTTTCCTGAATATATTCAGGAAAAAACGCATACGCCCTTTTTGGCCAACCAAGCAACCTGGAAAGGCAAATCAGCGCTACAAAGAAGTCTCGCTTCCCATCGGTCAAAAGGGCCATGCTAAATAAAGTGTCAAAACCAGAAATGCAAGACTGGCCATGGGTAAACGGGAGCCTAGCTACGCTGATGGGCGGGATGTTAATTGCCAACAGCCAATCTGGAGAAGTGCAAGGTGTGTCCTGAAACATCTAAAAAAGTCAGCTTAGGGAGCATAGGGCACTTCCACTCATGGGCGTATAAATTGGGAAAACTAAAAATCAGCAAGACACAGACACCCCAAAGTTTAGGGCTGCTCTGTTGACAAGAACCTCCACTTCGTTACACCTTAAATATCCCAGGAAAGAGAAAAATGGATAAAGAAGTTGTGGTCCTTATGTACAATGGAATATCACTCAGCCATGAAATCAACGTCATAAGGCTAGTAGCAGCAAGATGAGTGGATTTAGGTAGGACGATTCTAAGTGAAATAAGTCACACAGAAAAAGATACTTATCATAAGGTATCACTTATAGAGGGAATATAAAAACCGCTACCCTTGAACTGAATTACAAATGAGAGCAGGGTCACACGTTTAGAAAACACAGTATGGCTGCTTAACGGGTAAGGTGAGGTGGGGTGATGCATAAAACAAGGGTTTCAAATTAGCTCAGATACCGTTCCATAAACCCAATAGGTAATAGACAAGACCTACTCCTTGCTCAGTGAATTGGACACAACACCCCCTATTCACCGCCCAAGAATATATCTGACTAGTCAGAATCTTAAAACCTATGCATTGATATCTCTCTGTAAGTGAGTCAAGTGGGTGTAAAGCGGCAAAAACACAACAGTGAAAATCAGGTAAACCCCATTATAAAAATCAATTACTTTTAAAAACCCGTGAAATAAAGACAGTGAAAGAGAGAGAAATTCTTAAAAAATTCGTTCAGGGGCTGTGATGCCACATGGTTTGACCATATCTAGACCCACAGCTGATTGAGACATAAGGGTGGACACTCTTGGGGCTGAGAGGTTTGGTGAGGTTGGGTGAGGAAACGCAGACCCTTTAAAGTAATACTGCGTGGTACCCATTCCATGGGTCCCAAATCTCCAGGTTCAAAGGCATCTTCCTACATCGAAAACATGCATGAGAAACCCAGAAGATGGTACACCGTGTGATCGGGAAAGGTTTCTAAAATGCACCTCATTTCTCATCTCCTTGTGCTCGGTTTCGCCATTCCAGCCGCTTTACTAGCAATCTCCCTCCTTGGAGAATCAGCACCTTTAACCTCCTGTTCCGTACAGGTTGCAATTTGTCCTGAGGATGAACGGGAAGAGGGGGAACCAATGAGAGACTAGCTCTAGGTGTTGGGAAAGGCACAGGTCTCTCTATTTTCCATTCAGGAAGAAGAATTAACCGCAGGCTCAGCCTGCCGCCCGGGACCAGAATAGGGCCTGAAGCAATCCTGCGCTTTTGCGGCCAGCTCCCAAGAAAGCGAGTTGAAAAATGGAGCTCAGGGGCACTGCAATTCACAAACCTGCAGACTTATAAATGATGACTCTCGTCCACAAATATATTGAGGGAAGGCAACGAAGAGGATTTGAAAGCAAGGCTGAATTGCAGGAAACAGATTTCAGGAGGGAGATTCGAATCGCCTTTAAAGCACAGGAAAAGCGGCAAAACCTCGACAATGATGCCCTTGGCCAAAAAGGGCGTATGCGTTTTTTCCTGAATATATTCAGGAAAATACGCATACGCCCTTTTTGGCCAACCAAGCAACCTGGAAAGGCAAATCAGCGCTACAAAGAAGTCTCGCTTCCTATCGGTCAAAAGGGCCATGCTGAATAAACTGTCAAATCTAGAAATGCAGGACAGGCCATGGAGAAACGGGAGCCTGGCTTCGCTCATGGGCAGGATGTAAATTGCCAACAGCCACTCTGGAGAAGTGCACGGTGTGTCCTGAAACATCTAAAAAACTCAGCTTAGGGAGCATAGGGCACTTCCACTCATGGGCGTATCAATTAGGAAAACTAAAAATCAGCAAGACACAGGCACCCCAAAGTTTAGGGCTGCTCTGTTGACAAGAACCTCCACTTCGTTACACCTTAAATATCCCAGGAAAGAAAAAAATGGATAAAGAAGTTGTGGTCCTTATGTACAATGGAATATCACTCAGCCATGAAATCAACGTAATAAGGCTAGTAGCAGCATGATGAGTGGATTTAGGTACCACGATTCTAAGTGAAATAAGTCACACAGAAAAAGACACTTATCATAAGATATCACTTATAGAGGGAATGTAAAAACCGCTACCCTTGAACTGAATTACAAAAACAGAATAGAGTCACACGTTTAGAAAACACACTATGGCTGCTTAATGGGAAAGGTGAGGTGGGGTGATGCTAAAACAAGGGATTCAAATTAGCTCAGATACCGTTCCATAAACCCAATATGTAATAGATAAGACCTACTCCTTGCTCAATGAATTGGACTCAACACCCCCTATTCACCGCCCAAGAATATATCTGACTAGTAAGAAACTTAAAACCTATGTATTGATAACTCTCTGTAAGTGAGTCAAGTGGGTGTAAAGCGGCAAAATCACAGCAGTGAAAAGCAGTAAACCCCATTATAAAAATCAATTACTTTTAAAAACCCGTGAAACAAAGACAGTGAAAGAGAGAGAAATTCTTACAAAATTCGTTCAGGGGCTGTGATGCCACCTGGATTGACCATATCTAGACCCACAGCTGCTTGAGACATAAGGGTGGACACTCTTGGGGCTGAGAGGTTTGGTGAGGTTGGGTGAGGAAACGCAGACACTTTATAGTAATACTGCGTGGTACCCATCCCATGGGTCCCAAATCTCCAGGTTCAAGGTCATCTTCCTACATCGAAAACATGCATGAGAAACCCAGAAGATGGTACACCGTATGATCGGGAAAGGTTTCTAAAACGCATCTCATTTCTCATCTCCTTGTGCTCGAGTTTGCCATTCCAGCCGCTTTACTAGCAATCTCCCTCCTTGGAGAATCAGCACCTTTAACCTCCTGTTCTGTACAGATTGCAATTTGTCCTGAGGATGAACGGGAAGAGGGGGAACCAATGAGAAATTAGCTCTAGGTGTTGGGAAAGGCACAGGTCTCTCTATTTTCCATTCAGGAAGAAGAATTAACCGCAGGCTCAGCCTGCCGCCCGGGACCAGAATAGGGCCTGAAGCAATCCTGCGTTTTGCGGCCAGCTCCCAAGAAAGCGAGTTGAAAAATGGAGCTCAGGGGCACTGCAATTCACAAACCTGCAGACTTATAAATGATGACTCTCGTCCACAAATATACTGAGGGAAGGCAACGAAGAGGATTTGAAAGCAAGGCAGAATTGCAGGAAACAGATTTCAGGAGGGAGATTCGAATCGCCTTTAAAGCACAGGAAAAGCGGCAAAACCTCGACAATGATGCCCTTGGCCAAAAAGGGCGTATGCGTTTTTTCCTGAATATATTCAGGAAAAAACGCATACGCCCTTTTTGGCCAACCAAGCAACCTAGAAAGGCAAATCAGCGCTACAAAGAAGTCTCGCTTCCCATCGGTCAAGAGGCCCATGCTGAAAAATGTGTCAAAACCAGAAATGCAGGACAGGCCATGGAGAAACGGGAGCCTGGCTACGCTGATGGGCGGGATGTAAATTGCCAACAGCCACTCTGGAGAAGTGCACGGTGTGTCCTGAAACATCTAAAAATCTCAGCTTAGGGAGCATAGGGCACTTCCACTCATGGGCGTATAAATTGGGAAAACTAAAAATCAGCAAGACACAGGCACCCCAAAGTTTAGGGCTGCTGTGTTGACAAGAACCTCCACTTCGTTACACCTTAAATATCCAAGGAAAGAGAAAAATGGATAAAGAAGTTGTGGTCCTTATGTACAATGGAATATCAATCAGCCATGAAATCAACGTCATAAGGCTAGTAGCAGCATGATGAGTGGATTTAGGTACGACGATTCTAAGTGAAATAAGTCACATAGAAAAAGACACTTATCATAAGATATCACTTATAGAGGGAATGTAAAAACCGCTACCCTTGAACTGAATTACAAAACAGAATAGAGTCACACGTTTAGAAAACACACTATGGCTGCTTAACGGGAAAGGTGAGGTGGGGTGATGCATAAAACAAGGGTTTCAAATTAGCTCAGATACCGTTCCATAAACCCAATATGTAATAGACAAGACCTACTCCTTGCTCAATGAATTGGACTCAACACCCCCTATTCACCGCCCAAGAATATATCTGACTAGTAAGAATCTTGAAACCTATGCATTGATATCTCTCTGTAAGTGAGTCAAGTGGGTGTAAAGCGGCAAAATCACAGCAGTGAAAAGCAGGTAAACCCCATTATAAAAATCAATTACTTTTAAAAACCCGTGAAACAAAGACAGTGAAAGAGAGAGAAATTCTTACAAAATTCGTTCAGGGGCTGTGATGCCACCTGGGTTGACCATATCTAGACCCACAGCTGATTGAGACATAAGGGTGGACACTCTTGGGGGTGAGAGGTTTGGTGAGGTTGGGTGAGCAAACGCAGACCCTTTAAAGTAATACTGCGTGGTACCCATCCCATGGGTCCCAAATCTCCAGGTTCAAGGGCATCTTCCTACATCGAAAACATGCATAAGAAACCCAGAAGATGGTACACCATGTGATCGGGAGAGGTTTCTAAAATGCACCGCATTTCTCATCTCCTTGTGCTCGGGTTTGCCATTCCAGCCGCTTTACTAGCAATCTCCCTCCTTGGAGAATCAGCACCTTTAACCTCCTGTTCCGTACAGGTTGCAATTTGTGCATAGGGTGAACGGGAAGAGGGGGAAGCAATGAGAGACTAGCTCTAGGTGTTGGGACAGGCACAGGTCACTCTATTTTCCCATCAGGAAGAAGAATTAACCACAGGCTCAGCCTGCCGCCTGGGACGAGAATAGGGCCTGAAGCAATCCTGCGTTTTGCGGCCAGCTCCCAAGAAAGCGAGTTGAAAAATGGAGCTCAGGGGCACTGCAATTCACAAACCTGCAGACTTATAAATGATGACTCTCGTCAACAAATATACTGAGGGAAGGCAACGAAGAGGATTTGAAAGCAAGGCAGAATTGCAGGAAACAGATTTCAGGAGGGAGATTCGAATCGCCTTTAAAGCACAGGAAAAGCGGCAAAACCTCGACAATGATGCCCTTGGCCAAAAAGGGCGTATGCGTTTTTTCCTGAATATATTCAGGAAAAAACGCATACGCCCTTTTTGGCCAACCAAGCAACCTAGAAAGGCAAATCAGCGATACAAAGAAGTCGCGCTTCCCATCGGTCAAAAGGGCCATGCTGAATAAAGTGTCAAAACCAGAAATGCAGGACAGGCCATGGAGAAACGGGAGCCTGGCTACGCTGATGGGCGGGATGTAAATTGCCAACAGCCACTTTGGAGAAGTGCACGGTGTGTCCTAAAACATCTAAAAAATTCAGCTTAGGGAGCATAGGGCACTTCCACTCATGGGCGTATAAATTGGGAAAACTAAAAATCAGCAAGACACAGGCACCCCAAAGTTTAGGGCTGCTCTGTTGACAAGAACCTCCACTTCGTTACACCTCAAATATCCCAGGAAAGAGAAAAATGGATAAAGAAGTTGTGGTCCTTATGTACAATGGAATATCACTCAGCCATGAAATCAACGTCATAAGGCTAGTAGCAGCATGATGAGTGGATTTAGGTACGACGATTCTAAGTGAAATAAGTCACACAGAAAAAGACACTTATCATAAGATATCACTTATAGAGGGAATGTAAAAACCGCTACCCTTGAACTGAATTACAAAACAGAATAGAGTCACACGTTTAGAAAACACACTATGGCTGCTTAACGGGAAAGGTGAGGTGGGGTGATGCATAAAACAAGGGTTTCAAATTAGCTCAGATACCGTTCCATAAACCCAATATGTAATAGACAAGACCTACTCCTTGCTCAATGAATTGGACTCAACACCCCCTATTCACCGCCCAAGAATATATCTGACTAGTAAGAATCTTGAAACCTATGCATTGATATCTCTCTGTAAGTGAGTCAAGTGGGTGTAAAGCGGCAAAATCACAGCAGTGAAAAGCAGGTAAACCCCATTATAAAAATCAATTACTTTTAAAAACCCGTGAAACAAAGACAGTGAAAGAGAGAGAAATTCTTACAAAATTCGTTCAGGGGCTGTGATGCCACCTGGATTGACCATATCTAGACCCACAGCTGATTGAGACATAAGGGTGGACACTCTTTGGGCTGAGAGGTTTGGTGAGGTTGGGTGAGCAAACGCAGACACTTTAAAGTAATACTGCCTGGTACCCATCCCATGGGTCCCAAATCTCCAGGTTCAAGTGCATCTTCCTACATCGAAAACATGCATGAGAAACCCAGAAGATGGTACACCGTGTGATCGGGAGAGCTTTCTAAAACGCACCTCATTTCTCATCTCCTTGTGCTCGGGTTCGCCTTTCCAGCCGCTTTAGTAGCAATCTCCCTCCTTGGAGAATCAGCACCTTTAACCTCCTGTTCCGTACAGGTTGCAATTTGTCCTGAGGATGAACGGGAAGAGGGGGAACCAATGAGAGACTAGCTCTAGGTGTTGGGACAGGCACAGGTCACTCTATTTTCCCATCAGGAAGAAGAACTAACCACAGGCTCAGCCTGCCGCCCGGGACCAGAATAGGGCCTGAAGCAATCCTGCGCTTTTGCGGCCAGCTCCCAAGAAAGCGAGTTGAAAAATGGAGCTCAGGGGCACTGCAATTCACAAACCTGCAGACTTATAAATGATGACTCTCGTCCACAAATATATTGAGGGAAGGCAACGAAGAGGATTTGAAAGCAAGGCTGAATTGCAGGAAACAGATTTCAGGAGGGAGATTCGAATCGCCTTTAAAGCACAGGAAAAGCGGCAAAACCTCGACAATGATGCCCTTGGCCAAAAAGGGCGTATGCGTTTTTTCCTGAATATATTCAGGAAAAAACGCATACGCCCTTTTTGGCCAACCAAGCAACCTAGAAAGGCAAATCAGCGCTACAAAGAAGTCTCGCTTCCCATCGGTCAAGAGGCCCATGCTGAAAAATGTGTCAAAACCAGAAATGCAGGACAGGCCATGGAGAAACGGGAGCCTGGCTACGCTGATGGGCGGGATGTAAATTGCCAACAGCCACTCTGGAGAAGTGCACGGTGTGTCCTGAAACATCTAAAAAACTCAGCTTAGGGAGCATAGGGCACTTCCACTCATGGGCGTATAAATTGGGAAAACTAAAAATCAGCAAGACACAGGCACGCCAAAGTTTAGGGCTGCTGTGTTGACAAGAACCTCCACTTCGTTACACCTTAAATATCCCAGGAAAGAGAAAAATGGATAAAGAAGTTGTGGTCCTTATGTACAATGGAATATCAATCAGCCATGAAAGCAACGTCATAAGGCTAGTAGCAGCATGATGAGTGGATTTAGGTACGACGATTCTAAGTGAAATAAGTCACACAGAAAAAGACACTTATCATAAGATATCACTTATAGAGGGAATGTAAAAACCGCTACCCTTGAACTGAATTACAAAACAGAATAGAGTCACACGTTTAGAAAACACACTATGGCTGCTTAACGGGAAAGGTGAGGTGGGGTGATGCATAAAACAAGGGTTTCAAATTAGCTCAGATACCGTTCCATAAACCCAATATGTAATAGACAAGACCTACTCCTTGCTCAATGAATTGGACTCAACACCCCCTATTCACCGCCCAAGAATATATCTGACTAGTAAGAATCTTGAAACCTATGCATTGATATCTCTCTGTAAGTGAGTCAAGTGGGTGTAAAGCGGCAAAATCACAGCAGTGAAAAGCAGGTAAACCCCATTATAAAAATCAATTACTTTTAAAAACCCGTGAAACAAAGACAGTGAAAGAGAGAGAAATTCTTACAAAATTCGTTCAGGGGCTGTGATGCCACCTGGATTGACCATATCTAGACCCACAGCTGATTGAGACATAAGGGTGGACACTCTTGGGGCTGAGAGGTTTGGTGAGGTTGGGTGAGCAAACGCAGACCCTTTAAAGTAGTACTGCGTGGTACCCATCCCATGGGTCCCAAATCTCCAGGTTCAAGGGCATCTTCCTACATCGAAAACATGCATGAGAAACCCAGAAGATGGTACACCGTGTGATCGGGAAAGGTTTCTAAAACGCACCTCATTTCTCATCTCCTTGTGCTCGGGTTCGCCATTCCAGCCGCTTTACTAGCAATCTCCCTCCTTGGAGAATCAGCACCTTTAACCTCCTGTTCCGTACAGTTTGCAATTTGTCCTGAGGATGAACGGGAAGAGGGGGAAGCAATGAGAGACTAGCTCTAGGTGTTGGGACAGGCACAGGTCACTCTATTTTCCCATCAGGAAGAAGAATTAACCACAGGCTCAGCCTGCCGCCTGGGACGAGAATAGGCCCTGAAGCAATCATGCGCTTTTGCGGCCAGCTCCCAAGAAAGCGAGTTGAAAAATGGAGCTCAGGGGCACTGCAATTCACAAACCTGCAGACTTATAAATGATGACTCTCTCCACAAATATATTGAGGGAAGGCAACGAAGAGGATTTGAAAGCAAGGCAGAATTGCAGGAAACAGATTTCAGGAGGAAGATTCGAATCGCCTTTAAAGCACAGGAAAAGCGGCAAAACCTCGACAATGATGCCCTTGGCCAAAAAGGGCGTATGCATTTTTTCCTGAATATATTCAGGAAAAAACGCATACGCCCTTTTTGGCCAACCAAGCAACCTGGAAAGGCAAATCAGCACTACAAAGAAGTCTCGCTTCCCATCGGTCAAAAGGGCCATGCTGAATAAAGTGTCAAAACCAGAAATGCAAGACAGGCCATGGAGAAACGGGAGCCTGGCTACGCTGATGGGCGGGATGTAAATTGCCAACAGCCACTCTGGAGAAGTGCACGGTGTGTCCTGAAACATCTAAAAAACTCAGCTTAGGGAGCATAGGGCACTTCCACTCATGGGCGTATAAATTGGGAAAACTAAAAATCAGCAAGACACAGGCACCCCAAAGTTTAGGGCTGCTCTGTTGACAAGAACCTCCACTTCGTTACACCTTAAATATCCCAGGAAAGAGAAAAATGGATAAAGAAGTTGTGGTCCTTATGTACAATGGAATATCACTCAGCCATGAAATCAACGTCATAAGGCTAGTAGCAGCATGATGAGTGGATTAGGTACGACGATTCTAAGTGAAATAAGTCACACAGAAAAAGATACTTATCATAAGGTATCACTTATAGAGGGAATATAAAAACCGCTACCCTTGAACTGAATTACAAATGAGAGCAGGGTCACACGTTTAGAAAACACACTATGGCTGCTTAACGGGAAAGGTGAGGTGGGGTGATGCATAAAACAAGGGTTTCAAATTAGCTCAGATACCGTTCCATAAACCCAATAGGTAATAGACAAGACCTACTCCTTGCTCAGTGAATTGGACACAACACCCTCTATTCACCGCCCAAGATTATATCTGACTAGTCAGAATCTTAAAACCTATGCATTGATATCTCTCTGTAAGTGAGTCAAGTGGGTGTAAAGCGGCAAAAACACAACAGTGAAAATCAGGTAAACCCCATTATAAAAATCAATTACTTTTAAAAACCCGTGAAATAAAGACAGTGAAAGAGAGAGAAATTCTTAAAAAATTCGTTCAGGGGCTGTGATGCCACGTGGATTGACCATATCTAGACCCACAGCTGATTGAGACATAAGGGTGGACACTCTTGGGGCTGAGAGGTTTGGTGAGGTTGGGTGAGGAAACGCAGACCCTTTAAAGTATTACTGCGTGGTACCCATTCCATGGGTCGCAAATCTCCAGGTTCAAAGGCATCTTCCTACATCGAAAACATGCATGAGAAACCCAGAAGATGGTACACCGAGTGATCGGGAAAGGTTTCTAAAATGCACCTCATTTCTCATCTCCTTGTGCTCGGGTTCGCCATTCCAGCCGCTTTACTAGCAATCTCCCTCCTTGGAGAATCAGCACCTTTAACCTCCTGTTCCGTACAGGTTGCAATTTGTCCTGAGGATGAACGGGAAGAGGGGGAACCAATGAGAGACTAGCTCTAGGTGTTGGGAAAGGCACAGGTCTCTCTATTTTCCATTCAGGAAGAAGAATTAACCGCAGGCTCAGCCTGCCGCCCGGGACCAGAATAGGGCCTGAAGCAATCCTTCGCTTTTGCGGCCAGCTCCCAAGAAAGCGAGTTGAAAAATGGAGCTCAGGGGCACTGCAATTCACAAACCTGCAGACTTATAAATGATGACTCTCGTCCACAAATATATTGAGGGAAGGCAACGAAGAGGATTTGAAAGCAAGGCTGAATTGCAGGAAACAGATTTCAGGAGGGAGATTCGAATCGCCTTTAAAGCACAGGAAAAGCGGCAAAACCTCGACAATGATGCCCTTGGCCAAAAAGGGCGTATGCGTTTTTTCCTGAATATATTCAGGAAAATACGCATACGCCCTTTTTGGCCAACCAAGCAACCTGGAAAGGCAAATCAGCGCTACAAAGAAGTCTCGCTTCCCATCGGTCAAAAGGGCCATGCTGAATAAACTGTCAAAACCAGAAATGCAGGACAGGCCATGGAGAAACGGGAGCCTGGCTTCGCTCATGGGCAGGATGTAAATTGCCAACAGCCACTCTGGAGAAGTGCACGGTGTGTCCTGAAACATCTAAAAAACTCAGCTTAGGGAGCATAGGGCACTTCCACTCATGGGCGTATAAATTAGGAAAACTAAAAATCAGCAAGACACAGGCACCCCAAAGTTTAGGGCTGCTCTGTTGACAAGAACCTCCACTTCGTTACACCTTAAATATCCCAGGAAAGAAAAAAATGGATAAAGAAGTTGTGGTCCTTATGTACAATGGAATATCACTCAGCCATGAAATCAACGTCATAAGGCTAGTAGCAGCATAATGAGTGGATTTAGGTACCACGATTCTAAGTGAAATAAGTCACACAGAAAAAGACACTTATCATAAGATATCACTTATAGAGGGAATGTAAAAACCGCTACCCTTGAACTGAATTACAAAAACAGAATAGAGTCACACGTTTAGAAAACACACTATGGCTGCTTAACGGGAAAGGTGAGGTGGGGTGATGCTAAAACAAGGGATTCAAATTAGCTCAGATACCGTTCCATAAACCCAATATGTAATAGACAAGACCTACTCCTTGCTCAATGAATTGGACTCAACACCCCCTATTCACCGCCCAAGAATATATCTGACTAGTAAAAATCTTAAAACCTATGTATTGATAACTCTCTGTAAGTGAGTCAAGTGGGTGTAAAGCGGCAAAATCACAGCAGTGAAAAGCAGCTAAACCCCATTATAAAATTCAATTACTTTTAAAAACCCGTGAAACAAAGACAGTGAAAGAGAGAGAAATTCTTACAAAATTCGTTCAGGGGCTGTGATGCCACCTGGATTGACCATATCTAGACCCACAGCTGCTTGAGACATAAGGGTGGACACTCTTGGGGCTGAGAGGTTTGGTGAGGTTGGGTGAGGAAACGCAGACCCTTTATAGTAATACTGCGTGGTACCCATCCCATGGGTCCCAAATCTCCAGGTTCAAGGTCATCTTCCTACATCGAAAACATGCATGAGAAACCCAGAAGATGGTACACCGTATGATCGGGAAAGGTTTCTAAAATGCATCTCATTTCTCATCTCCTTGTGCTCGAGTTTGCCATTCCAGCCGCTTTACTAGCAATCTCCCTCCTTGGAGAATCAGCACCTTTATCCTCCTGTTCCGTACAGATTGCAATTTGTCCTGAGGATGAACGGGAAGAGGGGGAACCAATGAGAGACTAGCTCTAGGTGTTGGGAAAGGCACAGGTCTCTCTATTTTCCATTCAGGAAGAAGAATTAACCGCAGGCTCAGCCTGCCGCCCGGGACCAGAATAGGGCCTGAAGCAATCCTGCGTTTTGCGGCCAGCTCCCAAGAAAGCGAGTTGAAAAATGGAGCTCAGGGGCACTGCAATTCACAAACCTGCAGACTTATAAATGATGACTCTAGTCCACAAATATATTGAGGGAAAGCAACGAAGAGGATTTGAAAGCAAGGCAGAATTGCAGGAAACAGATTTCAGGAGGGAGATTCGAATCGCCTTTAAAGCACAGGAAAAGCGGCAAAACCTCGACAAAGATGCCCTTGGCCAAAAAGGGCGTATGCGTTTTTTCCTGAATATATTCAGGAAAAAACGCATACGCCCTTTTTGGCCAACCAAGCAACCTGGAAAGGCAAATCAGCGCTACAAAGAAGTCTCGCTTCCCATCGGTCAAAAGGGCCATGCTGAATAAAGTGTCAAAACCAGAAATGCAAAACAGGCCATGGAGAAACGGGAGCCTGGCTACGCTGATGGGCGGGATGTAAATTGCCAACAGCCACTCTGGAGAAGTGCACGGTGTGTCCTGAAACATCTAAAAAACTCAGCTTAGGGAGCATAGGGCACTTCCACTCATGGGCGTATAAATTGGGAAAACTAAAAATCAGCAAGACACAGGCACCCCAAAGTTTAGGGCTGCTCTGTTGACAAGAACCTCCACTTCGTTACACCTTAAATATCCCAGGAAAGAGAAAAATGGATAAAGAAGTTGTGGTCCTTATGTACAATGGAATATCACTCAGCCATGAAATCAACGTCATAAGGCTAGTAGCAGCATGATGAGTGGATTAGGTACGACGATTCTAAGTGAAATAAGTCACACAGAAAAAGATACTTATCATAAGGTATCACTTATAGAGGGAATATAAAAACCGCTACCCTTGAACTGAATTACAAATGAGAGCAGGGTCACACGTTTAGAAAACACACTATGGCTGCTTAACGGGAAAGGTGAGGTGGGGTGATGCATAAAACAAGGGTTTCAAATTAGCTCAGATACCGTTCCATAAACCCAATAGGTAATAGACAAGACCTACTCCTTGCTCAGTGAATTGGACACAACACCCCCTATTCACCGCCCAAGAATATATCTGACTAGTCAGAATCTTAAAACCTATGCATTGATATCTCTCTGTAAGTGAGTCAAGTGGGTGTAAAGCGGCAAAAACACAACAGTGAAAAGCAGGTAAACCCCCTTATAAAAATCAATTACTTTTAAAAACCCGTGAAATAAAGACAGTGAAAGAGAGAGAAATTCTTAAAAAATTCGTTCAGGGGCTGTGATGCCACGTGGATTGACCATATCTAGACCCACAGCTGATTGAGACATAAGGGTGGACACTCTTGGGGCTGAGAGGTTTGGTGAGGTTGGGTGAGGAAATGCAGACCCTTTAAAGTATTACTGCGTGGTACCCATTCCATGGGTCGCAAATCTCCAGGTTCAAAGGCATCTTCCTACATCGAAAACATGCATGAGAAACCCAGAAGATGGTACACCGAGTGATCGGGAAAGGTTTCTAAAATGCACCTCATTTCTCATCTCCTTGTGCTCGGGTTCGCCATTCCAGCCGCTTTACTAGCAATCTCCCTCCTTGGAGAATCAGCACCTTTAACCTCCTGTTCCGTACAGGTTGCAATTTGTCCTGAGGATGAACGGGAAGAGGGGGAACCAATGAGAGACTAGCTCTAGGTGTTGGGAAAGGCACAGGTCTCTCTATTTTCCATTCAGGAAGAAGAATTAACCGCAGGCTCAGCCTGCCGCCCGGGACCAGAATAGGGCCTGAAGCAATCCTGCGCTTTTGCGGCCAGCTCCCAAGAAAGCGAGTTGAAAAATGGAGCTCAGGGGCACTGCAATTCACAAACCTGCAGACTTATAAATGATGACTCTCGTCCACAAATATATTGAGGGAAGGCAACGAAGAGGATTGGAAAGCAAGGCTGAATTGCAGGAAACAGATTTCAGGAGGGAGATTCGAATCGCCTTTAAAGCACAGGAAAAGCGGCAAAACCTCGACAATGATGCCCTTGGCCAAAAAGGGCGTATGCGTTTTTTCCTGAATATATTCAGGAAAATACGCATACGCCCTTTTTGGCCAACCAAGCAACCTGGAAAGGCAAATCAGCGCTACAAAGAAGTCTCGCTTCCCATCGGTCAAAAGGGCCATGCTGAATAAACTGTCAAAACCAGAAATGCAGGACAGGCCATGGAGAAACGGGAGCCTGGCTTCGCTCATGGGCAGGATGTAAATTGCCAACAGCCACTCTGGAGAAGTGCACGGTGTGTCCTGAAACATCTAAAAAACTCAGCTTAGGGAGCATAGGGCACTTCCACTCATGGGCGTATAAATTAGGAAAACTAAAAATCAGCAAGACACAGGCACCCCAAAGTTTAGGGCTGCTCTGTTGACAAGAACCTCCACTTCGTTACACCTTAAATATCCCAGGAAAGAAAAAAATGGATAAAGAAGTTGTGGTCCTTATGTACAATGGAATATCACTCAGCCATGAAATCAACGTCATAAGGCTAGTAGCAGCATGATGAGTGGATTTAGGTACCACGATTCTAAGTGAAATAAGTCACACAGAAAAAGACACTTATCATAAGATATCACTTATAGAGGGAATGTAAAAACCGCTACCCTTGAACTGAATTACAAAAACAGAATAGAGTCACACGTTTAGAAAACACACTATGGCTGCTTAACGGGAAAGGTGAGGTGGGGTGATGCTAAAACAAGGGATTCAAATTAGCTCAGATACCGTTCCATAAACCCAATATGTAATAGAGAAGACCTACTCCTTGCTCAATGAATTGGACTCAACACCCCCTATTCACCGCCCAAGAATATATCTGACTAGTAAGAATCTTAAAACCTATGTATTGATAACTCTCTGTAAGTGAGTCAAGTGGGTGTAAAGCGGCAAAATCACAGCAGTGAAAAGCAGCTAAACCCCATTATAAAAATCAATTACTTTTAAAAACCCGTGAAACAAAGACAGTGAAAGAGAGAGAAATTCTTACAAAATTCGTTCAGGGGCTGTGATGCCACCTGGATTGACCATATCTAGACCCACAGCTGCTTGAGACATAAGGGTGGACACTCTTGGGGCTGAGAGGTTTGGTGAGGTTGGGTGAGGAAACGCAGACCTTTATAGTAATACTGCGTGACACCCATCCCATGGGTCCCAAATCTCCAGGTTCAAGGTCATCTTCCTACCTCGAAAACATGCATGAGAAACCCAGAAGATGGTACACCGTATGATCGGGAAAGGTTTCTAAAACGCATCTCATTTCTCATCTCCTTGTGCTCGAGTTTGCCATTCCAGCCGCTTTACTAGCAATCTCCCTCCTTGGAGAATCAGCACCTTTAACCTCCTGTTCTGTACAGATTGCAATTTGTCCTGAGGATGAACGGGAAGAGGGGGAACCAATGAGAGACTAGCTCTAGGTGTTGGGAAAGGCACAGGTCTCTCTATTTTCCATTCAGGAAGAAGAATTAACCGCAGGCTCAGCCTGCCGCCCGGGACCAGAATAGGGCCTGAAGCAATCCTTCGCTTTTGCGGCCAGCTCCCAAAAAGCGAGTTGAAAAATGGAGCTCAGGGGCACTGCAATTCACAAACCTGCAGACTTATAAATGATGACTCTCGTCCACAAATATATTGAGGGAAGGCAACGAAGAGGATTTGAAAGCAAGGCTGAATTGCAGGAAACAGATTTCAGGAGGGAGATTCGAATCGCCTTTAAAGCACAGGAAAAGCGGCAAAACCTCGACAATGATGCCCTTGGCCAAAAAGGGCGTATGCGTTTTTTCCTGAATATATTCAGGAAAATACGCATACGCCCTTTTTGGCCAACCAAGCAACCTGGAAAGGCAAATCAGCGCTACAAAGAAGTCTCGCTTCCCATCGGTCAAAAGGGCCATGCTGAATAAACTGTCAAAACCAGAAATGCAGGACAGGCCATGGAGAAACGGGAGCCTGGCTTCGCTCATGGGCAGGATGTAAATTGCCAACAGCCACTCTGGAGAAGTGCACGGTGTGTCCTGAAACATCTAAAAAACTCAGCTTAGGGAGCATAGGGCACTTCCACTCATGGGCGTATAAATTAGGAAAACTAAAAATCAGCAAGACACAGGCACCCCAAAGTTTAGGGCTGCTCTGTTGACAAGAACCTCCACTTCGTTACACCTTAAATATCCCAGGAAAGAAAAAAATGGATAAAGAAGTTGTGGTCCTTATGTACAATGGAATATCACTCAGCCATGAAATCAACGTCATAAGGCTAGTAGCAGCATGATGAGTGGATTTAGGTACCACGATTCTAAGTGAAATAAGTCACACAGAAAAAGACACTTATCATAAGATATCACTTATAGAGGGAATGTAAAAACCGCTACCCTTGAACTGAATTACAAAAACAGAATAGAGTCACACGTTTAGAAAACACACTATGGCTGCTTAATGGGAAAGGTGAGGTGGGGTGATGCTAAAACAAGGGATTCAAATTAGCTCAGATACCGTTCCATAAACCCAATATGTAATAGACAAGACCTACTCCTTGCTCAATGAATTGGACTCAACACCCCCTATTCACCGCCCAAGAATATATCTGACTAGTAAGAATCTTAAAACCTATGTATTGATAACTCTCTGTAAGTGAGTCAAGTGGGTGTAAAGCGGCAAAATCACAGCAGTGAAAAGCAGCTAAACCCCATTATAAAAATCAATTACTTTTAAAAACCCGTGAAACAAAGACAGTGAAAGAGAGAGAAATTCTTACAAAATTCGTTCAGGGGCTGTGATGCCACCTGGATTGACCATATCTAGACCCACAGCTGCTTGAGACATAAGGGTGGACACTCTTGGGGCTGAGAGGTTTGGTGAGGTTGGGTGAGGAAACGCAGACCTTTATAGTAATACTGCGTGACACCCATCCCATGGGTCCCAAATCTCCAGGTTCAAGGTCATCTTCCTACATCGAAAACATGCATGAGAAACCCAGAAGATGGTACACCGTATGATCGGGAAAGGTTTCTAAAACGCATCTCATTTCTCATCTCCTTGTGCTCGAGTTTGCCATTCCAGCCGCTTTACTAGCAATCTCCCTCCTTGGAGAATCAGCACCTTTAACCTCCTGTTCTGTACAGATTGCAATTTGTCCTGAGGATGAACGGGAAGAGGGGGAACCAATGAGAGACTAGCTCTAGGTGTTGGGAAAGGCACAGGTCTCTCTATTTTCCATTCAGGAAGAAGAATTAACCGCAGGCTCAGCCTGCCGCCCGGGACCAGAATAGGGCCTGAAGCAATCCTTCGCTTTTGCGGCCAGCTCCCAAAAAGCGAGTTGAAAAATGGAGCTCAGGGGCACTGCAATTCACAAACCTGCAGACTTATAAATGATGACTCTCGTCCACAAATATATTGAGGGAAGGCAACGAAGAGGATTTGAAAGCAAGGCTGAATTGCAGGAAACAGATTTCAGGAGGGAGATTCGAATCGCCTTTAAAGCACAGGAAAAGCGGCAAAACCTCGACAATGATGCCCTTGGCCAAAAAGGGCGTATGCGTTTTTTCCTGAATATATTCAGGAAAATACGCATACGCCCTTTTTGGCCAACCAAGCAACCTGGAAAGGCAAATCAGCGCTACAAAGAAGTCTCGCTTCCCATCGGTCAAAAGGGCCATGCTGAATAAACTGTCAAAACCAGAAATGCAGGACAGGCCATGGAGAAACGGGAGCCTGGCTTCGCTCATGGGCAGGATGTAAATTGCCAACAGCCACTCTGGAGAAGTGCACGGTGTGTCCTGAAACATCTAAAAAACTCAGCTTAGGGAGCATAGGGCACTTCCACTCATGGGCGTATAAATTAGGAAAACTAAAAATCAGCAAGACACAGGCACCCCAAAGTTTAGGGCTGCTCTGTTGACAAGAACCTCCACTTCGTTACACCTTAAATATCCCAGGAAAGAAAAAAATGGATAAAGAAGTTGTGGTCCTTATGTACAATGGAATATCACTCAGCCATGAAATCAACGTCATAAGGCTAGTAGCAGCATGATGAGTGGATTTAGGTACCACGATTCTAAGTGAAATAAGTCACACAGAAAAAGACACTTATCATAAGATATCACTTATAGAGGGAATGTAAAAACCGCTACCCTTGAACTGAATTACAAAAACAGAATAGAGTCACACGTTTAGAAAACACACTATGGCTGCTTAATGGGAAAGGTGAGGTGGGGTGATGCTAAAACAAGGGATTCAAATTAGCTCAGATACCGTTCCATAAACCCAATATGTAATAGACAAGACCTACTCCTTGCTCAATGAATTGGACTCAACACCCCCTATTCACCGCCCAAGAATATATCTGACTAGTAAGAATCTTAAAACCTATGTATTGATAACTCTCTGTAAGTGAGTCAAGTGGGTGTAAAGCGGCAAAATCACAGCAGTGAAAAGCAGCTAAACCCCATTATAAAAATCAATTACTTTTAAAAACCCGTGAAACAAAGACAGTGAAAGAGAGAGAAATTCTTACAAAATTCGTTCAGGGGCTGTGATGCCACCTGGATTGACCATATCTAGACCCACAGCTGCTTGAGACATAAGGGTGGACACTCTTGGGGCTGAGAGGTTTGGTGAGGTTGGGTGAGGAAACGCAGACCTTTATAGTAATACTGCGTGACACCCATCCCATGGGTCCCAAATCTCCAGGTTCAAGGTCATCTTCCTACATCGAAAACATGCATGAGAAACCCAGAAGATGGTACACCGTATGATCGGGAAAGGTTTCTAAAACGCATCTCATTTCTCATCTCCTTGTGCTCGAGTTTGCCATTCCAGCCGCTTTACTAGCAATCTCCCTCCTTGGAGAATCAGCACCTTTAACCTCCTGTTCTGTACAGATTGCAATTTGTCCTGAGGATGAACGGGAAGAGGGGGAACCAATGAGAGACTAGCTCTAGATGTTGGGAAAGGCACAGGTCTCTCTATTTTCCATTCAGGAAGAAGAATTAACCGCAGGCTCAGCCTGCCGCCCGGGACCACAATAGGGCCTGAAGCAATCCTGCGCTTTTGCGGCCAGCTCTCAAGAAAGCGAGTTGAAAAATGGAGCTCAGGGGCACTGCAATTCACAAACCTGCAGACTTATAAATGATGACTCTAGTCCACAAATATATTGAGGGAAGGCAACGAAGAGGATTTGAAAGCAAGGCAGAATTGCAGGAAACAGATTTCAGGAGGGAGATTCGAATCGCCTTTAAAGCACAGGAAAAGCGGCAAAACCTCGACAAAGATGCCCTTGGCCAAAAAGGGCGTATGCGTTTTTTCCAGAATATATTCAGGAAAAAACGCATACGCCCTTTTTGGCCAACCAAGCAACCTGGAAAGGCAAATCAGCGCTACAAAGAAGTCTCGCTTCCCATCGGTCAAAAGGGCCATGCTGAATAAAGTGTCAAAACCAGAAATGCAAGACAGGCCATGGAGAAACGGGAGCCTGGCTACGCTGATGGGCGGGATGTAAATTGCCAACAGCCACTCTGGAGAAGTGCACGGTGTGTCCTGAAACATCTAAAAAACTCAGCTTAGGGAGCATAGGGCACTTCCACTCATGGGCGTATAAATTGGGAAAACTAAAAATCAGCAAGACACAGGCACCCCAAAGTTTAGGGCTGCTCTGTTGACAAGAACCTCCACTTCGTTACACCTTAAATATCCCAGGAAAGAGAAAAATGGATAAAGAAGTTGTGGTCCTTATGTACAATGGAATATCACTCAGCCATGAAATCAACGTCATAAGGCTAGTAGCAGCATGATGAGTGGATTTAGGTACGACGATTCTAAGTGAAATAAGTCACACAGAAAAAGATACTTATCATAAGGTATCACTTAAAGAGGGAATATAAAAACCGCTACCCTTGAACTGAATTACAAATGAGAGCAGGGTCACACGTTTAGAAAACACACTATGGCTGCTTAACGGGAAAGGTGAGGTGGGGTGATGCATAAAACAAGGGTTTCAAATTAGCTCAGATACCGTTCCATAAACCCAATAGGTAATAGACAAGACCTACTCCTTGCTCAGTGAATTGGACACAACACCCCCTATTCACCGCCCAAGAATATATCTGACTAGTCAGAATCTTAAAACCTATGCATTGATATCTCTCTGTAAGTGAGTCAAGTGGGTGTAAAGCGGCAAAAACACAACAGTGAAAAGCAGGTAAACCCCATTATAAAAATCAATTACTTTTAAAAACCCGTGAAATAAAGACAGTGAAAGAGAGAGAAATTCTTAAAAAATTCGTTCAGGGGCTGTGATGCCACGTGGATTGACCATATCTAGACCCACAGCTGATTGAGACATAAGGGTGGACACTCTTGGGGCTGAGAGGTTTGGTGAGGTTGGGTGAGGAAACGCAGACCCTTTAAAGTATTACTGCGTGGTACCCATTCCATGGGTCGCAAATCTCCAGGTTCAAAGGCATCTTCCTACATCGAAAACATGCATGAGAAACCCAGAAGATGGTACACCGAGTGATCGGGAAAGGTTTCTAAAATGCACCTCATTTCTCATCTCCTTGTGCTCGGGTTCGCCATTCCAGCCGCTTTACTAGCAATCTCCCTCCTTGGAGAATCAGCACCTTTAACCTCCTGTTCCGTACAGGTTGCAATTTGTCCTGAGGATGAACGGGAAGAGGGGGAACCAATGAGAGACTAGCTCTAGGTGTTGGGAAAGGCACAGGTCTCTCTATTTTCCATTCAGGAAGAAGAATTAACCGCAGGCTCAGCCTGCCGCCCGGGACCAGAATAGGGCCTGAAGCAATCCTGCGCTTTTGCGGCCAGCTCCCAAGAAAGCGAGTTGAAAAATGGAGCTCAGGGGCACTGCAATTCACAAACCTGCAGACTTATAAATGATGACTCTCGTCCACAAATATATTGAGGGAAGGCAACGAAGAGGATTTGAAAGCAAGGCTGAATTGCAGGAAACAGATTTCAGGAGGGAGATTCGAATCGCCTTTAAAGCACAGGAAAAGCGGCAAAACCTCGACAATGATGCCCTTGGCCAAAAAGGGCGTATGCGTTTTTTCCTGAATATATTCAGGAAAATACGCATACGCCCTTTTTGGCCAACCAAGCAACCTGGAAAGGCAAATCAGCGCTACAAAGAAGTCTCGCTTCCCATCGGTCAAAAGGGCCATGCTGAATAAACTGTCAAAACCAGAAATGCAGGACAGGCCATGGAGAAACGGGAGCCTGGCTTCGCTCATGGGCAGGATGTAAATTGCCAACAGCCACTCTGGAGAAGTGCACGGTGTGTCCTGAAACATCTAAAAAACTCAGCTTAGGGAGCATAGGGCACTTCCACTCATGGTCGTATAAATTAGGAAAACTAAAAATCAGCAAGACACAGGCACCCCAAAGTTTAGGGCTGCTCTGTTGACAAGAACCTCCACTTCGTTACACCTTAAATATCCCAGGAAAGAAAAAAATGGATAAAGAAGTTGTGGTCCTTATGTACAATGGAATATCACTCAGCCATGAAATCAACGTCATAAGGCTAGTAGCAGCATGATGAGTGGATTTAGGTACCACGATTCTAAGTGAAATAAGTCACACAGAAAAAGACACTTATCATAAGATATCACTTATAGAGGGAATGTAAAAACCGCTACCCTTGAACTGAATTACAAAAACAGAATAGAGTCACACGTTTAGAAAACACACTATGGCTGCTTAACGGGAAAGGTGAGGTGGGGTGATGCTAAAACAAGGGATTCAAATTAGCTCAGATACCGTTCCATAAACCCAATATGTAATAGACAAGACCTACTCCTTGCTCAATGAATTGGACTCAACACCCCCTATTCACCGCCCAAGAATATATCTGACTAGTAAGAATCTTAAAACCTATGTATTGATAACTCTCTGTAAGTGAGTCAAGTGGGTGTAAAGCGGCAAAATCACAGCAGTGAAAAGCAGCTAAACCCCATTATAAAATTCAATTACTTTTAAAAACCCGTGAAACAAAGACAGTGAAAGAGAGAGAAATTCTTACAAAATTCGTTCAGGGGCTGTGATGCCACCTGGATTGACCATATCTAGACCCACAGCTGCTTGAGACATAAGGGTGGACACTCTTGGGGCTGAGAGGTTTGGTGAGGTTGGGTGAGGAAACGCAGACCCTTTATAGTAATACTGCGTGGTACCCATCCCATGGGTCCCAAATCTCCAGGTTCAAGGTCATCTTCCTACATCGAAAACATGCATGAGAAACCCAGAAGATGGTACACCGTATGATCGGGAAAGGTTTCTAAAATGCATCTCATTTCTCATCTCCTTGTGCTCGAGTTTGCCATTCCAGCCGCTTTACTAGCAATCTCCCTCCTTGGAGAATCAGCACCTTTATCCTCCTGTTCCGTACAGATTGCAATTTGTCCTGAGGATGAACGGGAAGAGGGGGAACCAATGAGAGACTAGCTCTAGGTGTTGGGAAAGGCACAGGTCTCTCTATTTTCCATTCAGGAAGAAGAATTAACCGCAGGCTCAGCCTGCCGCCCGGGACCAGAATAGGGCCTGAAGCAATCCTGAGCTTTTGCGGCCAGCTCCCAAGAAAGCGAGTTGAAAAATGGAGCTCAGGGGCACTGCAATTCACAAACCTGCAGACTTATAAATGATGACTCTAGTCCACAAATATATTGAGGAAAAGCAACGAAGAGGATTTGAAAGCAAGGCAGAATTGCAGGAAACAGATTTCAGGAGGGAGATTCGAATCGCCTTTAAAGCACAGGAAAAGCGGCAAAACCTCGACAAAGATGCCCTTGGCCAAAAAGGGCGTATGCGTTTTTTCCTGAATATATTCAGGAAAAAACGCATACGCCCTTTTTGGCCAACCAAGCAACCTGGAAAGGCAAATCAGCGCTACAAAGAAGTCTCGCTTCCCATCGGTCAAAAGGGCCATGCTGAATAAAGTGTCAAAACCAGAAATGCAAGACAGGCCATGGAGAAACGGGAGCCTGGCTACGCTGATGGGCGGGATGTAAATTGCCAACAGCCACTCTGGAGAAGTGCACGGTGTGTCCTGAAACATCTAAAAAACTCAGCTTAGGGAGCATAGGGCACTTCCACTCATGGGCGTATAAATTGGGAAAGCTAAAAATCAGCAAGACCCAGGCACCCCAAAGTTTAGGGCTGCTCTGTTGACAAGAACCTCCACTTCGTTACACCTTAAATATCCCAGGAAAGAGAAAAATGGATAAAGAAGTTGTGGTCCTTATGTACAATGGAATATCACTCAGCCATGAAATCAACGTCATAAGGCTAGTAGCAGCATGATGAGTGGATTTAGGTACGACGATTCTAACTGAAATAAGTCACACAGAAAAAGACACTTATCATAAGATATCACTTATAGAGGGAATGTAAAAACCGCTACCCTTGAACTGAATTACAAAAACAGAATAGAGTCACACGTTTAGAAAACACACTATGGCTGCTTAATGGGAAAGGTGAGGTGGGGTGATGCTAAAACAAGGGATTCAAATTAGCTCAGATACCGTTCCATAAACCCAATATGTAATAGACAAGACCTACTCCTTGCTCAATGAATTGGACTCAACACCCCCTATTCACCGCCCAAGAATATATCTGACTAGTAAGAATCTTAAAACCTATGTATTGATAACTCTCTGTAAGTGAGTCAAGTGGGTGTAAAGCGGCAAAATCACAGCAGTGAAAAGCAGCTAAACCCCATTATAAAAATCAATTACTTTTAAAAACCCGTGAAACAAAGACAGTGAAAGAGAGAGAAATTCTTACAAAATTCGTTCAGGGGCTGTGATGCCACCTGGATTGACCATATCTAGACACACAGCTGCTTGAGACATAAGGGTGGACACTCTTGGGGCTGAGAGGTTTGGTGAGGTTGGGTGAGGAAACGCAGACCTTTATAGTAATACTGCGTGACACCCATCCCATGGGTCCCAAATCTCCAGGTTCAAGGTCATCTTCCTACATCGAAAACATGCATGAGAAACCCAGAAGATGGTACACCGTATGATCGGGAAAGGTTTCTAAAACGCATCTCATTTCTCATCTCCTTGTGCTCGAGTTTGCCATTCCAGCCGCTTTACTAGCAATCTCCCTCCTTGGAGAATCAGCACCTTTAACCTCCTGTTCTGTACAGATTGCAATTTGTCCTGAGGATGAACGGGAAGAGGGGGAACCAATGAGAGACTAGCTCTAGGTGTTGGGAAAGGCACAGGTCTCTCTATTTTCCATTCAGGAAGAAGAATTAACCGCAGGCTCAGCCTGCCGCCCGGGACCAGAATAGGGCCTGAAGCAATCCTTCGCTTTTGCGGCCAGCTCCCAAAAAGCGAGTTGAAAAATGGAGCTCAGGGGCACTGCAATTCACAAACCTGCAGAGTTATAAATGATGACTCTCGTCCACAAATATATTGAGGGAAGGCAACGAAGAGGATTTGAAAGCAAGGCTGAATTGCAGGAAACAGATTTCAGGAGGGAGATTAGAATCGCCTTTAAAGCACAGGAAAAGCGGCAAAACCTCGACAATGATGCCCTTGGCCAAAAAGGGCGTATGCGTTTTTTCCTGAATATATTCAGGAAAATACGCATACGCCCTTTTTGGCCAACCAAGCAACCTGGAAAGGCAAATCAGCGCTACAAAGAAGTCTCGCTTCCCATCGGTCAAAAGGGCCATGCTGAATAAACTGTCAAAACCAGAAATGCAGGACAGGCCATGGAGAAACGGGAGCCTGGCTTCGCTCATGGGCAGGATGTAAATTGCCAACAGCCACTCTGGAGAAGTGCACGGTGTGTCCTGAAACATCTAAAAAACTCAGCTTAGGGAGCATAGGGCACTTCCACTCATGGGCGTATAAATTAGGAAAACTAAAAATCAGCAAGACACAGGCACCCCAAAGTTTAGGGCTGCTCTGTTGACAAGAACCTCCACTTCGTTACACCTTAAATATCCCAGGAAAGAAAAAAATGGATAAAGAAGTTGTGGTCCTTATGTACAATGGAATATCACTCAGCCATGAAATCAACGTCATAAGGCTAGTAGCAGCATGATGAGTGGATTTAGGTACCACGATTCTAAGTGAAATAAGTCACACAGAAAAAGACACTTATCATAAGATATCACTTATAGAGGGAATGTAAAAACCGCTACCCTTGAACTGAATTACAAAAACAGAATAGAGTCACACGTTTAGAAAACACACTATGGCTGCTTAATGGGAAAGGTGAGGTGGGGTGATGCTAAAACAAGGGATTCAAATTAGCTCAGATACCGTTCCATAAACCCAATATGTAATAGACAAGACCTACTCCTTGCTCAATGAATTGGACTCAACACCCCCTATTCACCGCCCAAGAATATATCTGACTAGTAAGAATCTTAAAACCTATGTATTGATAACTCTCTGTAAGTGAGTCAAGTGGGTGTAAAGCGGCAAAATCACAGCAGTGAAAAGCAGCTAAACCCCATTATAAAAATCAATTACTTTTAAAAACCCGTGAAACAAAGACAGTGAAAGAGAGAGAAATTCTTACAAAATTCGTTCAGGGGCTGTGATGCCACCTGGATTGACCATATCTAGACCCACAGCTGCTTGAGACATAAGGGTGGACACTCTTGGGGCTGAGAGGTTTGGTGAGGTTGGGTGAGGAAACGCAGACCTTTATAGTAATACTGCGTGACACCCATCCCATGGGTCCCAAATCTCCAGGTTCAAGGTCATCTTCCTACATCGAAAACATGCATGAGAAACCCAGAAGATGGTACACCGTATGATCGGGAAAGGTTTCTAAAACGCATCTCATTTCTCATCTCCTTGTGCTCGAGTTTGCCATTCCAGCCGCTTTACTAGCAATCTCCCTCCTTGGAGAATCAGCACCTTTAACCTCCTGTTCTGTACAGATTGCAATTTGTCCTGAGGATGAACGGGAAGAGGGGGAACCAATGAGAGACTAGCTCTAGATGTTGGGAAAGGCACAGGTCTCTCTATTTTCCATTCAGGAAGAAGAATTAACCGCAGGCTCAGCCTGCCGCCCGGGACCACAATAGGGCCTGAAGCAATCCTGCGCTTTTGCGGCCAGCTCTCAAGAAAGCGAGTTGAAAAATGGAGCTCAGGGGCACTGCAATTCACAAACCTGCAGACTTATAAATGATGACTCTAGTCCACAAATATATTGAGGGAAGGCAACGAAGAGGATTTGAAAGCAAGGCAGAATTGCAGGAAACAGATTTCAGGAGGGAGATTCGAATCGCCTTTAAAGCACAGGAAAAGCGGCAAAACCTCGACAAAGATGCCCTTGGCCAAAAAGGGCGTATGCGTTTTTTCCAGAATATATTCAGGAAAAAACGCATACGCCCTTTTTGGCCAACCAAGCAACCTGGAAAGGCAAATCAGCGCTACAAAGAAGTCTCGCTTCCCATCGGTCAAAAGGGCCATGCTGAATAAAGTGTCAAAACCAGAAATGCAAGACAGGCCATGGAGAAACGGGAGCCTGGCTACGCTGATGGGCGGGATGTAAATTGCCAACAGCCACTCTGGAGAAGTGCACGGTGTGTCCTGAAACATCTAAAAAACTCAGCTTAGGGAGCATAGGGCACTTCCACTCATGGGCGTATAAATTGGGAAAACTAAAAATCAGCAAGACACAGGCACCCCAAAGTTTAGGGCTGCTCTGTTGACAAGAACCTCCACTTCGTTACACCTTAAATATCCCAGGAAAGAGAAAAATGGATAAAGAAGTTGTGGTCCTTATGTACAATGGAATATCACTCAGCCATGAAATCAACGTCATAAGGCTAGTAGCAGCATGATGAGTGGATTTAGGTACGACGATTCTAAGTGAAATAAGTCACACAGAAAAAGATACTTATCATAAGGTATCACTTAAAGAGGGAATATAAAAACCGCTACCCTTGAACTGAATTACAAATGAGAGCAGGGTCACACGTTTAGAAAACACACTATGGCTGCTTAACGGGAAAGGTGAGGTGGGGTGATGCATAAAACAAGGGTTTCAAATTAGCTCAGATACCGTTCCATAAACCCAATAGGTAATAGACAAGACCTACTCCTTGCTCAGTGAATTGGACACAACACCCCCTATTCACCGCCCAAGAATATATCTGACTAGTCAGAATCTTAAAACCTATGCATTGATATCTCTCTGTAAGTGAGTCAAGTGGGTGTAAAGCGGCAAAAACACAACAGTGAAAAGCAGGTAAACCCCATTATAAAAATCAATTACTTTTAAAAACCCGTGAAATAAAGACAGTGAAAGAGAGAGAAATTCTTAAAAAATTCGTTCAGGGGCTGTGATGCCACGTGGATTGACCATATCTAGACCCACAGCTGATTGAGACATAAGGGTGGACACTCTTGGGGCTGAGAGGTTTGGTGAGGTTGGGTGAGGAAACGCAGACCCTTTAAAGTATTACTGCGTGGTACCCATTCCATGGGTCGCAAATCTCCAGGTTCAAAGGCATCTTCCTACATCGAAAACATGCATGAGAAACCCAGAAGATGGTACACCGAGTGATCGGGAAAGGTTTCTAAAATGCACCTCATTTCTCATCTCCTTGTGCTCGGGTTCGCCATTCCAGCCGCTTTACTAGCAATCTCCCTCCTTGGAGAATCAGCACCTTTAACCTCCTGTTCCGTACAGGTTGCAATTTGTCCTGAGGATGAACGGGAAGAGGGGGAACCAATGAGAGACTAGCTCTAGGTGTTGGGAAAGGCACAGGTCTCTCTATTTTCCATTCAGGAAGAAGAATTAACCGCAGGCTCAGCCTGCCGCCCGGGACCAGAATAGGGCCTGAAGCAATCCTGCGCTTTTGCGGCCAGCTCCCAAGAAAGCGAGTTGAAAAATGGAGCTCAGGGGCACTGCAATTCACAAACCTGCAGACTTATAAATCATGACTCTCGTCCACAAATATATTGAGGGAAGGCAACGAAGAGGATTTGAAAGCAAGGCTGAATTGCAGGAAACAGATTTCAGGAGGGAGATTCGAATCGCCTTTAAAGCACAGGAAAAGCGGCAAAACCTCGACAATGATGCCCTTGGCCAAAAAGGGCGTATGCGTTTTTTCCTGAATATATTCAGGAAAATACGCATACGCCCTTTTTGGCCAACCAAGCAACCTGGAAAGGCAAATCAGCGCTACAAAGAAGTCTCGCTTCCCATCGGTCAAAAGGGCCATGCTGAATAAACTGTCAAAACCAGAAATGCAGGACAGGCCATGGAGAAACGGGAGCCTGGCTTCGCTCATGGGCAGGATGTAAATTGCCAACAGCCACTCTGGAGAAGTGCACGGTGTGTCCTGAAACATCTAAAAAACTCAGCTTAGGGAGCATAGGGCACTTCCACTCATGGTCGTATAAATTAGGAAAACTAAAAATCAGCAAGACACAGGCACCCCAAAGTTTAGGGCTGCTCTGTTGACAAGAACCTCCACTTCGTTACACCTTAAATATCCCAGGAAAGAAAAAAATGGATAAAGAAGTTGTGGTCCTTATGTACAATGGAATATCACTCAGCCATGAAATCAACGTCATAAGGCTAGTAGCAGCATGATGAGTGGATTTAGGTACCACGATTCTAAGTGAAATAAGTCACACAGAAAAAGACACTTATCATAAGATATCACTTATAGAGGGAATGTAAAAACCGCTACCCTTGAACTGAATTACAAAAACAGAATAGAGTCACACGTTTAGAAAACACACTATGGCTGCTTAACGGGAAAGGTGAGGTGGGGTGATGCTAAAACAAGGGATTCAAATTAGCTCAGATACCGTTCCATAAACCCAATATGTAATAGACAAGACCTACTCCTTGCTCAATGAATTGGACTCAACACCCCCTATTCACCGCCCAAGAATATATCTGACTAGTAAGAATCTTAAAACCTATGTATTGATAACTCTCTGTAAGTGAGTCAAGTGGGTGTAAAGCGGCAAAATCACAGCAGTGAAAAGCAGCTAAACCCCATTATAAAATTCAATTACTTTTAAAAACCCGTGAAACAAAGACAGTGAAAGAGAGAGAAATTCTTACAAAATTCGTTCAGGGGCTGTGATGCCACCTGGATTGACCATATCTAGACCCACAGCTGCTTGAGACATAAGGGTGGACACTCTTGGGGCTGAGAGGTTTGGTGAGGTTGGGTGAGGAAACGCAGACCTTTATAGTAATACTGCGTGACACCCATCCCATGGGTCCCAAATCTCCAGGTTCAAGGTCATCTTCCTACATCGAAAACATGCATGAGAAACCCAGAAGATGGTACACCGTATGATCGGGAAAGGTTTCTAAAACGCATCTCATTTCTCATCTCCTTGTGCTCGAGTTTGCCATTCCAGCCGCTTTACTAGCAATCTCCCTCCTTGGAGAATCAGCACCTTTAACCTCCTGTTCTGTACAGATTGCAATTTGTCCTGAGGATGAACGGGAAGAGGGGGAACCAATGAGAGACTAGCTCTAGGTGTTGGGAAAGGCACAGGTCTCTCTATTTTCCATTCAGGAAGAAGAATTAACCGCAGGCTCAGCCTGCCGCCCGGGACCAGAATAGGGCCTGAAGCAATCCTTCGCTTTTGCGGCCAGCTCCCAAAAAGCGAGTTGAAAAATGGAGCTCAGGGGCACTGCAATTCACAAACCTGCAGAGTTATAAATGATGACTCTCGTCCACAAATATATTGAGGGAAGGCAACGAAGAGGATTTGAAAGCAAGGCTGAATTGCAGGAAACAGATTTCAGGAGGGAGATTAGAATCGCCTTTAAAGCACAGGAAAAGCGGCAAAACCTCGACAATGATGCCCTTGGCCAAAAAGGGCGTATGCGTTTTTTCCTGAATATATTCAGGAAAATACGCATACGCCCTTTTTGGCCAACCAAGCAACCTGGAAAGGCAAATCAGCGCTACAAAGAAGTCTCGCTTCCCATCGGTCAAAAGGGCCATGCTGAATAAACTGTCAAAACCAGAAATGCAGGACAGGCCATGGAGAAACGGGAGCCTGGCTTCGCTCATGGGCAGGATGTAAATTGCCAACAGCCACTCTGGAGAAGTGCACGGTGTGTCCTGAAACATCTAAAAAACTCAGCTTAGGGAGCATAGGGCACTTCCACTCATGGGCGTATAAATTAGGAAAACTAAAAATCAGCAAGACACAGGCACCCCAAAGTTTAGGGCTGCTCTGTTGACAAGAACCTCCACTTCGTTACACCTTAAATATCCCAGGAAAGAAAAAAATGGATAAAGAAGTTGTGGTCCTTATGTACAATGGAATATCACTCAGCCATGAAATCAACGTCATAAGGCTAGTAGCAGCATGATGAGTGGATTTAGGTACCACGATTCTAAGTGAAATAAGTCACACAGAAAAAGACACTTATCATAAGATATCACTTATAGAGGGAATGTAAAAACCGCTACCCTTGAACTGAATTACAAAAACAGAATAGAGTCACACGTTTAGAAAACACACTATGGCTGCTTAATGGGAAAGGTGAGGTGGGGTGATGCTAAAACAAGGGATTCAAATTAGCTCAGATACCGTTCCATAAACCCAATAGGTAATAGACAAGACCTACTCCTTGCTCAATGAATTGGACTCAACACCCCCTATTCACCGCCCAAGAATATATCTGACTAGTAAGAATCTTAAAACCTATGTATTGATAACTCTCTGTAAGTGAGTCAAGTGGGTGTAAAGCGGCAAAATCACAGCAGTGAAAAGCAGCTAAACCCCATTATAAAAATCAATTACTTTTAAAAACCCGTGAAACAAAGACAGTGAAAGAGAGAGAAATTCTTACAAAATTCGTTCAGGGGCTGTGATGCCACCTGGATTGACCATATCTAGACCCACAGCTGCTTGAGACATAAGGGTGGACACTCTTGGGGCTGAGAGGTTTGGTGAGGTTGGGTGAGGAAACGCAGACCTTTATAGTAATACTGCGTGACACCCATCCCATGGGTCCCAAATCTCCAGGTTCAAGGTCATCTTCCTACATCGAAAACATGCATGAGAAACCCAGAAGATGGTACACCGTATGATCGGGAAAGGTTTCTAAAACGCATCTCATTTCTCATCTCCTTGTGCTCGAGTTTGCCATTCCAGCCGCTTTACTAGCAATCTCCCTCCTTGGAGAATCAGCACCTTTAACCTCCTGTTCTGTACAGATTGCAATTTGTCCTGAGGATGAACGGGAAGAGGGGGAACCAATGAGAGACTAGCTCTAGATGTTGGGAAAGGCACAGGTCTCTCTATTTTCCATTCAGGAAGAAGAATTAACCGCAGGCTCAGCCTGCCGCCCGGGACCACAATAGGGCCTGAAGCAATCCTGCGCTTTTGCGGCCAGCTCTCAAGAAAGCGAGTTGAAAAATGGAGCTCAGGGGCACTGCAATTCACAAACCTGCAGACTTATAAATGATGACTCTAGTCCACAAATATATTGAGGGAAGGCAACGAAGAGGATTTGAAAGCAAGGCAGAATTGCAGGAAACAGATTTCAGGAGGGAGATTCGAATCGCCTTTAAAGCACAGGAAAAGCGGCAAAACCTCGACAAAGATGCCCTTGGCCAAAAAGGGCGTATGCGTTTTTTCCAGAATATATTCAGGAAAAAACGCATACGCCCTTTTTGGCCAACCAAGCAACCTGGAAAGGCAAATCAGCGCTACAAAGAAGTCTCGCTTCCCATCGGTCAAAAGGGCCATGCTGAATAAAGTGTCAAAACCAGAAATGCAAGACAGGCCATGGAGAAACGGGAGCCTGGCTACGCTGATGGGCGGGATGTAAATTGCCAACAGCCACTCTGGAGAAGTGCACGGTGTGTCCTGAAACATCTAAAAAACTCAGCTTAGGGAGCATAGGGCACTTCCACTCATGGGCGTATAAATTGGGAAAACTAAAAATCAGCAAGACACAGGCACCCCAAAGTTTAGGGCTGCTCTGTTGACAAGAACCTCCACTTCGTTACACCTTAAATATCCCAGGAAAGAGAAAAATGGATAAAGAAGTTGTGGTCCTTATGTACAATGGAATATCACTCAGCCATGAAATCAACGTCATAAGGCTAGTAGCAGCATGATGAGTGGATTAGGTACGACGATTCTAAGTGAAATAAGTCACACAGAAAAAGATACTTATCATAAGGTATCACTTATAGAGGGAATATAAAAACCGCTACCCTTGAACTGAATTACAAATGAGAGCAGGGTCACACGTTTAGAAAACACGCTATGGCTGCTTAACGGGAAAGGTGAGGTGGGGTGATGCATAAAACAAGGGTTTCAAATTAGCTCAGATACCGTTCCATAAACCCAATAGGTAATAGACAAGACCTACTCCTTGCTCAGTGAATTGGACACAACACCCCCTATTCACCGCCCAAGAATATATCTGACTAGTCAGAATCTTAAAACCTATGCATTGATATCTCTCTGTAAGTGAGTCAAGTGGGTGTAAAGCGGCAAAAACACAACAGTGAAAAGCAGGTAAACCCCATTATAAAAATCAATTACTTTTAAAAACCCGTGAAATAAAGACAGTGAAAGAGAGAGAAATTCTTAAAAAATTCGTTCAGGAGCTGTGATGCCACGTGGATTGACCATATCTAGACCCACAGCTGATTGAGACATAAGGGTGGACACTCTTGGGGCTGAGAGGTTTGGTGAGGTTGGGTGAGGAAACGCAGACCCTTTAAAGTATTACTGCGTGGTACCCATTCCATGGGTCGCAAATCTCCAGGTTCAAAGGCATCTTCCTACATCGAAAACATGCATGAGAAACCCAGAAGATGGTACACCGTGTGATCGGGAAAGGTTTCTAAAATGCACCTCATTTCTCATCTCCTTGTGCTCGGTTTCGCCATTCCAGCGGCTTTACTAGCAATCTCCCTCCTTGGAGAATCAGCACCTTTAACCTCCTGTTCCGTACAGGTTGCAATTTGTCCTGAGGATGAACGGGAAGAGGGGGAACCAATGAGAGACTAGCTCTAGGTGTTGGGAAAGGCACAGGTCTCTCTATTTTCCATTCAGGAAGAAGAATTAACCGCAGGCTCAGCCTGCCGCCCGGGACCAGAATAGGGCCTGAAGCAATCCTGCGCTTTTGCGGCCAGCTCCCAAGAAAGCGAGTTGAAAAATGGAGCTCAGGGGCACTGCAATTCACAAACCTGCAGACTTAGAAATGATGACTCTCGTCCACAAATATATTGAGGGAAGGCAACGAAGAGGATTGGAAAGCAAGGCTGAATTGCAGGAAACAGATTTCAGGAGGGAGATTCGAATCGCCTTTAAAGCACAGGAAAAGCGGCAAAACCTCGACAATGATGCCCTTGGCCAAAAAGGGCGTATGCGTTTTTTCCTGAATATATTCAGGAAAATACGCATACGCCCTTTTTGGCCAACCAAGCAACCTGGAAAGGCAAATCAGCGCTACAAAGAAGTCTCGCTTCCCATCGGTCAAAAGGGCCATGCTGAATAAACTGTCAAAACCAGAAATGCAGGACAGGCCATGGAGAAACGGGAGCCTGGCTTCGCTCATGGGCAGGATGTAAATTGCCAACAGCCACTCTGGAGAAGTGCACGGTGTGTCCTGAAACATCTAAAAAACTCAGCTTAGGGAGCATAGGGCACTTCCACTCAGGGGCGTATAAATTAGGAAAACTAAAAATCAGCAAGACACAGGCACCCCAAGGTTTAGGGCTGCTCTGTTGACAAGAACCTCCACTTCGTTACACCTTAAATATCCCAGGAAAGAAAAAAATGGATAAAGAAGTTGTGGTCCTTATGTACAATGGAATATCACTCAGCCATGAAATCAATGTCATAAGGCTAGTAGCAGCATGATGAGTGGATTTAGGTACCACGATTCTAAGTGAAATAAGTCACACAGAAGAAGACACTTATCATAAGATATCACTTATAGAGGGAATGTAAAAACCGCTACCCTTGAACTGAATTACAAAAACAGAATAGAGTCACACGTTTAGAAAACACACTATGGCTGCTTAATGGGAAAGGTGAGGTGGGGTGATGCTAAAACAAGGGATTCAAATTAGCTCAGATACCGTTCCATAAACCCAATATGTAATAGACAAGACCTACTCCTTGCTCAATGAATTGGACTCAACACCCCCTATTCACCGCCCAAGAATATATCTGACTAGTAAGAATCTTAAAACCTATGTATTGATAACTCTCTGTAAGTGAGTCAAGTGGGTGTAAAGCGGCAAAATCACAGCAGTGAAAAGCAGCTAAACCCCATTATAAAAATCAATTACTTTTAAAAACCCGTGAAACAAAGACAGTGAAAGAGAGAGAAATTCTTACAAAATTCGTTCAGGGGCTGTGATGCCACCTGGATTGACCATATCTAGACCCACAGCTGCTTGAGACATAAGGATGGACACTCTTGGGGCTGAGAGGTTTGGTGAGGTTGGGTGAGGAAACGCAGACCCTTTATAGTAATACTGCGTGGTACCCATCCCATGGGTCCCAAATCTCTAGGTTCAAGGTCATCTTCCTACATCGAAAACATGCATGAGAAACCCAGAAGATGGTACACCGTATGATCGGGAAAGGTTTCTAAAATGCATCTCATTTCTCATCTCCTTGTGCTCGAGTTTGCCATTCCAGCCGCTTTACTAGCAATCTCCCTCCTTGGAGAATCAGCACCTTTAACCTCCTGTTCTGTACAGATTGCAATTTGTCCTGAGGATGAACGGGAAGAGGGGGAACCAATGAGAGACTAGCTCTAGGTGTTGGGAAAGGCACAGGTCTCTCTATTTTCCATTCAGGAAGAAGAATTAACCGCAGGCTCAGCCTGCCGCCCGGGACCAGAATAGGGCCTGAAGCAATCCTGCGCTTTTGCGGCCAGCTCCCAAGAAAGCGAGTTGAAAAATGGAGCTCAGGGGCACTGCAATTCACAAATCTGCAGACTTATAAATGATGACTCTCGTCCACAAATATATTGAGGGAAAGCAACGAAGAGGATTTGAAAGCAAGGCAGAATTGCAGGAAACAGATTTCAGGAGGGAGATTAGAATCGCCTTTAAAGCACAGGAAAAGCGGCAAAACCTCGACAATGATGCCCTTGGCCAAAAAGGGCGTATGCGTTTTTTCCTGAATATATTCAGGAAAATACGCATACGCCCTTTTTGGCCAACCAAGCAACCTGGAAAGGCAAATCAGCGCTACAAAGAAGTCTCGCTTCCCATCGGTCAAAAGGGCCATGCTGAATAAACTGTCAAAACCAGAAATGCAGGACAGGCCATGGAGAAACGGGAGCCTGGCTTCGCTCATGGGCAGGATGTAAATTGCCAACAGCCACTCTGGAGAAGTGCACGGTGTGTCCTGAAACATCTAAAAAACTCAGCTTAGGGAGCATAGGGCACTTCCACTCATGGGCGTATAAATTAGGAAAACTAAAAATCAGCAAGACACAGGCACCCCAAAGTTTAGGGCTGCTCTGTTGACAAGAACCTCCACTTCGTTACACCTTAAATATCCCAGGAAAGAAAAAAATGGATAAAGAAGTTGTGGTCCTTATGTACAATGGAATATCACTCAGCCATGAAATCAACGTCATAAGGCTAGTAGCAGCATGATGAGTGGATTTAGGTACCACGATTCTAAGTGAAATAAGTCACACAGAAAAAGACACTTATCATAAGATATCACTTATAGAGGGAATGTAAAAACCGCTACCCTTGAACTGAATTACAAAAACAGAATAGAGTCACACGTTTAGAAAACACACTATGGCTGCTTAATGGGAAAGGTGAGGTGGGGTGATGCTAAAACAAGGGATTCAAATTAGCTCAGATACCGTTCCATAAACCCAATAGGTAATAGACAAGACCTACTCCTTGCTCAATGAATTGGACTCAACACCCCCTATTCACCGCCCAAGAATATATCTGACTAGTAAGAATCTTAAAACCTATGTATTGATAACTCTCTGTAAGTGAGTCAAGTGGGTGTAAAGCGGCAAAATCACAGCAGTGAAAAGCAGCTAAACCCCATTATAAAAATCAATTACTTTTAAAAACCCGTGAAACAAAGACAGTGAAAGAGAGAGAAATTCTTACAAAATTCGTTCAGGGGCTGTGATGCCACCTGGATTGACCATATCTAGACCCACAGCTGCTTGAGACATAAGGGTGGACACTCTTGGGGCTGAGAGGTTTGGTGAGGTTGGGTGAGGAAACGCAGACCTTTATAGTAATACTGCGTGACACCCATCCCATGGGTCCCAAATCTCCAGGTTCAAGGTCATCTTCCTACATCGAAAACATGCATGAGAAACCCAGAAGATGGTACACCGTATGATCGGGAAAGGTTTCTAAAACGCATCTCATTTCTCATCTCCTTGTGCTCGAGTTTGCCATTCCAGCCGCTTTACTAGCAATCTCCCTCCTTGGAGAATCAGCACCTTTAACCTCCTGTTCTGTACAGATTGCAATTTGTCCTGAGGATGAACGGGAAGAGGGGGAACCAATGAGAGACTAGCTCTAGATGTTGGGAAAGGCACAGGTCTCTCTATTTTCCATTCAGGAAGAAGAATTAACCGCAGGCTCAGCCTGCCGCCCGGGACCACAATAGGGCCTGAAGCAATCCTGCGCTTTTGCGGCCAGCTCTCAAGAAAGCGAGTTGAAAAATGGAGCTCAGGGGCACTGCAATTCACAAACCTGCAGACTTATAAATGATGACTCTAGTCCACAAATATATTGAGGGAAGGCAACGAAGAGGATTTGAAAGCAAGGCAGAATTGCAGGAAACAGATTTCAGGAGGGAGATTCGAATCGCCTTTAAAGCACAGGAAAAGCGGCAAAACCTCGACAAAGATGCCCTTGGCCAAAAAGGGCGTATGCGTTTTTTCCAGAATATATTCAGGAAAAAACGCATACGCCCTTTTTGGCCAACCAAGCAACCTGGAAAGGCAAATCAGCGCTACAAAGAAGTCTCGCTTCCCATCGGTCAAAAGGGCCATGCTGAATAAAGTGTCAAAACCAGAAATGCAAGACAGGCCATGGAGAAACGGGAGCCTGGCTACGCTGATGGGCGGGATGTAAATTGCCAACAGCCACTCTGGAGAAGTGCACGGTGTGTCCTGAAACATCTAAAAAACTCAGCTTAGGGAGCATAGGGCACTTCCACTCATGGGCGTATAAATTGGGAAAACTAAAAATCAGCAAGACACAGGCACCCCAAAGTTTAGGGCTGCTCTGTTGACAAGAACCTCCACTTCGTTACACCTTAAATATCCCAGGAAAGAGAAAAATGGATAAAGAAGTTGTGGTCCTTATGTACAATGGAATATCACTCAGCCATGAAATCAACGTCATAAGGCTAGTAGCAGCATGATGAGTGGATTAGGTACGACGATTCTAAGTGAAATAAGTCACACAGAAAAAGATACTTATCATAAGGTATCACTTATAGAGGGAATATAAAAACCGCTACCCTTGAACTGAATTACAAATGAGAGCAGGGTCACACGTTTAGAAAACACGCTATGGCTGCTTAACGGGAAAGGTGAGGTGGGGTGATGCATAAAACAAGGGTTTCAAATTAGCTCAGATACCGTTCCATAAACCCAATAGGTAATAGACAAGACCTACTCCTTGCTCAGTGAATTGGACACAACACCCCCTATTCACCGCCCAAGAATATATCTGACTAGTCAGAATCTTAAAACCTATGCATTGATATCTCTCTGTAAGTGAGTCAAGTGGGTGTAAAGCGGCAAAAACACAACAGTGAAAAGCAGGTAAACCCCATTATAAAAATCAATTACTTTTAAAAACCCGTGAAATAAAGACAGTGAAAGAGAGAGAAATTCTTAAAAAATTCGTTCAGGAGCTGTGATGCCACGTGGATTGACCATATCTAGACCCACAGCTGATTGAGACATAAGGGTGGACACTCTTGGGGCTGAGAGGTTTGGTGAGGTTGGGTGAGGAAACGCAGACCCTTTAAAGTATTACTGCGTGGTACCCATTCCATGGGTCGCAAATCTCCAGGTTCAAAGGCATCTTCCTACATCGAAAACATGCATGAGAAACCCAGAAGATGGTACACCGTGTGATCGGGAAAGGTTTCTAAAATGCACCTCATTTCTCATCTCCTTGTGCTCGGTTTCGCCATTCCAGCGGCTTTACTAGCAATCTCCCTCCTTGGAGAATCAGCACCTTTAACCTCCTGTTCCGTACAGGTTGCAATTTGTCCTGAGGATGAACGTGAAGAGGGGGAACCAATGAGAGACTAGCTCTAGGTGTTGGGAAAGGCACAGGTCTCTCTATTTTCCATTCAGGAAGAAGAATTAACCGCAGGCTCAGCCTGCCGCCCGGGACCAGAATAGGGCCTGAAGCAATCCTGCGCTTTTGCGGCCAGCTCCCAAGAAAGCGAGTTGAAAAATGGAGCTCAGGGGCACTGCAATTCACAAACCTGCAGACTTAGAAATGATGACTCTCGTCCACAAATATATTGAGGGAAGGCAACGAAGAGGATTGGAAAGCAAGGCTGAATTGCAGGAAACAGATTTCAGGAGGGAGATTCGAATCGCCTTTAAAGCACAGGAAAAGCGGCAAAACCTCGACAATGATGCCCTTGGCCAAAAAGGGCGTATGCGTTTTTTCCTGAATATATTCAGGAAAATACGCATACGCCCTTTTTGGCCAACCAAGCAACCTGGAAAGGCAAATCAGCGCTACAAAGAAGTCTCGCTTCCCATCGGTCAAAAGGGCCATGCTGAATAAACTGTCAAAACCAGAAATGCAGGACAGGCCATGGAGAAACGGGAGCCTGGCTTCGCTCATGGGCAGGATGTAAATTGCCAACAGCCACTCTGGAGAAGTGCACGGTGTGTCCTGAAACATCTAAAAAACTCAGCTTAGGGAGCATAGGGCACTTCCACTCAGGGGCGTATAAATTAGGAAAACTAAAAATCAGCAAGACACAGGCACCCCAAGGTTTAGGGCTGCTCTGTTGACAAGAACCTCCACTTCGTTACACCTTAAATATCCCAGGAAAGAAAAAAATGGATAAAGAAGTTGTGGTCCTTATGTACAATGGAATATCACTCAGCCATGAAATCAATGTCATAAGGCTAGTAGCAGCATGATGAGTGGATTTAGGTACCACGATTCTAAGTGAAATAAGTCACACAGAAGAAGACACTTATCATAAGATATCACTTATAGAGGGAATGTAAAAACCGCTACCCTTGAACTGAATTACAAAAACAGAATAGAGTCACACGTTTAGAAAACACACTATGGCTGCTTAATGGGAAAGGTGAGGTGGGGTGATGCTAAAACAAGGGATTCAAATTAGCTCAGATACCGTTCCATAAACCCAATAGGTAATAGACAAGACCTACTCCTTGCTCAATGAATTGGACTCAACACCCCCTATTCACCGCCCAAGAATATATCTGACTAGTAAGAATCTTAAAACCTATGTATTGATAACTCTCTGTAAGTGAGTCAAGTGGGTGTAAAGCGGCAAAATCACAGCAGTGAAAAGCAGCTAAACCCCATTATAAAAATCAATTACTTTTAAAAACCCGTGAAACAAAGACAGTGAAAGAGAGAGAAATTCTTACAAAATTCGTTCAGGGGCTGTGATGCCACCTGGATTGACCATATCTAGACCCACAGCTGCTTGAGACATAAGGGTGGACACTCTTGGGGCTGAGAGGTTTGGTGAGGTTGGGTGAGGAAACGCAGACCTTTATAGTAATACTGCGTGACACCCATCCCATGGGTCCCAAATCTCCAGGTTCAAGGTCATCTTCCTACATCGAAAACATGCATGAGAAACCCAGAAGATGGTACACCGTATGATCGGGAAAGGTTTCTAAAACGCATCTCATTTCTCATCTCCTTGTGCTCGAGTTTGCCATTCCAGCCGCTTTACTAGCAATCTCCCTCCTTGGAGAATCAGCACCTTTAACCTCCTGTTCTGTACAGATTGCAATTTGTCCTGAGGATGAACGGGAAGAGGGGGAACCAATGAGAGACTAGCTCTAGATGTTGGGAAAGGCACAGGTCTCTCTATTTTCCATTCAGGAAGAAGAATTAACCGCAGGCTCAGCCTGCCGCCCGGGACCACAATAGGGCCTGAAGCAATCCTGCGCTTTTGCGGCCAGCTCTCAAGAAAGCGAGTTGAAAAATGGAGCTCAGGGGCACTGCAATTCACAAACCTGCAGACTTATAAATGATGACTCTAGTCCACAAATATATTGAGGGAAGGCAACGAAGAGGATTTGAAAGCAAGGCAGAATTGCAGGAAACAGATTTCAGGAGGGAGATTCGAATCGCCTTTAAAGCACAGGAAAAGCGGCAAAACCTCGACAAAGATGCCCTTGGCCAAAAAGGGCGTATGCGTTTTTTCCAGAATATATTCAGGAAAAAACGCATACGCCCTTTTTGGCCAACCAAGCAACCTGGAAAGGCAAATCAGCGCTACAAAGAAGTCTCGCTTCCCATCGGTCAAAAGGGCCATGCTGAATAAAGTGTCAAAACCAGAAATGCAAGACAGGCCATGGAGAAACGGGAGCCTGGCTACGCTGATGGGCGGGATGTAAATTGCCAACAGCCACTCTGGAGAAGTGCACGGTGTGTCCTGAAACATCTAAAAAACTCAGCTTAGGGAGCATAGGGCACTTCCACTCATGGGCGTATAAATTGGGAAAACTAAAAATCAGCAAGACACAGGCACCCCAAAGTTTAGGGCTGCTCTGTTGACAAGAACCTCCACTTCGTTACACCTTAAATATCCCAGGAAAGAGAAAAATGGATAAAGAAGTTGTGGTCCTTATGTACAATGGAATATCACTCAGCCATGAAATCAACGTCATAAGGCTAGTAGCAGCATGATGAGTGGATTAGGTACGACGATTCTAAGTGAAATAAGTCACACAGAAAAAGATACTTATCATAAGGTATCACTTATAGAGGGAATATAAAAACCGCTACCCTTGAACTGAATTACAAATGAGAGCAGGGTCACACGTTTAGAAAACACGCTATGGCTGCTTAACGGGAAAGGTGAGGTGGGGTGATGCATAAAACAAGGGTTTCAAATTAGCTCAGATACCGTTCCATAAACCCAATAGGTAATAGACAAGACCTACTCCTTGCTCAGTGAATTGGACACAACACCCCCTATTCACCGCCCAAGAATATATCTGACTAGTCAGAATCTTAAAACCTATGCATTGATATCTCTCTGTAAGTGAGTCAAGTGGGTGTAAAGCGGCAAAAACACAACAGTGAAAAGCAGGTAAACCCCATTATAAAAATCAATTACTTTTAAAAACCCGTGAAATAAAGACAGTGAAAGAGAGAGAAATTCTTAAAAAATTCGTTCAGGAGCTGTGATGCCACGTGGATTGACCATATCTAGACCCACAGCTGATTGAGACATAAGGGTGGACACTCTTGGGGCTGAGAGGTTTGGTGAGGTTGGGTGAGGAAACGCAGACCCTTTAAAGTATTACTGCGTGGTACCCATTCCATGGGTCGCAAATCTCCAGGTTCAAAGGCATCTTCCTACATCGAAAACATGCATGAGAAACCCAGAAGATGGTACACCGTGTGATCGGGAAAGGTTTCTAAAATGCACCTCATTTCTCATCTCCTTGTGCTCGGTTTCGCCATTCCAGCGGCTTTACTAGCAATCTCCCTCCTTGGAGAATCAGCACCTTTAACCTCCTGTTCCGTACAGGTTGCAATTTGTCCTGAGGATGAACGTGAAGAGGGGGAACCAATGAGAGACTAGCTCTAGGTGTTGGGAAAGGCACAGGTCTCTCTATTTTCCATTCAGGAAGAAGAATTAACCGCAGGCTCAGCCTGCCGCCCGGGACCAGAATAGGGCCTGAAGCAATCCTGCGCTTTTGCGGCCAGCTCCCAAGAAAGCGAGTTGAAAAATGGAGCTCAGGGGCACTGCAATTCACAAACCTGCAGACTTAGAAATGATGACTCTCGTCCACAAATATATTGAGGGAAGGCAACGAAGAGGATTGGAAAGCAAGGCTGAATTGCAGGAAACAGATTTCAGGAGGGAGATTCGAATCGCCTTTAAAGCACAGGAAAAGCGGCAAAACCTCGACAATGATGCCCTTGGCCAAAAAGGGCGTATGCGTTTTTTCCTGAATATATTCAGGAAAATACGCATACGCCCTTTTTGGCCAACCAAGCAACCTGGAAAGGCAAATCAGCGCTACAAAGAAGTCTCGCTTCCCATCGGTCAAAAGGGCCATGCTGAATAAACTGTCAAAACCAGAAATGCAGGACAGGCCATGGAGAAACGGGAGCCTGGCTTCGCTCATGGGCAGGATGTAAATTGCCAACAGCCACTCTGGAGAAGTGCACGGTGTGTCCTGAAACATCTAAAAAACTCAGCTTAGGGAGCATAGGGCACTTCCACTCAGGGGCGTATAAATTAGGAAAACTAAAAATCAGCAAGACACAGGCACCCCAAGGTTTAGGGCTGCTCTGTTGACAAGAACCTCCACTTCGTTACACCTTAAATATCCCAGGAAAGAAAAAAATGGATAAAGAAGTTGTGGTCCTTATGTACAATGGAATATCACTCAGCCATGAAATCAATGTCATAAGGCTAGTAGCAGCATGATGAGTGGATTTAGGTACCACGATTCTAAGTGAAATAAGTCACACAGAAGAAGACACTTATCATAAGATATCACTTATAGAGGGAATGTAAAAACCGCTACCCTTGAACTGAATTACAAAAACAGAATAGAGTCACACGTTTAGAAAACACACTATGGCTGCTTAATGGGAAAGGTGAGGTGGGGTGATGCTAAAACAAGGGATTCAAATTAGCTCAGATACCGTTCCATAAACCCAATATGTAATAGACAAGACCTACTCCTTGCTCAATGAATTGGACTCAACACCCCCTATTCACCGCCCAAGAATATATCTGACTAGTAAGAATCTTAAAACCTATGTATTGATAACTCTCTGTAAGTGAGTCAAGTGGGTGTAAAGCGGCAAAATCACAGCAGTGAAAAGCAGCTAAACCCCATTATAAAAATCAATTACTTTTAAAAACCCGTGAAACAAAGACAGTGAAAGAGAGAGAAATTCTTACAAAATTCGTTCAGGGGCTGTGATGCCACCTGGATTGACCATATCTAGACCCACAGCTGCTTGAGACATAAGGATGGACACTCTTGGGGCTGAGAGGTTTGGTGAGGTTGGGTGAGGAAACGCAGACCCTTTATAGTAATACTGCGTGGTACCCATCCCATGGGTCCCAAATCTCTAGGTTCAAGGTCATCTTCCTACATCGAAAACATGCATGAGAAACCCAGAAGATGGTACACCGTATGATCGGGAAAGGTTTCTAAAATGCATCTCATTTCTCATCTCCTTGTGCTCGAGTTTGCCATTCCAGCCGCTTTACTAGCAATCTCCCTCCTTGGAGAATCAGCACCTTTAACCTCCTGTTCTGTACAGATTGCAATTTGTCCTGAGGATGAACGGGAAGAGGGGGAACCAATGAGAGACTAGCTCTAGGTGTTGGGAAAGGCACAGGTCTCTCTATTTTCCATTCAGGAAGAAGAATTAACCGCAGGCTCAGCCTGCCGCCCGGGACCAGAATAGGGCCTGAAGCAATCCTGCGCTTTTGCGGCCAGCTCCCAAGAAAGCGAGTTGAAAAATGGAGCTCAGGGGCACTGCAATTCACAAATCTGCAGACTTATAAATGATGACTCTAGTCCACAAATATATTGAGGGAAAGCAACGAAGAGGATTTGAAAGCAAGGCAGAATTGCAGGAAACAGATTTCAGGAGGGAGATTCGAATCGCCTTTAAAGCACAGGAAAAGCGGCAAAACCTCGACAAAGATGCCCTTGGCCAAAAAGGGCGTATGCATTTTTTCCTGAATATATTCAGGAAAAAACGCATACGCCCTTTTTGGCCAACCAAGCAACCTGGAAAGGCAAATCAGCGCTACAAAGAAGTCTCGCTTCCCATCGGTCAAAAGGGCCATGCTGAATAAAGTGTCAAAACCAGAAATGCAAGACAGGCAATGGAGAAACGGGAGCCTGGCTACGCTGATGGGCGGGATGTAAATTGCCAACAGCCACTCTGGAGAAGTGCACGGTGTGTCCTGAAACATCTAAAAAACTCAGCTTAGGGAGCATAGGGCACTTCCACTCATGGGCGTATAAATTGGGAAAACTAAAAATCAGCAAGACACAGGCACCCCAAAGTTTAGGGCTGCTCTGTTGACAAGAACCTCCACTTCGTTACACCTTAAATATCCCAGGAAAGAGAAAAATGGATAAAGAAGTTGTGGTCCTTATGTACAATGGAATATCACTTAGCCATGAAATCAACGTCATAAGGTTAGTAGCAGCATGATGAGTGGATTTAGGTACGACGATTCTAAGTGAAATAAGTCACACAGAAAAAGACACTTATCATAAGATATCATTTATAGAGGGAATATAAAAACCGCTACCCTTGAACTGAATTACAAATTAGAGCAGGGTCACACGTTTAGAAAATACACTATGGCTGCTTAACGGGAAAGGTGAGGTGGGGTGATGCATAAAACAAGGGTTTCAAATTAGCTCAGATACCATTCCATAAACCCAATAGGTAATAGACAAGACCTACTCCTTGCTCACTGAATTGGACACAACACCCCCTATTCACCGCCCAAGAATATATCTGACTAGTAAGAATCTTAAAACCTATGCATTGATATCTCTCTGTAAGTGAGTCAAGTGGGTGTAAAGCGGCAAAAACACAACAGTGAAAAGCAGGTAAACCCATTATAAAAATCAATTACTTTTAAAAACCCGTGAAACAAAGACAGTGAAAGAGAGAGAAATTCTTAAAAAATTCGTTCAGGGGCTGTGATGCCACCTGGATTGACCATATCTAGACCCACAGCTGATTGAGACATAAGAGTGGACACTCTTGAGGCTGAGAGGTTTGTTGAGGTTGGGTGAGGAAACGCAGACCCTTTAAAGTAATACTGCGTGGTACCCATTCCATGGGTCCCAAATCTTCAGGTTCAAAGGCATCTTACTACGTCGAAAACATGCATGAGAAACCCAGAAGATGGTACACCGTGTGATCGGGAAAGGTTTCTAAAACGCACCTCATTTCTCATCTCCTTGTGCTCGGGTTCGCCATTCCAGCCGCTTTACTAGCAATCTCCCTCCTTGGAGAATCAGCACCTTTAACCTCCTGTTCTGTACAGGTTGCAATTTGTCCTGAGGATGAACGGGAAGAGGGGGAACCAATGATAGACTAGCTCTAGGTGTTGGGAAAGGCACAGGTCTCTCTATTTTCCATTCAGGAAGAAGAATTAACCACAGGATCAGGCTGCCGCCCGGGGCCAGAATAGGGCCTGAAGCAATCCTGCGCTTTTGCGGGCAGCTCCCAAGAAAGCGAGTTGAAAAATGGAGCTCAGGGGCACTGCAATTCACAAAACTGCAGACTTGTAAATGATGACTCTCGTCCACAAATATATTGAGGGAAGGGAACGAGGAGGATTTGAAAGCAAGGCAGAACTGCAGGAAACAGATTTCAGGAGGGAGATTCGAATCGCCTTTAAAGCACAGGAAAAGCGGCAAAACCTCGACAATGATGCCCTTGGCCAAAAAGGGCGTATGCGTTTTTTCCTGAATATATTCAGGAAAAAACGCATACGCCCTTTTTGGCCAACCAAGCAACCTGGAAAGGCAAATCAGCGCTACAAAGAAGTCTCGCTTCCCATCGGTCAAAAGGGCCATGCTGAATAAAGTGTCAAAACCAGAAATGCAGGACAGGCCATGGAGAAACGGGAGCCTGGCTACGCTGATGGGCGGGATGTAAATTGCCAACAGCCACTCTGGAGAAGTGCACGGTGTGTCCTGAAACATCTAAAGAACTCAGCTTAGGGAGCATAGGGCACTTCCACTCATGGGCGTATAAATTGGGAAAACTAAAAATCAGCAAGACACAGGCACCCCAAAGTTTAGGGCTGCTCTGTTGACAAGAACCTCCACTTCGTTACACCTTAAATATCCCAGGAAAGAGAAAAATGAATAAAGAAGTTGTGGTCCTTATGTACAATGGAATATCACTCAGCCATGAAATCAACGTCATAAGGCTAGTAGCAGCATGATGAGTGGATTTAGGTACGACGATTCTAAGTGAAATAAGTCACACAGAAAAAGACACTTATCATAAGATATCACTTATAGAGGGAATATAAAAACCGCTACCCTTGAACTGAATTACAAATTAGAGCAGGGTCACACGTTTAGAAAATACACTATGGCTGCTTAACGGGAAAGGTGAGGTGGGGTGATGCATAAAACAAGGGTTTCAAATTAGCTCAGATACCATTCCATAAACCCAATAGGTAATAGACAAGACCTACTCCTTGCTCAGTGAATTGGACACAACACCCCCTATTCACCGCCCAAGAATATATCTGACTAGTAAGAATCTTAAAACCTATGCATTGATATCTCTCTGTAAGTGAGTCAAGTGGGTGTAAAGCGGCAAAAACACAACAGTGAAAAGCAGGTAAACCCCATTATAAAAATCAATTACTTTTAAAAACCCGTGAAATAAAGACAGTGAAAGAGAGAGAAATTCTTAAAAAATTCGTTCAGGGGCTGTGATGCCACCTAGATTGACCATATCTAGACCCACAGCTGATTGAGACATAAGGGTGGACACTCTTGGGGCTGAGCGGTTTGGTGAGGTTGGGTGAGGAAACGCAGACCCTTTAAAGTATTACTGCGTGGTACCCATTCCATGGGTCGCAAATCTCCATGTTCAAAGGCATCTTCCTACATCGAAAACATGCATGAGAAACCCAGAAGATGGTACACCGTGTGATCGCGAAAGGTTTCTAAAATGCACCTCATTTCTCATCTCCTTGTGCTCGGGTTCGCCATTCCAGCCGCTTTACTAGCAATCTCCCTCCTTGGAGAATCAGCACCTTTAACCTCCTGTTCCGTACAGGTTGCAATTTGTCCTGAGGATGAACGGGAAGAGGGGGAACCAATGAGAGACTAGCTCTAGGTGTTGGGAAAGGCACAGGTCTCTCTATTTTCCATTCAGGAAGAAGAATTAACCGCAGGCTCAGCCTGCCGCCCGGGACCAGAATAGGGCCTGAAGCAATCCTGCGCTTTTGCGGCCAGCTCCCAAGAAAGCGAGTTGAAAAATGGAGCTCAGGGGCACTGCAATTCACAAACCTGCAGACTTATAAATGATGACTCTCGTCCACAAATATATTGAGGGAAGGCAACGAAGAGGATTGGAAAGCAAGGCTGAATTGCAGGAAACAGATTTCAGGAGGGAGATTCGAATCGCCTTTAAAGCACAGGAAAAGCGGCAAAACCTCGACAATGATGCCCTTGGCCAAAAAGGGCGTATGCGTTTTTTCCTGAATATATTCAGGAAAATACGCATACGCCCTTTTTGGCCAACCAAGCAACCTGGAAAGGCAAATCAGCGCTACAAAGAAGTCTCGCTTCCCATCGGTCAAAAGGGCCATGCTGAATAAACTGTCAAAACCAGAAATGCAGGACAGGCCATGGAGAAACGGGAGCCTGGCTTCGCTCATGGGCAGGATGTAAATTGCCAACAGCCACTCTGGAGAAGTGCACGGTGTGTCCTGAAACATCTAAAAAACTCAGCTTAGGGAGCATAGGGCACTTCCACTCATGGGCGTATAAATTAGGAAAACTAAAAATCAGCAAGACACAGGCACCCCAAAGTTTAGGGCTGCTCTGTTGACAAGAACCTCCACTTCGTTACACCTTAAATATCCCAGGAAAGAAAAAAATGGATAAAGAAGTTGTGGTCCTTATGTACAATGGAATATCACTCAGCCATGAAATCAACGTCATAAGGCTCGTAGCAGCATGATGAGTGGATTTAGGTACGACGATTCTAAGTGAAATAAGTCACACAGAAAAAGACACTTATCATAAGATATCACTTATAGAGGGAATGTAAAAACCGCTACCCTTGAACTGAATTACAAAAACAGAATAGAGTCACACGTTTAGAAAACACACTATGGCTGCTTAATGGGAAAGGTGAGGTGGGGTGATGCTAAAACAAGGGATTCAAATTAGCTCAGATACCGTTCCATAAACCCAATATGTAATAGACAAGACCTACTCCTTGCTCAATGAATTGGACTCAACACCCCCTATTCACCGCCCAAGAATATATCTGACTAGTAAGAATCTTAAAACCTATGTATTGATAACTCTCTGTAAGTGAGTCAAGTGGGTGTAAAGCGGCAAAATCACAGCAGTGAAAAGCAGCTAAACCCCATTATAAAAATCAATTACTTTTAAAAACCCGTGAAACAAAGACAGTGAAAGAGAGAGAAATTCTTACAAAATTCGTTCAGGGGCTGTGATGCCACCTGGATTGACCATATCTAGACCCACAGCTGCTTGAGACATAAGGGTGGACACTCTTGGGGCTGAGAGATTTGGTGAGGTTGGGTGAGGAAACGCAGACCCTTTATAGTAATACTGCGTGGTACCCATCCCATGGGTCCCAAATCTCTAGGTTCAAGGTCATCTTCCTACATCGAAAACATGCATGAGAAACCCAGAAGATGGTACACCGTATGATCGGGAAAGGTTTCTAAAATGCATCTCATTTCTCATCTCCTTGTGCTCGAGTTTGCCATTCCAGCCGCTTTACTAGCAATCTCCCTCCTTGGAGAATCAGCACCTTTAACCTCCTGTTCTGTACAGATTGCAATTTGTCCTGAGGATGAACGGGAAGAGGGGGAACCAATGAGAGACTAGCTCTAGGTGTTGGGAAAGGCACAGGTCTCTCTATTTTCCATTCAGGAAGAAGAATTAACCGCAGGCTCAGCCTGCCGCCCGGGACCAGAATAGGGCCTGAAGCAATCCTGCGCTTTTGCGGCCAGCTCCCAAGAAAGCGAGTTGAAAAATGGAGCTCAGGGGCACTGCAATTCACAAACCTGCAGACTTATAAATGATGACTCTAGTCCACAAATATATTGAGGGAAAGCAACGAAGAGGATTTGAAAGCAAGGAAGAATTGCAGGAAACAGATTTCAGGAGGGAGATTCGAATCGCCTTTAAAGCACAGGAAAAGCGGCAAAACCTCGACAAAGATGCCCTTGGCCAAAAAGGGCGTATGCGTTTTTTCCTGAATATATTCAGGAAAAAACGCATACGCCCTTTTTGGCCAACCAAGCAACCTGGAAAGGCAAATCAGCGCTACAAAGAAGTCTCGCTTCCCATCGGTCAAAAGGGCATTCTGAATAAAGTGTCAAAACCAGAAATGCAAGACAGGCCATGGAGAAACGGGAGCCTGTCTACGCTGATGGGCGGGATGTAAATTGCCAACAGCCACTCTGGAGAAGTGCACGGTGTGTCCTGAAACATCTAAAAAATTCAGCTTAGGGAGCATAGGGCACTTCCACTCATGGGCGTATAAATTGGGAAAACTAAAAATCAGCAAGACACAGGCACCCCAAAGTTTAGGGCTGCTCTGTTGACAAGAACCTCCACTTCGTTACACCTTAAATATCCCAGGAAAGAGAAAAATGGATAAAGAAGTTGTGGTCCTTATGTACAATGGAATATCACTCAGCCATGAAATCAACGTCATAAGGCTAGTAGCAGCATGATGAGTGGATTTAGGTACGACGAATCTAAGTGAAATAAGTCACACAGAAAAAGACACTTATCATAAGATATCACTTATAGAGGGAATATAAAAACCGCTACCCTTGAACTGAATTACAAATTAGAGCAGGGTCACACGTTTAGAAAATACACTATGGCTGCTTAACGGGAAAGGTGAGGTGGGGTGATGCATAAAACAAGGGTTTCAAATTAGCTCAGATACCATTCCATAAACCCAATAGGTAATAGACAAGACCTACTCCTTGCTCAGTGAATTGGACACAACACCCCCTATTCACCGCCCAAGAATATATCTGACTAGTAAGAATCTTAAAACCTATGCATTGATATCTCTCTGTAAGTGAGTCAAGTGGGTGTAAAGCGGCAAAAACACAACAGTGAAAAGCAGGTAAACCCATTATAAAAATCAATTACTTTTAAAAACCCGTGAAAGAAAGACAGTGAAAGAGAGAGAAATTCTTAAAAAATTCGTTCAGGGGCTGTGATGCCACCTGGATTGACCATATCTAGACCCACAGCTGATTGAGACATAAGAGTGGACACTCTTGAGGCTGAGAGGTTTGTTGAGGTTGGGTGAGGAAACGCAGACCCTTTAAAGTAATACTGCGTGGTACCCATTCCATGGGTCCCAAATCTCCAGGTTCAAAGGCATCTTACTACGTCGAAAACATGCATGAGAAACCCAGAAGATGGTACACCGTGTGATCGGGAAAGGTTTCTAAAACGCACCTCATTTCTCATCTCCTTGTGCTCGGGTTCGCCATTCCAGCCGCTTTACTAGCAATCTCCCTCCTTGGAGAATCAGCACCTTTAACCTCCTGTTCTGTACAGGTTGCAATTTGTCCTGAGGATGAACGGGAAGAGGGGGAACCAATGATAGACTAGCTCTAGGTGTTGGGAAAGGCACAGGTCTCTCTATTTTCCATTCAGGAAGAAGAATTAACCACAGGATCAGGCTGCCGCCCGGGACCAGAATAGGGCCTGAAGCAATCCTGCGCTTTTGCGGGCAGCTCCCAAGAAAGCGAGTTGAAAAATGGAGCTCAGGGGCACTGCAATTCACAAAACTGCAGACTTGTAAATGATGACTCTCGTCCACAAATATATTGAGGGAAGGCAACGAGGAGGATTTGAAAGCAAAGCAGAACTGCAGGAAACAGATTTCAGGAGGGAGATTCGAATCGCCTTTAAAGCACAGGAAAAGCGGCAAAACCTCGACAATGATGCCCTTGGCCAAAAAGGGCGTATGCGTTTTTTCCTGAATATATTCAGGAAAAAACGCATACGCCCTTTTTGGCCAACCAAGCAACCTGGAAAGGCAAATCAGCGCTACAAAGAAGTCTCGCTTCCCATCGGTCAAAAGGGCCATGCTGAATAAAGTGTCAAAACCAGAAATGCAGGACAGGCCATGGAGAAACGGGAGCCTGGCTACCCTGATGGGCGGGATGTAAATTGCCAACAGCCACTCTGGAGAAGTGCACGGTGTGTCCTGAAACATCTAAAAAACTCAGCTTAGGGAGCATAGGGCACTTCCACTCATGGGCGTATAAATTGGGAAAACTAAAAATCAGCAAGACACAGGCACCCCAAAGTTTAGGGCTGCTCTGTTGACAAGAACCTCCACTTCGTTACACCTTATATATCCCAGGAAAGAGAAAAATGGATAAAGAAGTTGTGGTCCTTATGTACAATGGAATATCACTCAGCCATGAAATCAACGTCATAAGGCTAGTAGCAGCATGATGAGTGGATTTAGGTACGACGATTCTAAGTGAAATAAGTCACACAGAAAAAGACACTTATCATAAGATATCACTTCTAAAGGGAATGTAAAAACCGCTACCCTTGAACTGAATTACAAAACAGAATAGAGTCACACGTTTAGAAAACACACTATGGCTGCTTAACGGGAACGGTGAGGTGGGGTGATGCTAAAACAATCGATTCAAATTAGCTCAGATACCGTCCCATAAAGCCAATATGTAATAGACAAGCCCTACTCCTTCCTCAATGAATTGGACTCAAAACCCCCTATTCACCACCCCAGAATATATCTGACTAGTAAGAATCTTAAAACCTATACATTGATATCTCTTTGTAAGTGAGTCAAGTGGGTGTAAAGCGGCAAAAACACAGCAGTGAAAAGCAGGTAAACCCCATTATAAAAATCAATTACTTTTAAAATCCCGTGAAACAAAGACAGTGAAAGAGAGAGAAATTCTTACAAAATTCGTTCAGGGGCTGTAATGTCACCTAGATTGACCATATATAGACTCACAGCTGATTGAGACATAAGGGTGGACACTCTTGGGGCTGAGAGGTTTGGTGAGGTTGGGTGAGCAAACGCAGACCCTTTAAAGTAATACTGCGTGGTACCCATCCCATGGGTCCCAAATTTCCAGGTTCAAGGGCATCTTCCTACATCGAAAACATGCATAAGAAACCCAGAAGATGGTACACCGTGTGATCGGGAGAGGTTTCTAAAACGCACCTCATTTCTCATCTCCTTGTGCTCGGGTTCGCCATTCCAGCCGCTTTACTAGCAATCTCCCTCCTTGGAGAATCAGCACCTTTAACCTCCTGTTCCATACAGGTTGCAATTTGTCCTGAGGATGAACGGGAAGAGGGGGAAGCAATGAGAGACTAGCTCTAGGTGTTGGGACAGGCACAGGTCACTCTATTTTCCCATCAGGAAGAAGAATTAACCACAGGCTCAGCCTGCCGCCTGGGACGAGAATAGGGCCTGAATCAATCCTGCGCTTTTGCGGCCAGCTCCCAAGAAAGCGAGTTGAAAAATGGAGCTCAGGGGCACTGCAATTCACAAACCTGCAGACTTATAAATGATGACTCTCGTCCACAAATATATTGAGGGAAGGCAACGAAGAGGATTTGAAAGCAAGGCAGAATTGCAGGAAACAGATTTCAGGAGGGAGATTCGAATCGCCTTTAAAGCACAGGAAAAGCGGCAAAACCTCGACAATGATGCCCTTGGCCAAAAAGGGCGTATGCGTTTTTTCCTGAATATATTCAGGAAAAAACGCATACGCCCTTTTTGGCCAACCAAGCAACCTGGAAAGGCAAATCAGCGCTACAAAGAAGTCTCGCTTCCCATCGGTCAAAAGGGCCATGCTGAATAAAGTGTCAAAACCAGAAATGCAGGACAGGCCATGGAGAAACGGGAGCCTTGTTACGCTGATGGGCGGGATGTAAATTGCCAACAGCCACTCTGGAGAAGTGCACGGTGTGTCCTGAAACATCTAAAAAACTCAGCTTAGGGAGCATACGGCACTTCCACTCATGGGCGTATAAATTGGGAAAACTAAAAATCAGCAAGACAGAGGCACCCCAAAGTTTAGGGCTGCTCTGTTGACAAGAACCTCCACTTGGTTACAGCTTAAATATCCCAGGAAAGAGAAAAATGGATAAGGAAGTTGTGGTCCTTATGTACAATGGAAAATCACTGAGCCATGAAATCAACGTCATAAGGCTAGTAGCAGCATGATGAGTGGATTTAGGTACGACGATTCTAAGTGAAATAAGTCACACAGAAAAAGACACTTATCATAAGATATGACTTATAGAGGGAATGTAAAAACCGCTACCCTTGAACTGAATTACAAAACAGAATAGAGTCACACGTTTAGAAAACACACTATGGCTGCTTAACGGGAAAGGTGAGGTGGGGTGATGCATAAAACAAGGGTTTCAAATTAGCTCAGATACCGTTCCATAAACCCAATATGTAATAGACAAGACCTACTCCTTCCTCAATGAATTGGACTCAAAACCCCCTATTCACCACCCAAGAATATATCTGACTAGTAAGAATCTTAAAACCTATACATTGATATCTCTTTGTAAGTGAGTCAAGTGGGTGTTAAGCGGCAAAAACACAGCAGTGAAAAGCAGGTAAACCCCATTATAAAAATCAATTACTTTTAAAATCCCGTGAAACAAAGACAGTGAAAGAGAGAGAAATTCTTACAAAATTCGTTCAGGGGCTGTAATGTCACCTAGATTGACCATATATAGACTCACAGCTGATTGAGACATAAGGGTGGACACTCTTGGGGCTGAGAGGTTTGGTGAGGTTGGGTGAGCAAACGCAGACCCTTTAAAGTAATACTGCGTGGTACCCATCCCATGGGTCCCAAATTTCCAGGTTCAAGGGCATCTTCCTACATCGAAAACATGCATAAGAAACCCAGAAGATGGTACACCGTGTGATCGGGAGAGGTTTCTAAAACGCACCTCATTTCTCATCTCCTTGTGCTCGGGTTCGCCATTCCAGCCGCTTTACTAGCAATCTCCCTCCTTGGAGAATCAGCACCTTTAACCTCCTGTTCCGTACAGGTTGCAATTTGTCCTGAGGATGAACGGGAAGAGGGGGAAGCAATGAGAGACTAGCTCTAGGTGTTGGGACAGGCACAGGTCACTCTATTTTCCCATCAGGAAGAAGAATTAACCACAGGCTCAGCCTGCCGCCTGGGACGAGAATAGGGCCTGAAGCAATCCTGCGCTTTTGCGGCCAGCTCCCAAGAAAGCGAGTTGAAAAATGGAGCTCAGGGACACTGCAATTCACAAACATGCAGACTTATAAATGATGACTCTCGTCCACAAATATATTGAGGGAAGGCAACGAAGAGGATTTGAAAGCAAGGCAGAATTGCAGGAAACAGATTTCAGGAGGGAGATTCGAATCGCCTTTAAAGCACAGGAAAAGCGGCAAAACCTCGACAATGATGCCCTTGGCCAAAAAGGGCGTATGCGTTTTTTCCTGAATAAATTCAGGAAAAAACGCATACGCCCTTTTTGGCCAACCAAGCAACCTGGAAAGGCAAATCAGCGCTACAAAGAAGTCTCGCTTCCCATCGGTCAAAAGGGCCATGCTGAATAAAGTGTCAAAACCAGAAATGCAGGACAGGCCATGGAGAAACGGGAGCCTTGTTACGCTGATGGGCGGGATGTAAATTGCCAACAGCCACTCTGGAGAAGTGCACGGTGTGTCCTGAAACATCTAAAAAACTCAGCTTAGGGAGCATACGGCACTTCCACTCATGGGCGTATAAATTGGGAAAACTAAAAATCAGCAAGACAGAGGCACCCCAAAGTTTAGGGCTGCTCTGTTGACAAGAACCTCCACTTGGTTACAGCTTAAATATCCCAGGAAAGAGAAAAATGGATAAGGAAGTTGTGGTCCTTATGTACAATGGAAAATCACTGAGCCATGAAATCAACGTCATAAGGCTAGTAGCAGCATGATGAGTGGATTTAGGTACGACGATTCTAAGTGAAATAAGTCACACAGAAAAAGACACTTATCATAAGATATGACTTATAGAGGGAATGTAAAAACCGCTACCCTTGAACTGAATTACAAAACAGAATAGAGTCACACGTTTAGAAAACACACTATGGCTGCTTAACGGGAAAGGTGAGGTGGGGTGATGCATAAAACAAGGGTTTCAAATTAGCTCAGATACCGTTCCATAAACCCAATATGTAATAGACAAGACCTACTCCTTGCTCAATGAATTGGACTCAACACCCCCTATTCACCGCCCAAGAATATATCTGACTAGTAAGAATCTTGAAACCTATGCATTGATATCTCTCTGTAAGTGAGTCAAGTGGGTGTAAAGCGGCAAAATCACAGCAGTGAAAAGCAGGTAAACCCCATTATAAAAATCAATTACTTTTAAAAACCCGTGAAACAAAGACAGTGAAAGAGAGAGAAATTCTTACAAAATTCGTTCAGGGGCTGTGATGCCACCTGGATTGACCATATCTAGACCCACAGCTGATTGAGACATAAGGGTGGACACTCTTGGGGCTCAGAGGTTTGGTGAGGTTGGGTGAGCAAACGCAGACCCTTTAAAGTAATACTGCGTGGTACCCATCCCATGGGTCCCAAATCTCCAGGTTCAAGGGCATCTTCCTACATCAAAAACATGCATGAGAAACCCAGAAGATGGTACACCGTGTGATCGGGAAAGGTTTATAAAAAGCACCTCATTTCTCATCTCCTTGTGCTCGGGTTCGCCATTCCAGCTGCTTTACTAGCAATCTCCCTCCTTGGAGAATCAGCACCTTTAACCTCCTGTTCCGTACAGGTTGCAATTTGTCCTGAGGATGAACGGGAAGAGGGGGAACCAATGAGAGACTAGCTCTAGGTGTTGGGAAAGGCACAGGTCTCTCTATTTTCCATTCAGGAAGAAGAATTAACCGCAGGCTCAGCCTGCCGCCCGGGACCAGAATAGGACCTGAAGCAATCCTGCGCTTTTGCGGCCAGCTCCCAAGAAAGCGAGTTGAAAAATGGAGCTCAGGGGCACTGCAATTCACAAACCTGCAGACTTGTAAATGATGACTCTCGTCCACAAATATATTGAGGGAAGGCAACGAGGAGGATTTGAAAGCAAGGCAGAACTGCAGGAAACAGATTTCAGGAGGGAGATTCGAATCGCCTTTAAAGCACAGGAAAAGCGGCAAAACCTCGACAATGATGCCCTTGGCCAAAAAGGGCGTATGCGTTTTTTCCTGAATATATTCAGGAAAAAACGCATACGCCCTTTTTGGCCAACCAAGCAACCTGGAAAGGCAAATCAGCGCTACAAAGAAGTCTCGCTTCCCATCGGTCAAAAGGGCCATGCTGAATAAAGTGTCAAAACCAGAAATGCAGGACAGGCCATGGAGAAACGGGAGCCTGGCTACGCTGATGGGCGGGATGTAAATTGCCAACCGCCACTCTGGAGAAGTGCACGGTGTGTCCTGAAACATCTAAAAAACTCAGCTTAGGGAGCATAGGGCACTTCCACTCATGGGCGTATAAATTGGGAAAACTAAAAATCAGCAAGACAGAGGCACCCCAAAGTTTAGGGCTGCTCTGTTGACAAGAACCTCCACTTGGTTACACCTTAAATATCCCAGGAAAGAGAAAAATGGATAAGGAAGTTGTGGTCCTTATGTACAATGGAATATCACTCAGCCATGAAATCAACGTCATAAGGCTAGTAGCAGCATGATGAGTGGATTTAGGTACGACGATTCTAAGTGAAATAAGTCACACAGAAAAAGACACTTATCATAAGATATGACTTATAGAGGGAATGTAAAAACCGCTACCCTTGAACTGAATTACAAAACAGAATAGAGTCACACGTTTAGAAAACACACTATGGCTGCTTAACGGGAAAGGTGAGGTGGGGTGATGCATAAAACAAGGGTTTCAAATTAGCTCAGATACCGTTCCATAAACCCAATATGTAATAGACAAGACCTACTCCTTGCTCAATGAATTGGACTCAACACCCCCTATTCACCGCCCAAGAATATATCTGACTAGTAAGAATCTTGAAACCTATGCATTGATATCTCTCTGTAAGTGAGTCAAGTGGGTGTAAAGCGGCAAAATCACAGCAGTGAAAAGCAGGTAAACCCCATTATAAAAATCAATTACTTTTAAAAACGCGTGAAACAAAGACAGTGAAAGAGAGAGAAATTCTTACAAAATTCGTTCAGGGGCTGTGATGCCACCTGGATTGACCATATCTAAACCCACAGCTGATTGAGACATAAGGGTGGACACTCTTGGGGCTCAGAGGTTTGGTGAGGTTGGGTGAGCAAACGCAGACCCTTTAAAGTAATACTGCGTGGTACCCATCCCATGGGTCCCAAATCTCCAGGTTCAAGGGCATCTTCCTACATCGAAAACATGCATGAGAAACCCAGAAGATGGTACACCGTGTGATCGGGAAAGGTTTATAAAAAGCACCTCATTTCTCATCTCCTTGTGCTCGGGTTCGCCATTCCAGCCGCTTTACTAGCAATCTCCCTCCTTGGAGAATCAGCACCTTTAACCTCCTGTTCCGTACAGGTTGCAATTTGTGCATAGGATGAACGGGAAGAGGGGGAAGCAATGAGAGACTAGCTCTAGGTGTTGGGACAGGCACAGGTCACTCTATTTTCCCATCAGGAAGAAGAATTAACCACAGGCTCAGACTGCCGCCTGGGACCAGAATAGGGCCTGAAGCAATCCTGCGCTTTTGCGGCCAGCTCCCAAGAAAGCGAGTTGAAAAATGGAGCTCAGGGGCACTGCAATTCACAAACCTGCAGACTTATAAATGATGACTCTCGTCCACAAATATATTGAGGGAAGGCAACGAAGAGGATTGGAAAGCAAGGCAGAATTGCAGGAAACAGATTTCAGGAGGGAGATTCGAATCGCCTTTAAAGCACAGGAAAAGCGGCAAAACCTCGACAATGATGCCCTTGGCCAAAAAGGGCGTATGCGTTTTTTTCTGAATATATTCAGGAAAAAACGCATACGCCCTTTTTGGCCAACCAAGCAACCTGGAAAGGCAAATCAGCGCTACAAAGAAGTCTCGCTTCCCATCGGTCAAAAGGGCCATGCTGAATAAAGTGTCAAAACCAGAAATGCAGGACAGGCCATGGAGAAAAGGGAGCCTGGCTTCGCTGATGGGCGGGATGTAAATTGCCAACAGCCACTCTGGAGAAGTGCACGGTGTGTCCTGAAACATCTAAAAAACTCAGCTTAGGGAGCATAGGGCACTTCCACTCATGGGCGTATAAATTGGGAAAACTAAAAATCAGCAAGACAGAGGCACCCCAAAGTTTAGGGCTGCTCTGTTGACAAGAACCTCCACTTGGTTACACTTTAAATATCCCAGGAAAGAGAAAAATGGATAAGGAAGTTGTGGTCCTTATGTACAATGGAATATCACTCAGCCATGAAATCAACGTCATAAGGCTAGTAGCAGCATGATGAGTGGATTTAGGTACGACGATTCTAAGTGAAATAAGTCACACAGAAAAAGACACTTATCATAAGATATGACTTATAGAGGGAATGTAAAAACCGCTACCCTTGAACTGAATTACAAAACAGAATAGAGTCACACGTTTAGAAAACACACTATGGCTGCTTAACGGGAAAGGTGAGGTGGGGTGATGCATAAAACAAGGGTTTCAAATTAGCTCAGATACCGTTCCATAAACCCAATATGTAATAGACAAGACCTACTCCTTGCTCAATGAATTGGACTCAACACCCCCTATTCACCGCCCAAGAATATATCTGACTAGTAAGAATCTTGAAACCTATGCATTGATATCTCTCTGTAAGTGAGTCAAGTGGGTGTAAAGCGGCAAAATCACAGCAGTGAAAAGCAGGTAAACCCCATTATAAAAATCAATTACTTTTAAAAACGCGTGAAACAAAGACAGTGAAAGAGAGAGAAATTCTTACAAAATTCGTTCAGGGGCTGTGATGCCACCTGGATTGACCATATCTAGACCCACAGCTGATTGAGACATAAGGGTGGACACTCTTGGGGCTCAGAGGTTTGGTGAGGTTGGGTGAGCAAACGCAGACCCTTTAAAGTAATACTGCGTGGTACCCATCACATGGGTCCCAAATCTCCAGGTTCAAGGGCATCTTCCTACATCGAAAACATGCATGAGAAACCCAGAAGATGGTACACCGTGTGATCGGGAAAGGTTTATAAAAAGCACCTCATTTCTCATCTCCTTGTGCTCGGGTTCGCCATTCCAGCCGCTTTACTAGCAATCTCCCTCCTTGGAGAATCAGCACCTTTAACCTCCTGTTCCGTACAGGGTGCAATTTGTGCATAGGATGAACGGGAAGAGGGGGAAGCAATGAGAGACTAGCTCTAGGTGTTGGTACAGGCCCAGGTCACTCTATTTTCCCATCAGGAAGAAGAATTAACCACAGGCTCAGACTGCCGCCTGGGACCAGAATAGGGCCTGAAGCAATCCTGCGCTTTTGCAGCCAGCTCCCAAGAAAGCGAGTTGAAAAATGGAGCTGAGGGGCACTGCAATTCACAAACCTGCAGACTTATAAATGATGACTCTCGTCCACAAATATATTGAGGGAAGGCAACGAAGAGGATTTGAAAGCAAGGCAGAATTGCAGGAAACAGATTTCAGGAGGGAGATTCGAATCGCCTTTAAAGCACAGGAAAAGCGGCAAAACGTCGACAATGATGCCCTTGGCCAGAAAGGGCGTATGCGTTTTTTTCTGAATATATTCAGGAAAAAACGCATACGCCCTTTTTGGCCAACCAAGCAACCTGGAAAGGCAAATCAGCGCTACAAAGAAGTCTCGCTTCCCATCGGTCAAAAGGGCCATGCTGAATAAAGTTTCAAAACCAGAAATGCAAGACAGGCCATGGAGAAATGGGAGCCTGGCTACGTTGATGGGCGGGATGTAAATTGCCCACAGCCACTCTGGAGAAGTGCACGGTGTGTCCTGAAACATCTAAAAAACTCAGCTTAGGGAGCATAGGGCACTTCCACTCATGGGCGTATAAATTGGGAAAACTAAGAATCAGAAAGACACAGGCACCCCAAAGTTTAGGGCTGCTCTGTTGACAAGAACCTCCACTTCGTTACACCTTAAATATCCCAGGAAAGAGAAAAATGGATAAGGAAGTTGTGGTCCTTATGTACAATGGAATATCACTCAGCCATGAAATCAACATCATAAGGCTAGTAGCAGCATGATGAGTGGATTTAGGTACGACGATTCTAAGTGAAATAAGTCACACAGAAAAAGACACTTATCATAAGATATGACTTATAGAGGGAATGTAAAAACCGCTACCCTTGAACTGAATTACAAAACAGAATAGAGTCACACGTTTAGAAAACACACTATGGCTGCTTAACGGGAAAGGTGAGGTGGGGTGATGCATAAAACAAGGGTTTCAAATTAGCTCAGATACCGTTCCATAAACCCAATATGTAATAGAGAAGACCTACTCCTTGCTCAATGAATTGGACTCAACACCCCCTATTCACCGCCCAAGAATATATCTGACTAGTAAGAATCTTGAAACCTATGCATTGATATCTCTCTGTAAGTGAGTCAAGTGGGTGTAAAGCGGCAAAATCACAGCAGTGAAAAGCAGGTAAACCCCATTATAAAAATCAATTACTTTTGAAAACCCGTGAAACAAAGACAGTGAAAAAGAGAGAAATTCTTACAAAATTCGTTCAGGGGTTGTGATGCCACCTGGATTGACCATATCTAGACCCACAGCTGATTGAGACATAAGGGTGGACACTCTTGGGGCTCAGAGGTTTGGTGAGGTTGGGTGAGCAAACGCAGACCCTTTAAAGTAATACTGCGTGGTACCCATCCCATGGGTCCCAAATCTCCAGGTTCAAGGGCATCTTCCTACATCGAAAACATGCATGAGAAACCCAGAAGATGGTACACCGTGTGATCGGGAAAGGTTTATAAAAAGCACCTCATTTCTCATCTCCTTGTGCTCGGGTTCGCCAATCCAGCCGCTTTACTAGCAATCTCCCTCCTTGGAGAATCAGCACCTTTAACCTCCTGTTCCGTACAGGTTGCAATTTGTCCTGAGGATGAACGGGAAGAGGGGGAAGCAATGAGAGACTAGCTCTAGGTGTTGGGACAGGCACAGGTCACTCTATTTTCCCATCAGGAAGAAGAATTAACCACAGGCTCAGCCTGCCGCCTGGGACCAGAATAGGGCCTGAAGCAATCCTGCGCTTTTGCGGCCAGCTCCCAAGAAAGCGAGTTGAAAAATGGAGCTCAGGAGCACTGCAATTCACAAACCTGCAGACTTAGAAATGATGACTCTCGTCCACAAATATATTGAGGGAAGGCAACGAAGAGGATTTGAAAGCAAGGCAGAATTGCAGGAAACAGATTTCAGGAGGGAGATTCGAATCGCCTTTAAAGCACAGGAAAAGCGGCAAAACCTCGACAATGATGCCCTTGGCCAAAAAGGGCGTATGCGTTTTTTCCTGAATATATTCAGGAAAAAACGCATACGCCCTTTTTGGCCAACCAAGCAACCTGGAAAGGCAAATCAGCGCTACAAAGAAGTCTCGCTTCCCATCGGTCAAAAGGGCCATGCTGAATAAAGTGTCAAAACCAGAAATGCAGGACAGGCCATGGAGAAACGGGAGCCTGGCTACGCTGATGGGCGGGATGTAAATTGCCAACAGCCACTCTGGAGAAGTGCACGGTGTGTCCTGAAACATCTAAAAAACTCAGCTTAGGGAGCATAGGGCACTTCCACTCATGGGCGTATAAATTGGGAAAACTAAAAATCAGCAAGACAGAGGCACCCCAAAGTTTAGGGCTGCTCTGTTGACAAGAACCTCCACTTGGTTACACCTTATATATCCCAGGAAAGAGAAAAATGGATAAAGAAGTTGTGGTCCTTATGTAGAATGTAATATCACTGAGCCATGAAATCAACGTCATAAGGCTATTAGCAGCATGATGAGTGGATTTAGGTACGACGATTCTAAGTGAAATAAGTCACACAGAAAAAGACACTTATCATAAGATATCACTTATAGAGGGAATGTAAAAACCGCTACCCTTGAACTGAATTACAAAACAGAATAGAGTCACACGTTTAGAAAACACACTATGGCTGCTTAACGGGAAAGGTGAGGTGGGGTGATGCATAAAACAAGGGTTTCAAATTAGCTCAGATACCGTTCCATAAACCCAATATGTAATAGACAAGACCTACTCCTTGCTCAATGAATTGGACTCAACACCCCCTATTCACCGCCCAAGAATATATCTGACTAGTAAGAATCTTAAAACCTATGTATTGATAACTCTCTGTAAGTGAGTCAAGTGGGTGTAAAGCGGCAAAATCACAGCAGTGAAAAGCAGGTAAACCCCATTATAAAAATCAATTACTTTTAAAAACCCGTGAAACAAAGACAGTGAAAGAGAGAGAAATTCTTACAAAATTCGTTCAGGGGCTGTGATGCCACCTGGATTGACCATATCTAGACCCACAGCTGATTGAGACATAAGGGTGGACACTCTTGGGGCTGAGAGGTTTGGTGAGGTTGGGTGAGCAAACGCAGACCCTTTAAATTAATACTGCGTGGTACCCATCCCATGGGTCCCAAATCTCCAGGTTCAAGGGCATCTTCCTACATCGAAAACATGCATGAGAAACCCAGAAGACGGTACACCGTGTGATCGGGAAAGGTTTCTAAATCGCACCTCATTTCTCATCTCCTTGTGCTCGGGTTCGCCATTCCAGCCGCTTTACTAGCAATCTCCCTCCTTGGAGAATCAGCACCTTTAACCTCCTGTTCCGTACAGGTTGCAATTTGTCCTGAGGATGAACGGGAAGAGGGGGAAGCAATGAGAGACTAGCTCTAGGTGTTGGGACAGGCACAGGTCACTCTATTTTCCCATCAGGAAGAAGAATTAACCACAGGCTCAGCCTGCCGCCTGGGACCAGAATAGGGCCTGAAGCAATCCTGCGCTTTTGCGGCCAGCTCCCAAGAAAGCGAGTTGAAAAATGGAGCTCAGGGGCACTGCAATTCACAAACCTGCAGACTTAGAAATGATGACTCTCGTCCACAAATATATTGAGGGAAGGCAACGAAGAGGATTTGAAAGCAAGGCAGAATTGCAGGAAACAGATTTCAGGAGGGAGATTCGAATCGCCTTTAAAGCACAGGAAAAGCGGCAAAACCTCGACAATGATGCCCTTGGCCAAAAAGGGCGTATGCATTTTTTCCTGAATATATTCAGGAAAAAACGCATACGCCCTTTTTGGCCAACCAAGCAACCTGGAAAGGCAAATCAGCGCTACAAAGAAGTCTCGCTTCCCATCGGTCAAAAGGGCCATGCTGAATAAAGTGTCAAAACCAGAAATGCAGGACAGGCCATGGAGAAACGGGAGCCCTGCTACGCTGATGGGCGGGATGTAAATTGCCAACAGCCACTTTGGAGAAGTGCACGGTGTGTCCTAAAACATCTAAAAAACTCAGCTTAGGGAGCATAGGGCACTTCCACTCATGGGCGTATAAATTGGGAAAAGTAAAAATCAGCAAGACACAGGCACCCCAAAGTTTAGGGCTGCTCTGTTGCAAAGTACCTCCAGTTCGTTACACCTTAATTATCCCAGGAAAGAGAAAAATGGATAAAGAAGTTGTGGTCCTTATGTACAATGGAATATCACTCAGCCATGAAATCAACGTCATAAGGCTAGTAGCAGCATGATGAGTGGATTTAGGTACGACGATTCTAAGTGAAATAAGTCACACAGAAAAAGACACTTATCATAAGATATCACTTATAGAGGGAATGTAAAAACCGCTGCCCTTGAACTGAATTACAAAACAGAATAGAGTCACACGTTTAGAAAACACACTATGGCTGCTTAACGGGAAAGGTGAGGTGGGGTGATGCATAAAACAAGGGTTTCAAATTAGCTCAGATACCGTTCCATAAACCCAGTATGTAATAGACAAGACCTACTCCTTGCTCAATGAATTTGACTCAACCCCCCCTATTCACCGCCCAAGAATATATCTGACTAGTAAGAATCTTGAAACCTATGCATTGATATCTCTCTGTAAGTGAGTCAAGTGGGTGTAAAGCGGCAAAATCACAGCAGTGAAAAGCAGGTAAACCCCATTATAAAAATCAATTACTTTTAAAAACCCGTGAAACAAAGACAGTGAAAGAGAGAGAAATTCTTACAAAATTCGTTCAGGGGCTGTGATGCCACCTGGATTGACCATATCTAGACCCACAGCTGATTGAGACATAAGTGTGGACACTCTTGGGGCTCAGAGGTTTGGTGAGGTTGGGTGAGCAAACGCAGACCCTTTAAAGTAATACTGCGTGGTACCCATTCCATGGGTCCCAAATCTCCAGGTTCAAGGGCATCTTCCTACATCGAAAACATGCATGAGAAACCCAGAAGATGGTACACCGTGTGATCGGGAAAGGTTTCAAAATCGCACCTCATTTCTCATCTCCTTGTGCTCGGGTTCACCATTCCAGCCGCTTTACTAGCAATCTCCCTCCTTGGAGAATCAGCACCTTTAACCTCCTGTTCCGTACAGGTTGCAATTTGTCCTGAGGATGAACGGGAAGAGGGGGAACCAATGAGAGACTAGCTCTAGGTGATGGGACATTCACAGGTCACTCTATTTTCCCATCAGGAAGAAGAATTAACCACAGGCTCAGCCTGCCGCCTGGGACCAGAATAGGGCCTGAAGCAATCCTGCGCTTTTGCGGCCAGCTCCCAAGAAAGCGAGTTGAAAAATGGAGCTCAGGGGCACTGCAATTCACAAACCTGCAGACTTAGAAATGATGACTCTCGTCCACAAATATATTGAGGGAAGGCAACGAAGAGGATTTGAAAGCAAGGCAGAATTGCAGGAAACAGATTTCAGGAGGGAGATTCGAATCGCCTTTAAAGCACAGGAAAAGCGGCAAAACCTCGACAATGATGCCCTTGGCCAAAAAGGGCGTATGCATTTTTTCCTGAATATATTCAGGAAAAAACGCATACGCCCTTTTTGGCCAACCAAGCAACCTGGAAAGGCAATTCAGCGCTACAAAGAAGTCTCGCTTCCCATCGGTCAAAAGGGCCATGCTGAATAAAGTGTCAAAACCAGAAATGCAGGACAGGCCATGGAGAAACGGGAGCCTGGCTACGCTGATGGGCGGGATGTAAATTGCCAACAGCCACTCTGGAGAAGTGCACGGTGTGTCCTGAAACATCTAAAAAACTCAGCTTAGGGAGCATAGGGCACTTCCACTCATGGGCGTATAAATTGGGAAAACTAAAAATCAGCAAGACAGAGGCACCCCAAAGTTTAGGGCTGCTCTGTTGACAAGAACCTCCACTTGGTTACACCTTAAATATCCCAGGAAAGAGAAAAATGGATAAAGAAGTTGTGGTCCTTATGTACAATGGAATATCACTCAGCCATGAAATCAACGTCATAAGGCTAGTAGCAGCATGATGAGTGGATTTAGGTACGACGAATCTAAGTGAAATAAGTCACACAGAAAAAGACACTTATCATAAGATATCACTTATAGAGGGAATATAAAAACCGCTACCCTTGAACTGAATTACAAATTAGAGCAGGGTCACACGTTTAGAAAATACACTATGGCTGCTTAACGGGAAAGGTGAGGTGGGGTGATGCATAAAACAAGGGTTTCAAATTAGCTCAGATACCATTCCATAAACCCAATAGGTAATAGACAAGACCTACTCCTTGCTCAGTGAATTGGACACAACACCCCCTATTCACCGCCCAAGAATATATCTGACTAGTAAGAATCTTAAAACCTATGCATTGATATCTCTCTGTAAGTGAGTCAAGTGGGTGTAAAGCGGCAAAAACACAACAGTGAAAAGCAGGTAAACCCATTATAAAAATCAATTACTTTTAAAAACCCGTGAAAGAAAGACAGTGAAAGAGAGAGAAATTCTTAAAAAATTCGTTCAGGGGCTGTGATGCCACCTGGATTGACCATATCTAGACCCACAGCTGATTGAGACATAAGAGTGGACACTCTTGAGGCTGAGAGGTTTGTTGAGGTTGGGTGAGGAAACGCAGACCCTTTAAAGTAATACTGCGTGGTACCCATTCCATGGGTCCCAAATCTCCAGGTTCAAAGGCATCTTACTACGTCGAAAACATGCATGAGAAACCCAGAAGATGGTACACCGTGTGATCGGGAAAGGTTTCTAAAACGCACCTCATTTCTCATCTCCTTGTGCTCGGGTTCGCCATTCCAGCCGCTTTACTAGCAATCTCCCTCCTTGGAGAATCAGCACCTTTAACCTCCTGTTCTGTACAGGTTGCAATTTGTCCTGAGGATGAACGGGAAGAGGGGGAACCAATGAGAGACTAGCTCTAGGTGTTGGGAAAGGCACAGGTCTCTCTATTTTCCATTCAGGAAGAAGAATTAACCACAGGATCAGGCTGCCGCCCGGGACCAGAATAGGGCCTGAAGCAATCCTGCGCTTTTGCGGGCAGCTCCCAAGAAAGCGAGTTGAAAAATGGAGCTCAGGGGCACTGCAATTCACAAAACTGCAGACTTGTAAATGATGACTCTCGTCCACAAATATATTGAGGGAAGGCAACGAGGAGGATTTGAAAGCAAAGCAGAACTGCAGGAAACAGATTTCAGGAGGGAGATTCGAATCGCCTTTAAAGCACAGGAAAAGCGGCAAAACCTCGACAATGATGCCCTTGGCCAAAAAGGGCGTATGCGTTTTTTCCTGAATATATTCAGGAAAAAACGCATACGCCCTTTTTGGCCAACCAAGCAACCTGGAAAGGCAAATCAGCGCTACAAAGAAGTCTCGCTTCCCATCGGTCAAAAGGGCCATGCTGAATAAAGTGTCAAAACCAGAAATGCAGGACAGGCCATGGAGAAACGGGAGCCTGGCTACCCTGATGGGCGGGATGTAAATTGCCAACAGCCACTCTGGAGAAGTGCACGGTGTGTCCTGAAACATCTAAAAAACTCAGCTTAGGGAGCATAGGGCACTTCCACTCATGGGCGTATAAATTGGGAAAACTAAAAATCAGCAAGACACAGGCACCCCAAAGTTTAGGGCTGCTCTGTTGACAAGAACCTCCACTTCGTTACACCTTATATATCCCAGGAAAGAGAAAAATGGATAAAGAAGTTGTGGTCCTTATGTACAATGGAATATCACTCAGCCATGAAATCAACGTCATAAGGCTAGTAGCAGCATGATGAGTGGATTTAGGTACGACGATTCTAAGTGAAATAAGTCACACAGAAAAAGACACTTATCATAAGATATCACTTCTAAAAGGAATGTAAAAACCGCTACCCTTGAACTGAATTACAAAACAGAATAGAGTCACACGTTTAGAAAACACACTATGGCTGCTTAACGGGAACGGTGAGGTGGGGTGATGCTAAAACAATCGATTCAAATTAGCTCAGATACCGTCCCATAAAGCCAATATGTAATAGACAAGCCCTACTCCTTCCTCAATGAATTGGACTCAAAACCCCCTATTCACCACCCAAGAATATATCTGACTAGTAAGAATCTTAAAACCTATACATTGATATCTCTTTGTAAGTGAGTCAAGTGGGTGTAAAGCGGCAAAAACACAGCAGTGAAAAGCAGGTAAACCCCATTATAAAAATCAATTACTTTTAAAATCCCGTGAAACAAAGACAGTGAAAGAGAGAGAAATTCTTACAAAATTCGTTCAGGGGCTGTAATGTCACCTAGATTGACCATATATAGACTCACAGCTGATTGAGACATAAGGGTGGACACTCTTGGGGCTGAGAGGTTTGGTGAGGTTGGGTGAGCAAACGCAGACCCTTTAAAGTAATACTGCGTGGTACCCATCCCATGGGTCCCAAATTTCCAGGTTCAAGGGCATCTTCCTACATCGAAAACATGCATAAGAAACCCAGAAGATGGTACACCGTGTGATCGGGAGAGGTTTCTAAAACGCACCTCATTTCTCATCTCCTTGTGCTCGGGTTCGCCATTCCAGCCGCTTTACTAGCAATCTCCCTCCTTGGAGAATCAGCACCTTTAACCTCCTGTTCCATACAGGTTGCAATTTGTCCTGAGGATGAACGGGAAGAGGGGGAAGCAATGAGAGACTAGCTCTAGGTGTTGGGACAGGCACAGGTCACTCTATTTTCCCATCAGGAAGAAGAATTAACCACAGGCTCAGCCTGCCGCCTGGGACGAGAATAGGGCCTGAAGCAATCCTGCGCTTTTGCGGCCAGCTCCCAAGAAAGCGAGTTGAAAAATGGAGCTCAGGGGCACTGCAATTCACAAACATGCAGACTTATAAATGATGACTCTCGTCCACAAATATATTGAGGGAAGGCAACGAAGAGGATTTGAAAGCAAGGCAGAATTGCAGGAAACAGATTTCAGGAGGGAGATTCGAATCGCCTTTAAAGCACAGGAAAAGCGGCAAAACCTCGACAATGATGCCCTTGGCCAAAAAGGGCGTATGCGTTTTTTCCTGAATATATTCAGGAAAAAACGCATACGCCCTTTTTGGCCAACCAAGCAACCTGGAAAGGCAAATCAGCGCTACAAAGAAGTCTCGCTTCCCATCGGTCAAAAGGGCCATGCTGAATAAAGTGTCAAAACCAGAAATGCAGGACAGGCCATGGAGAAACGGGAGCCTTGTTACGCTGATGGGCGGGATGTAAATTGCCAACAGCCACTCTGGAGAAGTGCACGGTGTGTCCTGAAACATCTAAAAAACTCAGCTTAGGGAGCATACGGCACTTCCACTCATGGGCGTATAAATTGGGAAAACTAAAAATCAGCAAGACAGAGGCACCCCAAAGTTTAGGGCTGCTCTGTTGACAAGAACCTCCACTTGGTTACAGCTTAAATATCCCAGGAAAGAGAAAAATGGATAAGGAAGTTGTGGTCCTTATGTACAATGGAAAATCACTGAGCCATGAAATCAACGTCATAAGGCTAGTAGCAGCATGATGAGTGGATTTAGGTACGACGATTCTAAGTGAAATAAGTCACACAGAAAAAGACACTTATCATAAGATATGACTTATAGAGGGAATGTAAAAACCGCTACCCTTGAACTGAATTACAAAACAGAATAGAGTCACACGTTTAGAAAACACACTATGGCTGCTTAACGGGAAAGGTGAGGTGGGGTGATGCATAAAACAAGGGTTTCAAATTAGCTCAGATACCGTTCCATAAACCCAATATGTAATAGACAAGACCTACTCCTTCCTCAATGAATTGGACTCAAAACCCCCTATTCACCACCCAAGAATATATCTGACTAGTAAAAATCTTAAAACCTATACATTGATATCTCTTTGTAAGTGAGTCAAGTGGGTGTAAAGCGGCAAAAACACAGCAGTGAAAAGCAGGTAAACCCCATTATAAAAATCAATTACTTTTAAAATCCCGTGAAACAAAGACAGTGAAAGAGAGAGAAATTCTTACAAAATTCGTTCAGGGGCTGTAATGTCACCTAGATTGACCATATATAGACTCACAGCTGATTGAGACATAAGGGTGGACACTCTTGGGGCTGAGAGGTTTGGTGAGGTTGGGTGAGCAAACGCAGACCCTTTAAAGTAATACTGCGTGGTACCCATCCCATGGGTCCCAAATTTCCAGGTTCAAGGGCATCTTCCTACATCGAAAACATGCATAAGAAACCCAGAAGATGGTACACCGTGTGATCGGGAGAGGTTTCTAAAACGCACCTCATTTCTCATCTCCTTGTGCTCGGGTTCGCCATTCCAGCCGCTTTACTAGCAATCTCCCTCCTTGGAGAATCAGCACCTTTAACCTCCTGTTCCGTACAGGTTGCAATTTGTCCTGAGGATGAACGGGAAGAGGGGGAAGCAATGAGAGACTAGCTCTAGGTGTTGGGACAGGCACAGGTCACTCTATTTTCCCATCAGGAAGAAGAATTAACCACAGGCTCAGCCTGCCGCCTGGGACGAGAATAGGGCCTGAAGCAATCCTGCGCTTTTGCGGCCAGCTCCCAAGAAAGCGAGTTGAAAAATGGAGCTCAGGGACACTGCAATTCACAAACATGCAGACTTATAAATGATGACTCTCGTCCACAAATATATTGAGGGAAGGCAACGAAGAGGATTTGAAAGCAAGGCAGAATTGCAGGAAACAGATTTCAGGAGGGAGATTCGAATCGCCTTTAAAGCACAGGAAAAGCGGCAAAACCTCGACAATGATGCCCTTGGCCAAAAAGGGCGTATGCGTTTTTTTCTGAATAAATTCAGGAAAAAACGCATACGCCCTTTTTGGCCAACCAAGCAACCTGGAAAGGCAAATCAGCGCTACAAAGAAGTCTCGCTTCCCATCGGTCAAAAGGGCCATGCTGAATAAAGTGTCAAAACCAGAAATGCAGGACAGGCCATGGAGAAACGGGAGCCTTGTTACGCTGATGGGCGGGATGTAAATTGCCAACAGCCACTCTGGAGAAGTGCACGGTGTGTCCTGAAACATCTAAAAAACTCAGCTTAGGGAGCATACGGCACTTCCACTCATGGGCGTATAAATTGGGAAAACTAAAAATCAGCAAGACAGAGGCACCCCAAAGTTTAGGGCTGCTCTGTTGACAAGAACCTCCACTTGGTTACAGCTTAAATATCCCAGGAAAGAGAAAAATGGATAAGGAAGTTGTGGTCCTTATGTACAATGGAAAATCACTGAGCCATGAAATCAACGTCATAAGGCTAGTAGCAGCATGATGAGTGGATTTAGGTACGACGATTCTAAGTGAAATAAGTCACACAGAAAAAGACACTTATCATAAGATATGACTTATAGAGGGAATGTAAAAACCGCTACCCTTGAACTGAATTACAAAACAGAATAGAGTCACACGTTTAGAAAACACACTATGGCTGCTTAACGGGAAAGGTGAGGTGGGGTGATGCATAAAACAAGGGTTTCAAATTAGCTCAGATACCGTTCCATAAACCCAATATGTAATAGACAAGACCTACTCCTTGCTCAATGAATTGGACTCAACACCCCCTATTCACCGCCCAAGAATATATCTGACTAGTAAGAATCTTGAAACCTATGCATTGATATCGCTCTGTAAGTGAGTCAAGTGGGTGTAAAGCGGCAAAATCACAGCAGTGAAAAGCAGGTAAACCCCATTATAAAAATCAATTACTTTTAAAAACCCGTGAAACAAAGACAGTGAAAGAGAGAGAAATTCTTACAAAATTCGTTCAGGGGCTGTGATGCCACCTGGATTGACCATATCTAGACCCACAGCTGATTGAGACATAAGGGTGGACACTCTTGGGGCTCAGAGGTTTGGTGAGGTTGGGTGAGCAAACGCAGACCCTTTAAAGTAATACTGCGTGGTACCCATCCCATGGGTCCCAAATCTCCAGGTTCAAGGGCATCTTCCTACATCAAAAACATGCATGAGAAACCCAGAAGATGGTACACCGTGTGATCGGGAAAGGTTTATAAAAAGCACCTCATTTCTCATCTCCTTGTGCTCGGGTTCGCCATTCCAGCTGCTTTACTAGCAATCTCCCTCCTTGGAGAATCAGCACCTTTAACCTCCTGTTCCGTACAGGTTGCAATTTGTCCTGAGGATGAACGGGAAGAGGGGGAACCAATGAGAGACTAGCTCTAGGTGTTGGGAAAGACACAGGTCTCTCTATTTTCCATTCAGGAAGAAGAATTAACCGCAGGCTCAGACTGCCGCCCGGGACCAGAATAGGGCCTGAAGCAATCCTGCGCTTTTGCGGCCAGCTCCCAAGAAAGCGAGTTGAAAAATGGAGCTCAGGGGCACTGCAATTCACAAACCTGCAGACTTGTAAATGATGACTCTCGTCCACAAATATATTGAGGGAAGGCAACGAGGAGGATTTGAAAGCAAGGCAGAACTGCAGGAAACAGATTTCAGGAGGGAGATTCGAATCGCCTTTAAAGCACAGGAAAAGCGGCAAAACCTCGACAATGATGCCCTTGGCCAAAAAGGGCGTATGCGTTTTTTCCTGAATATATTCAGGAAAAAACGCATACGCCCTTTTTGGCCAACCAAGCAACCTGGAAAGGCAAATCAGCGCTACAAAGAAGTCTCGCTTCCCATCGGTCAAAAGGGCCATGCTGAATAAAGTGTCAAAACCAGAAATGCAGGACAGGCCATGGAGAAAAGGGAGCCTGGCTTCGCTGATGGGCGGGATGTAAATTGCCAACAGCCACTCTGGAGAAGTGCACGGTGTGTCCTGAAACATCTAAAAAACTCAGCTTAGGGAGCATAGGGCACTTCCACTCATGGGCGTATAAATTGGGAAAACTAAAAATCAGCAAGACAGAGGCACCCCAAAGTTTAGGGCTGCTCTGTTGACAAGAACCTCCACTTGGTTACACTTTAAATATCCCAGGAAAGAGAAAAATGGATAAGGAAGTTGTGGTCCTTATGTACAATGGAATATCACTCAGCCATGAAATCAACGTCATAAGGCTAGTAGCAGCATGATGAGTGGATTTAGGTACGACGATTCTAAGTGAAATAAGTCACACAGAAAAAGACACTTATCATAAGATATGACTTATAGAGGGAATGTAAAAACCGCTACCCTTGAACTGAATTACAAAACAGAATAGAGTCACACGTTTAGAAAACACACTATGGCTGCTTAACGGGAAAGGTGAGGTGGGGTGATGCATAAAACAAGGGTTTCAAATTAGCTCAGATACCGTTCCATAAACCCAATATGTAATAGACAAGACCTACTCCTTGCTCAATGAATTGGACTCAACACCCCCTATTCACCGCCCAAGAATATATCTGACTAGTAAGAATCTTGAAACCTATGCATTGATATCTCTCTGTAAGTGAGTCAAGTGGGTGTAAAGCGGCAAAATCACAGCAGTGAAAAGCAGGTAAACCCCATTATAAAAATCAATTACTTTTAAAAACGCGTGAAACAAAGACAGTGAAAGAGAGAGAAATTCTTACAAAATTCGTTCAGGGGCTGTGATGCCACCTGGATTCACCATATCTAGACCCACAGCTGATTGAGACATAAGGGTGGACACTCTTGGGGCTCAGAGGTTTGGTGAGGTTGGGTGAGCAAACGCAGACCCTTTAAAGTAATACTGCGTGGTACCCATCACATGGGTCCCAAATCTCCAGGTTCAAGGGCATCTTCCTACATCGAAAACATGCATGAGAAACCCAGAAGATGGTACACCGTGTGATCGGGAAAGGTTTATAAAAAGCACCTCATTTCTCATCTCCTTGTGCTCGGGTTCGCCATTCCAGCCGCTTTACTAGCAATCTCCCTCCTTGGAGAATCAGCACCTTTAACCTCCTGTTCCGTACAGGTTGCAATTTGTGCATAGGATGAACGGGAAGAGGGGGAAGCAATGAGAGACTAGCTCTAGGTGTTGGTACAGGCCCAGGTCACTCTATTTTCCCATCAGGAAGAAGAATTAACCACAGGCTCAGACTGCCGCCTGGGACCAGAATAGGGCCTGAAGCAATCCTGCGCTTTTGCAGCCAGCTCCCAAGAAAGCGAGTTGAAAAATGGAGCTGAGGGGCACTGCAATTCACAAACCTGCAGACTTATAAATGATGACTCTCGTCCACAAATATATTGAGGGAAGGCAACGAAGAGGATTTGAAAGCAAGGCAGAATTGCAGGAAACAGATTTCAGGAGGGAGATTCGAATCGCCTTTAAAGCACAGGAAAAGCGGCAAAACGTCGACAATGATGCCCTTGGCCAGAAAGGGCGTATGCGTTTTTTTCTGAATATATTCAGGAAAAAACGCATACGCCCTTTTTGGCCAACCAAGCAACCTGGAAAGGCAAATCAGCGCTACAAAGAAGTCTCGCTTCCCATCGGTCAAAAGGGCCATGCTGAATAAAGTTTCAAAACCAGAAATGCAAGACAGGCCATGGAGAAATGGGAGCCTGGCTACGTTGATGGGCGGGATGTAAATTGCCCACAGCCACTCTGGAGAAGTGCACGGTGTGTCCTGAAACATCTAAAAAACTCAGCTTAGGGAGCATAGGGCACTTCCACTCATGGGCGTATAAATTGGGAAAACTAAGAATCAGCAAGACACAGGCACCCCAAAGTTTAGGGCTGCTCTGTTGACAAGAACCTCCACTTCGTTACACCTTAAATATCCCAGGAAAGAGAAAAATGGATAAGGAAGTTGTGGTCCTTATGTACAATGGAATATCACTCAGCCATGAAATCAACATCATAAGGCTAGTAGCAGCATGATGAGTGGATTTAGGTACGACGATTCTAAGTGAAATAAGTCACACAGAAAAAGACACTTATCATAAGATATCACTTATAGAGGGAATGTAAAAACCGCTACCCTTGAACTGAATTACAAAACAGAATAGAGTCACACGTTTAGAAAACACACTATGGCTGCTTAACGGGAAAGGTGAGGTGGGGTGATGCATAAAACAAGGGTTTCAAATTAGCTCAGATACCGTTCCATAAACCCAATATGTAATAGACAAGACCTACTCCTTGCTCAACGAATTGGACTCAACACCCCCTATTCACCGCCCAAGAATATATCTGACTAGTAAGAATCTTAAAACCTATGTATTGATAACTCTCTGTAAGTGAGTCAAGTGGGTGTAAAGCGGCAAAATCACAGCAGTGAAAAGCAGGTAAACCCCATTATAAAAATCAATTACTTTTAAAAACCCGTGAAACAAAGACAGTGAAAGAGAGAGAAATTCTTACAAAATTCGTTCAGGGGCTGTGATGCCACCTGGATTGACCATATCTAGACCCACAGCTGATTGAGACATAAGGGTGGACACTCTTGGGGCTGAGAGGTTTGGTGAGGTTGGGTGAGCAAACGCAGACCCTTTAAATTAATACTGCGTGGTACCCATCCCATGGGTCCCAAATCTCCAGGTTCAAGGGCATCTTCCTACATCGAAAACATGCATGAGAAACCCAGAAGACGGTACACCGTGTGATCGGGAAAGGTTTCTAAATCGCACCTCATTTCTCATCTCCTTGTGCTCGGGTTCGCCATTCCAGCCGCTTTACTAGCAATCTCCCTCCTTGGAGAATCAGCACCTTTAACCTCCTGTTCCGTACAGGTTGCAATTTGTCCTGAGGATGAACGGGAAGAGGGGGAAGCAATGAGAGACTAGCTCTAGGTGTTGGGACAGGCACAGGTCACTCTATTTTCCCATCAGGAAGAAGAATTAACCACAGGCTCAGCCTGCCGCCTGGGACCAGAATAGGGCCTGAAGCAATCCTGCGCTTTTGCGGCCAGCTCCCAAGAAAGCGAGTTGAAAAATGGAGCTCAGGGGCACTGCAATTCACAAACCTGCAGACTTAGAAATGATGACTCTCGTCCACAAATATATTGAGGGAAGGCAACGAAGAGGATTTGAAAGCAAGGCAGAATTGCAGGAAACAGATTTCAGGAGGGAGATTCGAATCGCCTTTAAAGCACAGGAAAAGCGGCAAAACCTCGACAATGATGCCCTTGGCCAAAAAGGGCGTATGCATTTTTTCCTGAATATATTCAGGAAAAAACGCATACGCCCTTTTTGGCCAACCAAGCAACCTGGAAAGGCAAATCAGCGCTACAAAGAAGTCTCGCTTCCCATCGGTCAAAAGGGCCATGCTGAATAAAGTGTCAAAACCAGAAATGCAGGACAGGCCATGGAGAAACGGGAGCCCTGCTACGCTGATGGGCGGGATGTAAATTGCCAACAGCCACTTTGGAGAAGTGCACGGTGTGTCCTAAAACATCTAAAAAACTCAGCTTAGGGAGCATAGGGCACTTCCACTCATGGGCGTATAAATTGGGAAAAGTAAAAATCAGCAAGACACAGGCACCCCAAAGTTTAGGGCTGCTCTGTTGCAAAGTACCTCCAGTTCGTTACACCTTAATTATCCCAGGAAAGAGAAAAATGGATAAAGAAGTTGTGGTCCTTATGTACAATGGAATATCACTCAGCCATGAAATCAACGTCATAAGGCTAGTAGCAGCATGATGAGTGGATTTAGGTACGACGATTCTAAGTGAAATAAGTCACACAGAAAAAGACACTTATCATAAGATATCACTTATAGAGGGAATGTAAAAACCGCTGCCCTTGAACTGAATTACAAAACAGAATAGAGTCACACGTTTAGAAAACACACTATGGCTGCTTAACGGGAAAGGTGAGGTGGGGTGATGCATAAAACAAGGGTTTCAAATTAGCTCAGATACCGTTCCATAAACCCAGTATGTAATAGACAAGACCTACTCCTTGCTCAATGAATTTGACTCAACCCCCCCTATTCACCGCCCAAGAATATATCTGACTAGTAAGAATCTTGAAACCTATGCATTGATATCTCTCTGTAAGTGAGTCAAGTGGGTGTAAAGCGGCAAAATCACAGCAGTGAAAAGCAGGTAAACCCCATTATAAAAATCAATTACTTTTAAAAACCCGTGAAACAAAGACAGTGAAAGAGAGAGAAATTCTTACAAAATTCGTTCAGGGGCTGTGATGCCACCTGGATTGACCATATCTAGACCCACAGCTGATTGAGACATAAGGGTGGACACTCTTGGGGCTCAGAGGTTTGGTGAGGTTGGGTGAGCAAACGCAGACCCTTTAAAGTAATACTGCGTGGTACCCATTCCATGGGTCCCAAATCTCCAGGTTCAAGGGCATCTTCCTACATCGAAAACATGCATGAGAAACCCAGAAGATGGTACACCGTGTGATCGGGAAAGGTTTCAAAATCGCACCTCATTTCTCATCTCCTTGTGCTCGGGTTCACCATTCCAGCCGCTTTACTAGCAATCTCCCTCCTTGGAGAATCAGCACCTTTAACCTCCTGTTCCGTACAGGTTGCAATTTGTCCTGAGGATGAACGGGAAGAGGGGGAACCAATGAGAGACTAGCTCTAGGTGATGGGACATTCACAGGTCACTCTATTTTCCCATCAGGAAGAAGAATTAACCACAGGCTCAGCCTGCCGCCTGGGACCAGAATAGGGCCTGAAGCAATCCTGCGCTTTTGCGGCCAGCTCCCAAGAAAGCGAGTTGAAAAATGGAGCTCAGGGGCACTGCAATTCACAAACCTGCAGACTTAGAAATGATGACTCTCGTCCACAAATATATTGAGGGAAGGCAACGAAGAGGATTTGAAAGCAAGGCAGAATTGCAGGAAACAGATTTCAGGAGGGAGATTCGAATCGCCTTTAAAGCACAGGAAAAGCGGCAAAACCTCGACAATGATGCCCTTGGCCAAAAAGGGCGTATGCATTTTTTCCTGAATATATTCAGGAAAAAACGCATACGCCCTTTTTGGCCAACCAAGCAACCTGGAAAGGCAATTCAGCGCTACAAAGAAGTCTCGCTTCCCATCGGTCAAAAGGGCCATGCTGAATAAAGTGTCAAAACCAGAAATGCAGGACAGGCCATGGAGAAACGGGAGCCTGGCTACGCTGATGGGCGGGATGTAAATTGCCAACAGCCACTCTGGAGAAGTGCACGGTGTGTCCTGAAACATCTAAAAAACTCAGCTTAGGGAGCATAGGGCACTTCCACTCATGGGCGTATAAATTGGGAAAACTAAAAATCAGCAAGACAGAGGCACCCCAAAGTTTAAGGCTGCTCTGTTGACAAGAACCTCCACTTGGTTACACCTTAAATATCCCAGGAAAGAGAAAAATGGATAAAGAAGTTGTGGTCCTTATGTAGAATGGAATATCACTGAGCCATGAAATCAACGTCATAAGGCTATTAGCAGCATGATGAGTGGATTTAGGTACGACGATTCTAAGTGAAATAAGTCACACAGAAAAAGACACTTATCATAAGATATCACTTATAGAGGGAATGTAAAAACCGCTACCCTTGAACTGAATTACAAAACAGAATAGAGTCACACGTTTAGAAAACACACTATGGCTGCTTAACGGGAAAGGTGAGGTGGGGTGATGCATAAAACAAGGGTTTCAAATTAGCTCAGATACCGTTCCATAAACCCAATATGTAATAGACAAGACCTACTCCTTGCTCAATGAATTGGACTCAACACCCCCTAGTCACCGCCCAAGAATATATCTGACTAGTAAGAATCTTGAAACCTATGCATTGATATCTCTCTGTAAGTGAGTCAAGTGGGTGTAAAGCGGCAAAATCACAGCAGTGAAAAGCAGGTAAACCCCATTATAAAAATCAATTACTTTTAAAAACCCGTGAAACAAAGACAGTGAAAGAGAGAGAAATTCTTACAAAATTCGTTCAGGGGCTGTGATGCCACCTGGATTGACCATATCTAGACCCACAGCTGATTGAGACATAAGGGTGGACACTCTTGGGGCTGAGAGGTTTGGTGAGGTTGGGTGAGCAAACGCAGACCCTTTAAATTAATACTGCGTGGTACCCATCCCATGGGTCCCAAATCTCCAGGTTCAAGGGCATCTTCCTACATCGAAAACATGCATGAGAAACCCAGAAGATGGTACACCGTGTGATCGGGAAAGGTTTCTAAATCGCACCTCATTTCTCATCTCCTTGTGCTCGGGTTCGCCATTCCAGCCGCTTTACTAGCAATCTCCCTCCTTGGAGAATCAGCACCTTTAACCTCCTGTTCCGTACAGGTTGCAATTTGTCCTGAGGATGAACGGGAAGAGGGGGAAGCAATGAGAGACTAGCTCTAGGTGTTGGGACAGGCACAGGTCACTCTATTTTCCCATCAGGAAGAAGAATTAACCACAGGCTCAGCCTGCCGCCTGGGACCAGAATAGGGCCTGAAGCAATCCTGCGCTTTTGCGGCCAGCTCCCAAGAAAGCGAGTTGAAAAATGGAGCTCAGGGGCACTGCAATTCACAAACCTGCAGACTTAGAAATGATGACTCTCGTCCACAAATATATTGAGGGAAGGCAACGAAGAGGATTGGAAAGCAAGGCAGAATTGCAGGAAACAGATTTCAGGAGGGAGATTCGAATCGCCTTTAAAGCACAGGAAAAGCGGCAAAACCTCGACAATGATGCCCTTGGCCAAAAAGGGCGTATGCATTTTTTCCTGACTATATTCAGGAAAAAACGCATACGCCCTTTTTGGCCAACCAAGCAACCTGGAAAGGCAAATCAGCACTACAAAGAAGTCTCGCTTCCCATCGGTCAAAAGGGCCATGCTGAATAAAGTGTCAAAACCAGAAATGCAGGACAGGCCATGGAGAAACGGGAGCCTGGCTACGCTGATGGGCGGGATGTAAATTGCCAACAGCCACTTTGGAGAAGTGCACGGTGTGTCCTAAAACATCTAAAAAACTCAGCTTAGGGAGCATAGGGCACTTCCACTCATGGGCGTATAAATTGGGAAAAGTAAAAATCAGCAAGACACAGGCACCCCAAAGTTTAGGGCTGCTCTGTTGCAAAGTACCTCCAGTACGTTACACCTTAAATATCCCAGGAAAGAGAAAAATGGATAAAGAAGTTGTGGTCCTTATGTAGAATGGAATATCACTGAGCCATGAAATCAACGTCATAAGGCTAGTAGCAGCATGATGAGTGGATTTAGGTACGACGATTCTAAGTGAAATAAGTCACACAGAAAAAGACACTTATCATAAGATATCACTTATAGAGGGAATGTAAAAACCGCTACCCTTGAACTGAATTACAAAACAGAATAGAGTCACACGTTTAGAAAACACACTATGGCTGCTTAACGGGAAAGGTGAGGTGGGGTGATGCATAAAACAAGGGTTTCAAATTAGCTCAGATACCGTTCCATAAACCCAATATGTAATAGACAAGACCTACTCCTTGCTCAATGAATTGGACTCAACACCCCCTAGTCACCGCCCAAGAATATATCTGACTAGTAAGAATCTTGAAACCTATGCATTGATATCTCTCTGTAAGTGAGTCAAGTGGGTGTAAAGCGGCAAAATCACAGCAGTGAAAAGCAGGTAAACCCCATTATAAAAATCAATTACTTTTAAAAACCCGTGAAACAAAGACAGTGAAAGAGAGAGAAATTCTTACAAAATTCGTTCAGGGGCTGTGATGCCACCTGGATTGACCATATCTAGACCCACAGCTGATTGAGACATAAGGGTGGACACTCTTGGGGCTGAGAGGTTTGGTGAGGTTGGGTGAGCAAACGCAGACCCTTTAAATTAATACTGCGTGGTACCCATCCCATGGGTCCCAAATCTCCAGGTTCAAGGGCATCTTCCTACATCGAAAACATGCATGAGAAACCCAGAAGATGGTACACCGTGTGATCGGGAAAGGTTTCTAAATCGCACCTCATTTCTCATCTCCTTGTGCTCGGGTTCGCCATTCCAGCCGCTTTACTAGCAATCTCCCTCCTTGGAGAATCAGCACCTTTAACCTCCTGTTCCGTACAGGTTGCAATTTGTCCTGAGGATGAACGGGAAGAGGGGGAAGCAATGAGAGACTAGCTCTAGGTGTTGGGACAGGCACAGGTCACTCTATTTTCCCATCAGGAAGAAGAATTAACCACAGGCTCAGCCTGCCGCCTGGGACCAGAATAGGGCCTGAAGCAATCCTGCGCTTTTGCGGCCAGCTCCCAAGAAAGCGAGTTGAAAAATGGAGCTCAGGGGCACTGCAATTCACAAACCTGCAGACTTAGAAATGATGACTCTCGTCCACAAATATATTGAGGGAAGGCAACGAAGAGGATTGGAAAGCAAGGCAGAATTGCAGGAAACAGATTTCAGGAGGGAGATTCGAATCGCCTTTAAAGCACAGGAAAAGCGGCAAAACCTCGACAATGATGCCCTTGGCCAAAAAGGGCGTATGCATTTTTTCCTGACTATATTCAGGAAAAAACGCATACGCCCTTTTTGGCCAACCAAGCAACCTGGAAAGGCAAATCAGCGCTACAAAGAAGTTTCGCTTCCCATCGGTCAAAAGGGCCATGCTGAATAAAGTGTCAAAACCAGAAATGCAGGACAGGCCATGGAGAAACGGGAGCCTGGCTACGCTGATGGGCGGGATGTAAATTGCCAACAGCCACTTTGGAGAAGTGCACGGTGTGTCCTAAAACATCTAAAAAACTCAGCTTAGGGAGCATAGGGCACTTCCACTCATGGGCGTATAAATTGGGAAAAGTAAAAATCAGCAAGACACAGGCACCCCAAAGTTTAGGGCTGCTCTGTTGCAAAGTACCTCCAGTTCGTTACACCTTAAATATCCCAGGAAAGAGAAAAATGGATAAAGAAGTTGTGGTCCTTATGTAGAATGGAATATCACTGAGCCATGAAATCAACGTCATAAGGCTAGTAGCAGCATGATGAGTGGATTTAGGTACGACGATTCTAAGTGAAATAAGTCACACAGAAAAAGACACTTATCATAAGATATCACTTATAGAGGGAATGTAAAAACCGCTACCCTTGAACTGAATTACAAAACAGAATAGAGTCACACGTTTAGAAAACACACTATGGCTGCTTAACGGGAAAGGTGAGGTGGGGTGATGCATAAAACAAGGGTTTCAAATTAGCTCAGATACCGTTCCATAAACCCAATATGTAATAGACAAGACCTACTCCTTGCTCAATGAATTGGACTCAACACCCCCTATTCACCGCCCAAGAATATATCTGACTAGTAAGAATCTTGAAACCTATGCATTGATATCTCTCTGTAAGTGAGTCAAGTGGGTGTAAAGCGGCAAAATCACAGCAGTGAAAAGCAGGTAAACCCCATTATAAAAATCAATTACTTTTAAAAACCCGTGAAACAAAGACAGTGAAAGAGAGAGAAATTCTTACAAAATTCGTTCAGGGGCTGTGATGCCACCTGGATTGACCATATCTAGACCCACAGCTGATTGAGACATAAGGGTGGACACTCTTGGGGCTCAGAGGTTTGGTGAGGTTGGGTGAGCAAACGCAGACCCTTTAAAGTAATACTGCGTGGTACCCATCCCATGGGTCCCAAATCTCCAGGTTCAAGGGCATCTTCCTACATCGAAAACATGCATGAGAAACCCAGAAGATGGTACACCGTGTGATCGGGAAAGGTTTCAAAATCGCACCTCATTTCTCATCTCCTTGTGCTCGGGTTCACCATTCCAGCCGCTTTACTAGCAATCTCCCTCCTTGGAGAATCAGCACCTTTAACCTCCTGTTCCGTACAGGTTGCAATTTGTCCTGAGGATGAACGGGAAGAGGGGGAACCAATGAGAGACTAGCTCTAGGTGTTGGGACAGGCACAGGTCACTCTATTTTCCCATCAGGAAGAAGAATTAACCACAGGCTCAGCCTGCCGCCTGGGACCAGAATAGGGCCTGAAGCAATCCTGCGCTTTTGCGGCCAGCTCCCAAGAAAGCGAGTTGAAAAATGGAGCTCAGGGGCACTGCAATTCACAAACCTGCAGACTTAGAAATGATGACTCTCGTCCACAAATATATTGAGGGAAGGCAACGAAGAGGATTGGAAAGCAAGGCAGAATTGCAGGAAACAGATTTCAGGAGGGAGATTCGAATCGCCTTTAAAGCACAGGAAAAGCGGCAAAACCTCGACAATGATGCCCTTGGCCAAAAAGGGCGTATGCATTTTTTCCTGAATATATTCAGGAAAAAACGCATACGCCCTTTTTGGCCAACCAAGCAACCTGGAAAGGCAAATCAGCGCTACAAAGAAGTCTCGCTTCCCATCGGTCAAAAGGGCCATGCTGAATAAAGTGTCAAAACCAGAAATGCAGGACAGGCCATGGAGAAACGGGAGCCTGGCTACGCTGATGGGCGGGATGTAAATTGCCAACAGCCAATCTGGAGAAGTGCACGGTGTGTCCTGAAACAACTAAAAAACTCAGCTTAGGGAGCATAGGGCACTTCCAGTCATGGGCGTATAAATTGGGAAAACTAAAAATCAGCAAGACAGAGGCACCCCAAAGTTTAGGGCTGCTCTGTTGACAAGAACCTCCACTTGGTTACACCTTAAATATCCCAGGAAAGAGAAAAATGGATAAAGAAGTTGTGGTCCTTATGTAGAATGGAATATCACTGAGTCATGAAATCAACGTCATAAGGCTAGTAGCAGCATGATGAGTGGATTTAGGTACGACGATTCTAAGTGAAATAAGTCACACAGAAAAAGACACTTATCATAAGATATCACTTATAGAGGGAATGTAAAAACCGCTACCCTTGAACTGAATTACAAAACAGAATAGAGTCACACGTTTAGAAAACACACTATGGCTGCTTAACGGGAAAGGTGAGGTGGGGTGATGCATAAAACAAGGGTTTCAAATTAGCTCAGATACCGTTCCATAAACCCAATATGTAATAGACAAGACCTACTCCTTGCTCAATGAATTGGACTCAACACCCCCTATTCACCGCCCAAGAATATATCTGACTAGTAAGAATCTTGAAACCTATGCATTGATATCTCTCTGTAAGTGAGTCAAGTGGGTGTAAAGCGGCAAAATCACAGCAGTGAAAAGCAGGTAAACCCCATTATAAAAATCAATTACTTTTAAAAACCCGTGAAACAAAGACAGTGAAAGAGAGAGAAATTCTTACAAAATTCGTTCAGGGGCTGTGATGCCACCTGGATTGACCATATCTAGACCCACAGCTGATTGAGACATAAGGGTGGACACTCTTGGGGCTGAGAGGTTTGGTGAGGTTGGGTGAGCAAACGCAGACCCTTTAAATTAATACTGCGTGGTACCCATCCCATGGGTCCCAAATCTCCAGGTTCAAGGGCATCTTCCTACATCGAAAACATGCATGAGAAACCCAGAAGATGGTACACCGTGTGATCGGGAAAGGTTTCTAAATCGCACCTCATTTCTCATCTCCTTGTGCTCGGGTTCGCCATTCCAGCCGCTTTACTAGCAATCTCCCTCCTTGGAGAATCAGCACCTTTAACCTCCTGTTCCGTACAGGTTGCAATTTGTCCTGAGGATGAACGGGAAGAGGGGGAAGCAATGAGAGACTAGCTCTAGGTGTTGGGACAGGCACAGGTCACTCTATTTTCCCATCAGGAAGAAGAATTAACCACAGGCTCAGCCTGCCGCCTGGGACCAGAATAGGGCCTGAAGCAATCCTGCGCTTTTGCGGCCAGCTCCCAAGAAAGCGAGTTGAAAAATGGAGCTCAGGGGCACTGCAATTCACAAACCTGCAGACTTAGAAATGATGACTCTCGTCCACAAATATATTGAGGGAAGGCAACGAAGAGGATTGGAAAGCAAGGCAGAATTGCAGGAAACAGATTTCAGGAGGGAGATTCGAATCGCCTTTAAAGCACAGGAAAAGCGGCAAAACCTCGACAATGATGCCCTTGGCCAAAAAGGGCGTATGCATTTTTTCCTGACTATATTCAGGAAAAAACGCATACGCCCTTTTTGGCCAACCAAGCAACCTGGAAAGGCAAATCAGCGCTACAAAGAAGTCTCGCTTCCCATCGGTCAAAAGGGCCATGCTGAATAAAGTGTCAAAACCAGAAATGCAGGACAGGCCATGGAGAAACGGGAGCCTGGCTACGCTGATGGGCGGGATGTAAATTGCCAACAGCCACTTTGGAGAAGTGCACGGTGTGTCCTAAAACATCTAAAAAACTCAGCTTAGGGAGCATAGGGCACTTCCACTCATGGGCGTATAAATTGGGAAAAGTAAAAATCAGCAAGACACAGGCACCCCAAAGTTTAGGGCTGCTCTGTTGCAAAGTACCTCCAGTTCGTTACACCTTAAATATCCCAGGAAAGAGAAAAATGGATAAAGAAGTTGTGGTCCTTATGTAGAATGGAATATCACTGAGCCATGAAATCAACGTCATAAGGCTAGTAGCAGCATGATGAGTGGATTTAGGTACGACGATTCTAAGTGAAATAAGTCACACAGAAAAAGACACTTATCATAAGATATCACTTATAGAGGGAATGTAAAAACCGCTACCCTTGAACTGAATTACAAAACAGAATAGAGTCACACGTTTAGAAAACACACTATGGCTGCTTAACGGGAAAGGTGAGGTGGGGTGATGCATAAAACAAGGGTTTCAAATTAGCTCAGATACCGTTCCATAAACCCAATATGTAATAGACAAGACCTACTCCTTGCTCAATGAATTGGACTCAACACCCCCTATTCACCGCCCAAGAATATATCTGACTAGTAAGAATCTTGAAACCTATGCATTGACATCTCTCTGTAAGTGAGTCAAGTGGGTGTAAAGCGGCAAAATCACAGCAGTGAAAAGCAGGTAAACCCCATTATAAAAATCAATTACTTTTAAAAACCCGTGAAACAAAGACAGTGAAAGAGAGAGAAATTCTTACAAAATTCGTTCAGGGGCTGTGATGCCACCTGGATTGACCATATCTAGACCCACAGCTGATTGAGACATAAGGGTGGACACTCTTGGGGCTGAGAGGTTTGGTGAGGTTGGGTGAGCAAACGCAGACCCTTTAAATTAATACTGCGTGGTACCCATCCCATGGGTCCCAAATCTCCAGGTTCAAGGGCATCTTCCTACATCGAAAACATGCATGAGAAACCCAGAAGATGGTACACCGTGTGATCGGGAAAGGTTTCAAAATCGCACCTCATTTCTCATCTCCTTGTGCTCGGGTTCACCATTCCAGCCGCTTTACTAGCAATCTCCCTCCTTGGAGAATCAGCACCTTTAACCTCCTGTTCCGTACAGGTTGCAATTTGTCCTGAGGATGAACGGGAAGAGGGGGAACCAATGAGAGACTAGCTCTAGGTGTTGGGACAGGCACAGGTCACTCTATTTTCCCATCAGGAAGAAGAATTAACCACAGGCTCAGCCTGCCGCCTGGGACCAGAATAGGGCCTGAAGCAATCCTGCGCTTTTGCGGCCAGCTCCCAAGAAAGCGAGTTGAAAAATGGAGCTCAGGGGCACTGCAATTCACAAACCTGCAGACTTAGAAATGATGACTCTCGTCCACAAATATATTGAGGGAAGGCAACGAAGAGGATTTGAAAGCAAGGCAGAATTGCAGGAAACAGATTTCAGGAGGGAGATTCGAATCGCCTTTAAAGCACAGGAAAAGCGGCAAAACCTCGACAATGATGCCCTTGGCCAAAAAGGGCGTATGCATTTTTTCCTGACTATATTCAGGAAAAAACGCATACGCCCTTTTTGGCCAACCAAGCAACCTGGAAAGGCAAATCAGCGCTACAAAGAAGTCTCGCTTCCCATCGGTCAAAAGGGCCATGCTGAATAAAGTGTCAAAACCAGAAATGCAGGACAGGCCATGGAGAAACGGGAGCCTGGCTACGCTGATGGGCGGGATGTAAATTGCCAACAGCCACTTTGGAGAAGTGCACGGTGTGTCCTAAAACATCTAAAAAACTCAGCTTAGGGAGCATAGGGCACTTCCACTCATGGGCGTATAAATTGGGAAAACTAAAAATCAGCAAGACAGAGGCACCCCAAAGTTTAGGGCTGCTCTGTTGACAAGAACCTCCACTTCGTTACACCTCAAATATCCCAGGAAAGAGAAAAATGGATAAAGAAGTTGTGGTCCTTATGTACAATGGAATATCACTCAGCCATGAAATCAACGTCATAAGGCTAGTAGCAGCATGATGAGTGAATTTAGGTACGACGATTCTAAGTGAAATAAGTCACACAGAAAAAGACACTTATCATAAGATATCACTTATAGAGGGAATGTAAAAACCGCTACCCTTGAACTGAATTACAAAACAGAATAGAGTCACACGTTTAGAAAACACACTATGGCTGCTTAACGGGAAAGGTGAGGTGGGGTGATGCATAAAACAAGGGTTTCAAATTATCTCAGATACCGTTCCACAAACCCAATATGTAATAGACAAGCCCTACTCCTTGCTCAATGAATTGGACTCAACACCCCCTATTCACCGCCCAAGAATATATCTGACTAGTAAGAATCTTGAAACCTATGCATTGATATCTCTCTGTAAGTGAGTCAAGTGGGTGTAAAGCGGCAAAATCACAGCAGTGAAAAGCAGGTAAACCCCATTATAAAAATCAATTACTTTTAAAAACCCGTGAAACAAAGACAGTGAAAGAGAGAGAAATTCTTACAAAATTCGTTCAGGGGCTGTGATGCCACCTGGATTGACCATATCTAGACCCACAGCTGATTGAGACATATGGGTGGACACTCTTGGGGCTCAGAGGTTTGGTGAGGTTGGGTGAGCAAACGCAGACCCTTTAAAGTAATACTGCGTGGTACCCATCCCATGGGTCCCAAATCTCCAGGTTCAAGGGCATCTTCCTACATCGAAAACATGCATGAGAAACCCAGATGATGGTACACCGTGTGATCGGGAAAGGTTGCAAAATCGCACCTCATTTCTCATCTCCTTGTGCTCGGGTTCGCCATTCCAGCCGCTTTACTAGCAATCTCCCTCTTTGGAGAATCAGCACCTTTAACCTCCTGTTCCGTACAGGTTGCAATTTGTCCTGAGGATGAACGGGAAGAGGGGGAACCAATGAGAGACTAGCCCTAGGTGTTGGGTCAGGCACAGGTCACTCTATTTTCCCATCAGAAAGAAGAATTAACCACAGGCTCAGCCTGCCGCCTGGGACCAGAATAGGGCCTGAAGCAATCCTGCGCTTTTGCGGCCAGCTCCCAAGAAAGCGAGTTGAAAAATGGAGCTCAGGGGCACTGCAATTCACAAACCTGCAGACTTAGAAATGATGACTCTCGTCCACAAATATATTGAGGGAAGGCAACGAAGAGGATTTGAAAGCAAGGCAGAATTGCAGGAAACAGATTTCAGGAGGGAGATTCGAATCGCCTTTAAAGCACAGGAAAAGCGGCAAAACCTCGACAATGATGCCCTTGGCCAAAAAGGGCGTATGCATTTTTTCCTGAATATATTCAGGAAAAAACTCATACGCCCTTTTTGGCCAACCAAGCAACCTGGAAAGGCAAATCAGCGCTACAAAGAAGTCTCGCTTCCCATCGGTCAAAAGGGCCATGCTGAATAAAGTGTCAAAACCAGAAATGCAGGACAGGCCATGGAGAAACGGGAGCCTGGCTACGCTGATGGGCGGGATGTAAATTGCCAACAGCCACTCTGGAGAAGTGCACGGTGTGTCCTGAAACAACTAAAAAACTCAGCTTAGGGAGCATAGGGCACTTCCAGTCATGGGCGTATAAATTGGGAAAACTAAAAATCAGCAAGACAGAGGCACCCCAAAGTTTAGGGCTGCTCTGTTGACAAGAACCTCCACTTGGTTACACCTTAAATATCCCAGGAAAGAGAAAAATGGATAAAGAAGTTGTGGTCCTTATGTAGAATGGAATATCACTGAGCCATGAAATCAACGTCATAAGGCTAGTAGCAGCATGATGAGTGGATTTAGGTACGACGATTCTAAGTGAAATAAGTCACACAGAAAAAGACACTTATCATAAGATATCACTTATAGAGGGAATGTAAAAACCGCTACCCTTGAACTGAATTACAAAACAGAATAGAGTCACACGTTTAGAAAACACACTATGGCTGCTTAACGGGAAAGGTGAGGTGGGGTGATGCATAAAACAAGGGTTTCAAATTAGCTCAGATACCGTTCCATAAACCCAATATGTAATAGACAAGACCTACTCCTTGCTCAATGAATTGGACTCAACACCCCCTATTCACCGCCCAAGAATATATCTGACTAGTAAGAATCTTGAAACCTATGCATTGATATCTCTCTGTAAGTGAGTCAAGTGGGTGTAAAGCGGCAAAATCACAGCAGTGAAAAGCAGGTAAACCCCATTATAAAAATCAATTACTTTTAAAAACCCGTGAAACAAAGACAGTGAAAGAGAGAGAAATTCTTACAAAATTCGTTCAGGGGCTGTGATGCCACCTGGATTGACCATATCTAGACCCACAGCTGATTGAGACATAAGGGTGGACACTCTTGGGGCTCAGAGGTTTGGTGAGGTTGGGTGAGCAAACGCAGACCCTTTAAAGTAATACTGCGTAGTACCCTTCCCATGGGTCCCAAATCTCCAGGTTCAAGGGCATCTTCCTACATCGAAAACATGCATGAGAAACCCAGAAGATGGTACACCGTGTGATCGGGAAAGGTTTCAAAATCGCACCTCATTTCTCATCTCCTTGTGCTCGGGTTCGCCATTCCAGCCGCTTTACTAGCAATCTCCCTCCTTGGAGAATCAGCACCTTTAACCTCCTGTTCCGTACAGGTTGCAATTTGTCCTGAGGATGAACGGGAAGAGGGGGAACCAATGAGAGACTAGCTCTAGGTGTTGGGACAGGCACAGGTCACTCTATTTTCCCATCAGGAAGAAGAATTAACCACAGGCTCAGCCTGCCGCCTGGGACGGGAATAGGGCCTGAAGCAATCCTGCGCTTTTGCGGCCAGCTCCCAAGAAAGCGAGTTGAAAAATGGAGCTCAGGGGCACTGCAATTCACAAACCTGCAGACTTAGAAATGATGACTCTCGTCCACAAATATATTGAGGGAAGGCAACGAAGAGGATTTGAAAGCAAGGCAGAATTGCAGGAAACAGATTTCAGGAGGGAGATTCGAATCGCCTTTAAAGCACAGGAAAAGCGGCAAAACCTCGACAATGATGCCCTTGGCCAAAAAGGGCGTATGCATTTTTTCCTGAATATATTCAGGAAAAAACGCATACGCCCTTTTTGGCCAACCAAGCAACCTGGAAAGGCAAATCAGCGCTACAAAGAAGTCTCGCTTCCCATCGGTCAAAAGGGCCATGCTGAATAAAGTGTCAAAACCAGAAATGCAGGACAGGCCATGGAGAAACGGGAGCCTGGCTACGCTGATGGGCGGGATGTAAATTGCCAACGGCCACTCTGGAGAAGTGCACGGTGTGTCCTGAAACAACTAAAAAACTCAGCTTAGGGAGCATAGGGCACTTCCACTCATGGGCGTATAAATTGGGAAAACTAAAAATCAGCAAGACAGAGGCACCCCAAAGTTTAGGGCTGCTCTGTTGACAAGAACCTCCACTTGGTTACACCTTAAATATCCCAGGAAAGAGAAAAATGGATAAAGAAGTTGTGGTCCTTATGTAGAATGGAATATCACTGAGCCATGAAATCAACGTCATAAGGCTAGTAGCAGCATGATGAGTGGATTTAGGTACGACGATTCTAAGTGAAATAAGTCACACAGAAAAAGACACTTATCATAAGATATCACTTATAGAGGGAATGTAAAAACCGCTACCCTTGAACTGAATTACAAAACAGAATAGAGTCACACGTTTAGAAAACACACTATGGCTGCTTAACGGGAAAGGTGAGGTGGGGTGATGCATAAAACAAGGGTTTCAAATTAGCTCAGATACCGTTCCATAAACCCAATATGTAATAGACAAGACCTACTCCTTGCTCAATGAATTGGACTCAACACCCCCTAGTCACGGCCCAAGAATATATCTGACTAGTAAGAATCTTGAAACCTATGCATTGATATCTCTCTGTAAGTGAGTCAAGTGGGTGTAAAGCGGCAAAATCACAGCAGTGAAAAGCAGGTAAACCCCATTATAAAAATCAATTACTTTTAAAAACCCGTGAAACAAAGACAGTGAAAGAGAGAGAAATTCTTACAAAATTCGTTCAGGGGCTGTGATGCCACCTGTATTGACCATATCTAGACCCACAGCTGATTGAGACATAAGGGTGGACACTCTTGGGGCTGAGAGGTTTGGTGAGGTTGGGTGAGCAAACGCAGACCCTTTAAATTAATACTGCGTGGTACTCATCCCATGGGACCCAAATCTCCAGGTTCAAGGGCATCTTCCTACATCGAAAACATGCATGAGAAACCCAGAAGATGGTACACCGTGGGATCGGGAAAGGTTTCTAAATCGCACCTCATTTCTCATCTCCTTGTGCTCGGGTTCGCCAATCCAGCCGCTTTACTAGCAATCTCCCTCCTTGGAGAATCAGCACCTTTAACCTCCTGTTCCGTACAGGTTGCAATTTGTCCTGAGGATGAACGGGAAGAGGGGGAACCAATGAGAGACTAGCTCTAGGTGTTGGGACAGGCACAGGTCACTCTATTTTCCCATCAGGAAGAAGAATTAACCACAGGCTCAGCCTGCCGCCTGGGACCAGAATAGGGCCTGAAGCAATCCTGCGCTTTTGCGGCCAGCTCCCAAGAAAGCGAGTTGAAAAATGGAGCTCAGGGGCACTGCAATTCACAAACCTGCAGACTTAGAAATGATGACTCTCGTCCACAAATATATTGAGGGAAGGCAACGAAGAGGATTTGAAAGCAAGGCAGAATTGCAGGAAACAGATTTCAGGAGGGAGATTCGAATCGCCTTTAAAGCACAGGAAAAGCGGCAAAACCTCGACAATGATGCCCTTGGCCAAAAAGGGCGTATGCATTTTTTCCTGAATATATTCAGGAAAAAACGCATACGCCCTTTTTGGCCAACCAAGCAACCTGGAAAGGCAAATCAGCGCTACAAAGAAGTCTCGCTTCCCATCGGTCAAAAGGGCCATGCTGAATAAAGTGTCAAAACCAGAAATGCAGGACAGGCCATGGAGAAACGGGAGCCTGGCTACGCTGATGGGCGGGATGTAAATTGCCAACAGCCACTCTGCAGAAGTGCACGGTGTGTCCTGAAACATCTAAAAAACTCAGCTTAGGGAGCATAGGGCACTTCCACTCATGGGCGTATAAATTGGGAAAACTAAAAATCAGCAAGACACAGGCACCCCAAAGTTTAGGGCTGCTCTGTTGACAAGAACCTCCACTTGGTTACACCTTAAATATCCCAGGAAAGAGAAAAATGGATAAAGAAGTTGTGGTCCTTATGTAGAATGGAATATCACTCAGCCATGAAATCAACGTCATAAGGCTAGTAGCAGCATGATGAGTGGATTTAGGTACGACGATTCTAAGTGAAATAAGTCACACAGAAAAAGACACTTATCATAAGATATCACTTATAGAGGGAATGTAAAAACCGCTACCCTTGAACTGAATTACAAAACAGAATAGAGTCACACGTTTAGAAAACACACTATGGCTGCTTAACGGGAAAGGTGAGGTGGGGTGATGCATAAAACAAGGGTTTCAAATTAGCTCACATACCGTTCCATAAACCCAATATGTAATAGATAAGACCTACTCCTTGCTCAATGAATTGGACTCAACACCCCCTATTCACCGCCCAAGAATATATCTGACTAGTAAGAATCTTGAAACCTATGCATTGATATCTCTCTGTAAGTGAGTCAAGTGGGTGTAAAGCAGCAAAATCACAGCAGTGAAAAGCAGGTAAACCCCATTATAAAAATCAATTACTTTTAAAAACCCGTGAAACAAAGACAGTGAAAGAGAGAGAAATTCTTACAAAATTCGTTCAGGGGCTGTGATGCCACCTGGATTGAGCATATCTAGACCCACAGCTGATTGAGACATAAGGGTGGACACTCTTGGGGCTGAGAGGTTTGGTGAGGTTGGGTGAGCAAACGCAGACACTTTAAAGTAATACTGCCTGGTACCCATCCCATGGGTCCCAAATCTCCAGGTTCAAGGGCATCTTCCTACATCGAAAACATGCATGAGAAACCAAGAAGATGGTACACCGTGTGATCGGGAGAGCTTTCTAAAACGCACCTCATTTCTCATCTCCTTGTGCTCGGGTTCGCCATTCCAGCCGCTTTACTAGCAATCTCCCTCCTTGGAGAATCAGCACCTTTAACCTCCTGTTCCGTACAGGTTGCAATGTGTCCTGAGGATGAACGGGAAGAGGGGGAACCAATGAGAGACTAGCTCTAGGTGTTGGGACAGGCCCAGGTCACTCTATTTTCCCATCAGGAAGAAGAACTAACCACAGGCTCAGCCTGCCGCCCGGGACCAGAATAGGGCCTGAAGCAATCCTGCACTTTTGCGGCCAGCTCCCAAGAAAGCGAGTTGAAAAATGGAGCTCAGGGGCACTGCAATTCACAAACCTGCAGACTTAGAAATGATGACTCTCGTCCACAAATATATTGAGAGAAGGCAATGAAGAGGATTTGAAAGCAAGGCAGAATTGCAGGAAACAGATTTCAGGAGGGAGATTCGAATCGCATTTAAAGCACAGGAAAAGCGGCAAAACCTCGACAATGATGCCCTTGGCCAAAGAGGGCGTATGCGTTTTTTCCTGAATATATATAGGAAAAAACGCATACGCCCTTTTTGGCCAACCAAGCAACCTGGAAAGGCAAATCAGCGCTACAAAAAAGTCTCGCTTCCCATCGGTCAAAAGGGCCATGCTGAATAAAGTGTCAAAACCAGAAATGCAGGACAGGCCATGGAGAAACGGGAGCCTGGCTACGCTGATGGGCGGGATGTAAATTGCCAACAGCCACTCTGGAGAAGTGCACGGTGTGTCCTGAAACATCGAAAAAAATCAGCTTAGGGAGCATAGGGCACTTCCACTCATGGGCGTATAAGTTGGGAAAACTAAAAATCAGCAAGACACAGGCACCCCAAAGTTTAGGGCTGCTCTGTTGACAAGAACCTCCACTTCGTTACACCTTAAATATCCCAGGAAAGGGAAAAATGGATAAAGAAGTTGTGGTCCTTATGTACAATGGAATATCACTCAGCCATGAAATCAACGTCATAAGGCTAGTAGCAGCAAGATGAGTGGATTTAGGTAGGACGATTCTAAGTGAAATAAGTCACACAGAAAAAGATACTTATCATAAGATATCACTTATAGAGGGAATATAAAAACCGCTACCCTTGAACTGAATTACAAATCAGAGCAGGGTCACACGTTTAGAAAACACACTATGGCTGCTTAACGGGAAAGGTGAGGTGGGGTGATGCATAAAACAAGGGTTTCAAATTAGCTCAGATACCGTTCCATAAACCCAATAGGTAATAGACAAGACCTACTCCTTGCTCAGTGAATTGGACTCAACACCCCCTATTCACCGCCCAAGAATATATCTGACTAGTAAGAATCTTAAAACCTATGCATTGATATCTCTCTGTAAGTGAGTCCAGTGGGTGTAAAGCGGCAAAAACACAGCAGTGAAAAGCAGGTAAACCCCATTATAAAAATCAATTACTTTTAAAAACCCGTGAAACAAAGACAGTGAAAGAGAGAGAAATTCTTACAAAATTCGTTCAGGGGCTGTGATGCCACCTGGATTGACCATATCTAGACCCACAGTTGATTGAGACATAAGGGTGGACACTCTTGGGGCTGAGAGGTTTGGTGAGGTTGGGTGAGCAAACGCAGACCCTTTAAAGTAATACTGCGTGGTACCCATCCCATGGGTCCCAAATCTCCAGGTTCAAGGGCATCTTCCTACATCGAAAGCATGCATGAGAAACCCAGAAGATGGTACACCGTGTGATCCGGAAAGGTTTTCAAAACGCACCTCATTTCTCATCTCCTTGTGCTCGGGTTCGCCATTCCAGCCGCTTTACTAGCAATCTCCCTCCTTGGAGAATCAGCACCTTTAACCTCCTGTTCCGTACAGGTTGCAATTTGTCCTGAGGATGAACGGGAAGAGGGGGAACCAATGAGAGACTAGCTCTAGGTGTTGGGACAGGCCCAGGTCACTCTAATTTCCCATCAGGAAGAAGAACTAACCACAGGCTCAGCCTGCCGCCCGGGACCAGAATAGGGCCTGAAGCAATCCTGCACTTTTGCGGCCAGCTCCCAAGAAAGCGAGTTGAAAAATGGAGCTCAGGGGCACTGCAATTCACAAACCTGCAGACTTAGAAATGATGACTCTCGTCCACAAATATATTGAGAGAAGGCAATGAAGAGGATTTGAAAGCAAGGCAGAATTGCAGGAAACAGATTTCAGGAGGGAGATTCGAATCGCATTTAAAGCACAGGAAAAGCGGCAAAACCTCGACAATGATGCCCTTGGCCAAAAAGGGCGTATGCGTTTTTTCCTGAATATATTCAGGAAAAAACGCATACGCCCTTTTTGGCCAACCAAGCAACCTGGAAAGGCAAATCAGCGCTACAAAGAAGTCTCGCTTCCCATCGGTCAAAAGGGCCATGCTGAATAAAGTGTCAAAACCAGAAATGCAAAACAGGCCATGGAGAACCGGGAGCCTGGCTACGCTGATGGGCGGGATGTAAATTGCCAACAGCCACTCTGGAGAAGTGCACGGTGTGTCCTGAAACATCGAAAAAAATCAGCTTAGGGAGCATAGGGCACTTCCACTCATGGGCGTATAAATTGGGAAAACTAAAAATCAGCAAGACACAGGCACCCCAAACTTTAGGGCTGCTCTGTTGACAAGAACCTCCACTTCGTTACACCTTAAATATCACAGGAAAGAGAAAAATGGATAAAGAAGTTGTGGTCCTTATGTACAATGGAATATCACTCAGCCATGAAATCAACGTCATAAGGCTAGTAGCAGCAAGATGAGTGGATTTAGGTAGGACGATTCTAAGTGAAATAAGTCACACAGAAAAAGATACTTATCATAAGATATCACTTATAGAGGGAATATAAAAACCGCTACCCTTGAACTGAATTACAAATCAGAGAAGGGTCACACGTTTAGAAAACACACTATGGCTGCTTAACGGGAAAGGTGAGGTGGGGTGATGCATAAAACAAGGGTTTCAAATTAGCTCAGATACCGTTCCATAAACCCAATAGGTAATAGACAAGACCTACTCCTTGCTCAGTGAATTGGACTCAACACCCCCTATTCACCGCCCAAGAATATATCTGACTAGTAAGAATCTTAAAACCTATGCATTGATATCTCTCTGTAAGTGAGTCAAGTGGGTGTAAAGCGGCAAAAACACAGCAGTGAAAAGCAGGTAAACCGCATTATAAAAATCAATTACTTTTAAAAACCCGTGAAACAAAGACAGTGAAAGAGAGAGAAATTCTTACAAAATTCGTTCAGGGGCTGTGATGCCACCTCGATTGACCATATCTAGACCCAAAGCTGATTGAGACATAAGGGTGGACACTCTTGGGGCTGAGAGGTTTGGTGAGGTTGGGTGAGCAAACGCAGACCCTTTAAAGTAATACTGCGTGGTACCCATCCCATGGGTCCCAAATCTCCAGGTTCAAGGGCATCTTCCTACATCGAAAGCATGCATGAGAAACCCAGAAGATGGTACACCGTGTGATCCGGAAAGGTTTTCAAAACGCACCTCATTTCTCATCTCCTTGTGCTCGGGTTTGCCATTCCAGCCGCTTTACTAGCAATCTCCCTCCTTGGAGAATCAGCACCTTTAACCTCCTGTTCCGTACAGGTTGCAATTTGTCCAGAGGATGAACGGGAAGAGGGGGAACCAATGAGAGACTAGCTCTAGGTGTTGGGACAGGCACAGGTCACTCTATTTTCCCATCAGGAAGAAGAATTAACCACAGGCTCAGCCTGCCGCCCGGGACCAGAATAGGGCCGGAAGCAATCCTGCGCTTTTGCGGCCAGCTCCCAAGAAAGCGAGTTGACAAATGGAGCTCAGGGGCACTGCAATTCACAAACCTGCAGACTTATAAATGATGACTCTCGTCCACAAATATATTGAGGGAAGGCAACGAAGAGGATTGGAAAGCAAGGCAGAATTGCAGGAAACAGATTTCAGGAGGGAGATTCGAATCGCCTTTAAAGCACAGGAAAAGCGGCAAAACCTCGACAATGATGCCCTTGGCCAAAAAGGGCGTATGCGTTTTTTGCTGAATATATTCAGGAAAAAACGCATACGCCCTTTTTGGCCAACCAAGCAACCTGGAAAGGCAAATCAGCGCTACAAAGAAGTCTCGCTTCCCATCGGTCAAAAGGGCCATGCTGAATAAAGTGTCAAAACCAGAAATGCAAAACAGGCCATGGAGAACCGGGAGCCTGGCTACGCTGATGGGCGGGATGTAAATTGCCAACAGCCACTCTGGAGAAGTGCACGGTGTGTCCTGAAACATCGAAAAAAATCAGCTTAGGGAGCATAGGGCACTTCCACTCATAGGCGTATAAATTGGGAAAACTAAAAATCAGCAAGACACAGGCACCCCAAACTTTAGGGCTGCTCTGTTGACAAGAACCTCCACTTCGTTACACCTTAAATATCCCAGGAAAGAGAAAAATGGATAAAGAAGTTGTGGTCCTTATGTACAATGGAATATCACTCAGCCATGAAATCAACGTCATAAGGCTAGTAGCAGCAAGATGAGTGGATTTAGGTAGGACGATTCTAAGTGAAATAAGTCACACAGAAAAAGATACTTATCATAAGATATCACTTATAGAGGGAATATAAAAACCGCTACCCTTGAACTGAATTACAAATCAGAGCAGGGTCACACGTTTAGAAAACACACTATGGCTGCTTAACGGGAAAGGTGAGGTGGGGTGATGCATAAAACAAGGGTTTCAAATTAGCTCAGATACCGTTCCATAAACCCAATAGGTAATAGACAAGACCTACTCCTTGCTCAGTGAATTGGACTCAACACCCCCTATTCACCGCCCAAGAATATATCTGACTAGTAAGAATCTTAAAACCTATGCATTGATATCTCTCTGTAAGTGAGTCCAGTGGGTGTAAAGCGGCAAAAACACAGCAGTGAAAAGCAGGTAAACCCCATTATAAAAATCAATTACTTTTAAAAACCCGTGAAACAAAGACAGTGAAAGAGAGAGAAATTCTTACAAAATTCGTTCAGGGGCTGTGATGCCACCTGGATTGACCATATCTAGACCCACAGTTGATTGAGACATAAGGGTGGACACTCTTGGGGCTGAGAGGTTTGGTGAGGTTGGGTGAGCAAACGCAGACCCTTTAAAGTAATACTGCGTGGTACCCATCCCATGGGTCCCAAATCTCCAGGTTCAAGGGCATCTTCCTACATCGAAAGCATGCATGAGAAACCCAGAAGATGGTACACCGTGTGATCCGGAAAGGTTTTCCAAACGCACCTCATTTCTCATCTCCTTGTGCTCGGGTTTGCCATTCCAGCCGCTTTACTAGCAATCTCCCTCCTTGGAGAATCAGCACCTTTAACCTCCTGTTCCGTACAGGTTGCAATTTGTCCTGAGGATGAACGGGAAGAGGGGGAACCAATGAGAGACTAGCTCTAGGTGTTGGGACTGGCACAGGTCACTCTATTTTCCCATCAGGAAGAAGAATTAACCACAGGCTCAGCCTGCCGCCCGGGACCAGAATAGGGCCTGAAGCAATCCTGCGCTTTTGCGGCCAGCTCCCAAGAAAGCGAGTTGACAAATGGAGCTCAGGGGCACTGCAATTCACAAACCTGCAGACTTATAAATGATGACTCTCGTCCACAAATATATTGAGGGAAGGCAACGAAGAGGATTGGAAAGCAAGGCAGAATTGCAGGAAACAGATTTCAGGAGGGAGATTCGAATCGCCTTTAAAGCACAGGAAAAGCGGCAAAACCTCGACAATGATGCCCTTGGCCAAAAAGGGCGTATGCGTTTTTTGCTGAATATATTCAGGAAAAAACGCATACGCCCTTTTTGGCCAACCAAGCAACCTGGAAAGGCAAATCAGCGCTACAAAGAAGTCTCGCTTCCCATCGGTCAAAAGGGCCATGCTGAATAAAGTGTCAAAACCAGAAATGCAAAACAGGCCATGGAGAAACGGGAGCCTGGCTACGCTGATGGGCGGGATGTAAATTGCCAACAGCCACTCTGGAGAAGTGCACGGTGTGTCCTGAAACATCGAAAAAAATCAGCTTAGGGAGCATAGGGCACTTCCACTCATGGGCGTATAAGTTGGGAAAACTAAAAATCAGCAAGACACAGGCACCCCAAAGTTTAGGGCTGCTCTGTTGACAAGAACCTCCACTTCGTTACACCTTAAACATCCCAGGAAAGGGAAAAATGGATAAAGAAGTTGTGGTCCTTATGTACAATGGAATATCACTCAGCCATGAAATCAACGTCATAAGGCTAGTAGCAGCAAGATGAGTGGATTTAGGTAGGACGATTCTAAGTGAAATAAGTCACACAGAAAAAGATACTTATCATAAGATATCACTTATAGAGGGAATATAAAAACCGCTACCCTTGAACTGAATTACAAATCAGAGCAGGGTCACACGTTTAGAAAACACACTATGGCTGCTTAACGGGAAAGGTGAGGTGGGGTGATGCATAAAACAAGGGTTTCAAATTAGCTCAGATACCGTTCCATAAACCCAATAGGTAATAGACAAGACCTACTCCTTGCTCAGTGAATTGGACTCAACACCCCCTATTCACCGCCCAAGAATATATCTGACTAGTAAGAATCTTAAAACCTATGCATTGATATCTCTCTGTAAGTGAGTCCAGTGGGTGTAAAGCGGCAAAAACACAGCAGTGAAAAGCAGGTAAACCCCATTATAAAAATCAATTACTTTTAAAAACCCGTGAAACAAAGACCGTGAAAGAGAGAGAAATTCTTACAAAATTCGTTCAGGGGCTGTGATGCCACCTGGATTGACCATATCTAGACCCACAGCTGATTGAGACATAAGGGTGGACACTCTTGGGGCTGAGAGGTTTGGTGAGGTTGGGTGAGCAAACGCAGACCCTTTAAAGTAATACTGCGTGGTACCCATCCCATGGGTCCCAAATCTCCAGGTTCAAGGGCATCTTCCTACATCGAAAGCATGCATGAGAAACCCAGAAGATGGTACACCGTGTGATCCGGAAAGGTTTTCAAAACGCACCTCATTTCTCATCTCCTTGTGCTCGGGTTTGCCATTCCAGCCGCTTTACTAGCAATCTCCCTCCTTGGAGAATCAGCACCTTTAACCTCCTGTTCCGTACAGGTTGCAATTTGTCCTGAGGATGAACGGGAAGAGGGGGAACCAATGAGAGACTAGCTCTAGGTGTTGGGACTGGCACAGGTCACTCTATTTTCCCATCAGGAAGAAGAATTAACCACAGGCTCAGCCTGCCGCCCGGGACCAGAATAGGGCCTGAAGCAATCCTGCGCTTTTGCGGCCAGCTCCCAAGAAAGCGAGTTGACAAATGGAGCTCAGGGGCACTGCAATTCACAAACCTGCAGACTTATAAATGATGACTCTCGTCCACAAATATATTGAGGGAAGGCAACGAAGAGGATTGGAAAGCAAGGCAGAATTGCAGGAAACAGATTTCAGGAGGGAGATTCGAATCGCCTTTAAAGCACAGGAAAAGCGGCAAAACCTCGACAATGATGCCCTTGGCCAAAAAGGGCGTATGCGTTTTTTCCTGAATATATTCAGGAAAAAACGCATACGCCCTTTTTGGCCAACCAAGCAACCTGGAAAGGCAAATCAGCGCTACAAAGAAGTCTCGCTTCCCATCGGTCAAAAGGGCCATGCTGAATAAAGTGTCAAAACCAGAAATGCAAAACAGGCCATGGAGAAACGGGAGCCTGGCTACGCTGATGGGCGGGATGTAAATTGCCAACAGCCACTCTGGAGAAGTGCACGGTGTGTCCTGAAACATCGAAAAAAATCAGCTTAGGGAGCATAGGGCACTTCCACTCATGGGCGTATAAGTTGGGAAAACTAAAAATCAGCAAGACACAGGCACCCCAAAGTTTAGGGCTGCTCTGTTGACAAGAACCTCCACTTCGTTACACCTTAAACATCCCAGGAAAGGGAAAAATGGATAAAGAAGTTGTGGTCCTTATGTACAATGGAATATCACTCAGCCATGAAATCAACGTCATAAGGCTAGTAGCAGCAAGATGAGTGGATTTAGGTAGGACGATTCTAAGTGAAATAAGTCACACAGAAAAAGATACTTATCATAAGATATCACTTATAGAGGGAATATAAAAACCGCTACCCTTGAACTGAATTACAAATCAGAGCAGGGTCACACGTTTAGAAAACACACTATGGCTGCTTAACGGGAAAGGTGAGGTGGGGTGATGCATAAAACAAGGGTTTCAAATTAGCTCAGATACCGTTCCATAAACCCAATAGGTAATAGACAAGACCTACTCCTTGCTCAGTGAATTGGACTCAACACCCCCTATTCACCGCCCAAGAATATATCTGACTAGTAAGAATCTTAAAACCTATGCATTGATATCTCTCTGTAAGTGAGTCCAGTGGGTGTAAAGCGGCAAAAACACAGCAGTGAAAAGCAGGTAAACCCCATTATAAAAATCAATTACTTTTAAAAACCCGTGAAACAAAGACCGTGAAAGAGAGAGAAATTCTTACAAAATTCGTTCAGGGGCTGTGATGCCACCTGGATTGACCATATCTAGACCCACAGCTGATTGAGACATAAGGGTGGACACTCTTGGGGCTGAGAGGTTTGGTGAGGTTGGGTGAGCAAACGCAGACCCTTTAAAGTAATACTGCGTGGTACCCATCCCATGGGTCCCAAATCTCCAGGTTCAAGGGCATCTTCCTACATCGAAAGCATGCATGAGAAACCCAGAAGATGGTACACCGTGTGATCCGGAAAGGTTTTCAAAACGCACCTCATTTCTCATCTCCTTGTGCTCGGGTTTGCCATTCCAGCCACTTTACTAGCAATCTCCCTCCTTGGAGAATCAGCACCTTTAACCTCCTGTTCCGTACAGGTTGCAATTTGTCCTGAGGATGAACGGGAAGAAGGGGAACCAATGAGAGACTAGCTCTAGGTGTTGGGACAGGCACAGGTCACTCTATTTTCCCATCAGGAAGAAGAATTAACCACAGGCTCAGCCTGCCGCCCGGGACCAGAATAGGGCCGGAAGCAATCCTGCGCTTTTGCGGCCAGCTCCCAAGAAAGCGAGTTGACAAATGGAGCTCAGGGGCACTGCAATTCACAAACCTGCAGACTTATAAATGATGACTCTCGTCCACAAATATATTGAGGGAAGGCAACGAAGAGGATTGGAAAGCAAGGCAGAATTGCAGCAAACAGATTTCAGGAGGGAGATTCGAATCGCCTTTAAAGCACAGGAAAAGCGGCAAAACCTCGACAATGATGCCCTTGGCCAAAAAGGGCGTATGCGTTTTTTCCTGAATATATTCAGGAAAAAACGCATACGCCCTTTTTGGCCAACCAAGCAACCTGGAAAGGCAAATCAGCGCTACAAAGAAGTCTCGCTTCCCATCGGTCAAAAGGGCCATGCTGAATAAAGTGTCAAAACCAGAAATGCAAAACAGGCCATGGAGAAACGGGAGCCTGGCTACGCTGATGGGCGGGATGTAAATTGCCAACAGCCACTCTGGAGAAGTGCACGGTGTGTCCTGAAACATCGAAAAAAATCAGCTTAGGGAGCATAGGGCACTTCCACTCATGGGCGTATAATTTGGGAAAACTAAAAATCAGCAAGACACAGGCACCCCAAAGTTTAGGGCTGCTCTGTTGACAAGAACCTCCACTTCGTTACACCTTAAATATCCCAGGAAAGAGAAAAATGGATAAAGAAGTTGTGGTCCTTATGTACAATGGAATATCACTCAGCCATGAAATCAACGTCATAAGGCTAGTAGCAACAAGATGAGTGGATTTAGGTAGGACGATTCTAAGTGAAATAAGTCACACAGAAAAAGATACTTATCATAAGATATCACTTATAGAGGGAATATAAAAACCGCTACCCTTGAACTGAATTACAAATCAGAGCAGGGTCACACGTTTAGAAAACACACTATGGCTGCTTAACGGGAAAGGTGAGGTGGGGTGATGCATAAAACAAGGGTTTCAAATTAGCTCAGATACCGTTCCATAAACCCAATAGGTAATAGACAAGACCTACTCCTTGCTCAGTGAATTGGACTCAACACCCCCTATTCACCGCCCAAGAATATATCTGACTAGTAAGAATCTTAAAACCTATGCATTGATATCTCTCTGTAAGTGAGTCCAGTGGGTGTAAAGCGGCAAAAACACAGCAGTGAAAAGCAGGTAAACCCCATTATAAAAATCAATTACTTTTAAAAACCCGTGAAACAAAGACAGTGAAAGAGAGAGAAATTCTTACAAAATTCGTTCAGGGGCTGTGATGCCACCTGGATTGACCATATCTAGACCCACAGTTGATTGAGACATAAGGGTGGACACTCTTGGGGCTGAGAGGTTTGGTGAGGTTGGGTGAGGAAACGCAGACCCTTTAAAGTAATACTGCGTGGTACCCATCCCATGGGTCCCAAATCTCCAGGTTCAAGGGCATCTTCCTACATCGAAAGCATGCATGAGAAACCCAGAAGATGGTACACCGTGTGATCCGGAAAGGTTTTCCAAACGCACCTCATTTCTCATCTCCTTGTGCTCGGGTTTGCCATTCCAGCCGCTTTACTAGCAATCTCCCTCCTTGGAGAATCAGCACCTTTAACCTCCTGTTCCGTACAGGTTGCAATTTGTCCTGAGGATGAACGGGAAGAGGGGGAACCAATGAGAGACTAGCTCTAGGTGTTGGGACTGGCACAGGTCACTCTATTTTCCCATCAGGAAGAAGAATTAACCACAGGCTCAACCTACCACCCGGGACCAGAATAGGGCCTGAAGCAATCCTGCGCTTTTGCGGCCAGCTCCCAAGAAAGCGAGTTGACAAATGGAGCTCAGGGGCACTGCAATTCACAAACCTGCAGACTTATAAATGATGACTCTCGTCCACAAATATATTGAGGGAAGGCAACGAAGAGGATTGGAAAGCAAGGCAGAATTGCAGGAAACAGATTTCAGGAGGGAGATTCGAATCGCCTTTAAAGCACAGGAAAAGCGGCAAAACCTCGACAATGATGCCCTTGGCCAAAAAGGGCGTATGCGTTTTTTGCTGAATATATTCAGGAAAAAACGCATACGCCCTTTTTGGCCAACCAAGCAACCTGGAAAGGCAAATCAGCGCTACAAAGAAGTCTCGCTTCCCATCGGTCAAAAGGGCCATGCTGAATAAAGTGTCAAAACCGGAAATGCAAAACAGGCCATGGAGAAACGGGAGCCTGGCTACGCTGATGGGCGGGATGTAAATTGCCAACAGCCACTCTGGAGAAGTGCACGGTGTGTCCTGAAACATCGAAAAAAATCAGCTTAGGGAGCATAGGGCACTTCCACTCATGGGCGTATAAGTTGGGAAAACTAAAAATCAGCAAGACACAGGCACCCCAAAGTTTAGGGCTGCTCTGTTGACAAGAACCTCCACTTCGTTACACCTTAAACATCCCAGGAAAGGGAAAAATGGATAAAGAAGTTGTGGTCCTTATGTACAATGGAATATCACTCAGCCATGAAATCAACGTCATAAGGCTAGTAGCAGCAAGATGAGTGGATTTAGGTAGGACGATTCTAAGTGAAATAAGTCACACAGAAAAAGATACTTATCATAAGATATCACTTATAGAGGGAATATAAAAACCGCTACCCTTGAACTGAATTACAAATCAGAGCAGGGTCACACGTTTAGAAAACACACTATGGCTGCTTAACGGGAAAGGTGAGGTGGGGTGATGCATAAAACAAGGGTTTCAAATTAGCTCAGATACCGTTCCATAAACCCAATAGGTAATAGACAAGACCTACTCCTTGCTCAGTGAATTGGACTCAACACCCCCTATTCACCGCCCAAGAATATATCTGACTAGTAAGAATCTTAAAACCTATGCATTGATATCTCTCTGTAAGTGAGTCCAGTGGGTGTAAAGCGGCAAAAACACAGCAGTGAAAAGCAGGTAAACCCCATTATAAAAATCAATTACTTTTAAAAACCCGTGAAACAAAGACCGTGAAAGAGAGAGAAATTCTTACAAAATTCGTTCAGGGGCTGTGATGCCACCTGGATTGACCATATCTAGACCCACAGCTGATTGAGACATAAGGGTGGACACTCTTGGGGCTGAGAGGTTTGGTGAGGTTGGGTGAGCAAACGCAGACCCTTTAAAGTAATACTGCGTGGTACCCATCCCATGGGTCCCAAATCTCCAGGTTCAAGGGCATCTTCCTACATCGAAAGCATGCATGAGAAACCCAGAAGATGGTACACCGTGTGATCCGGAAAGGTTTTCAAAACGCACCTCATTTCTCATCTCCTTGTGCTCGGGTTTGCCATTCCAGCCGCTTTACTAGAAATCTCCCTCCTTGGAGAATCAGCACCTTTAACCTCCTGTTCCGTACAGGTTGCAATTTGTCCTGAGGATGAACGGGAAGAGGGGGAACCAATGAGAGACTAGCTCTAGGTGTTGGGACTGGCACAGGTCACTCTATTTTCCCATCAGGAAGAAGAATTAACCACAGGCTCAGCCTGCCGCCCGGGACCAGAATAGGGCCTGAAGCAATCCTGCGCTTTTGCGGCCAGCTCCCAAGAAAGCGAGTTGACAAATGGAGCTCAGGGGCACTGCAATTCACAAACCTGCAGACTTATAAATGATGACTCTCGTCCACAAATATATTGAGGGAAGGCAACGAAGAGGATTGGAAAGCAAGGCAGAATTGCAGGAAACAGATTTCAGGAGGGAGATTCGAATCGCCTTTAAAGCACAGGAAAAGCGGCAAAACCTCGACAATGATGCCCTTGGCCAAAAAGGGCGTATGCGTTTTTTCCTGAATATATTCAGGAAAAAACGCATACGCCCTTTTTGGCCAACCAAGCAACCTGGAAAGGCAAATCAGCGCTACAAAGAAGTCTCGCTTCCCATCGGTCAAAAGGGCCATGCTGAATAAAGTGTCAAAACCAGAAATGCAAAACAGGCCATGGAGAAACGGGAGCCTGGCTACGCTGATGGGCGGGATGTAAATTGCCAACAGCCACTCTGGAGAAGTGCACGGTGTGTCCTGAAACATCGAAAAAAATCAGCTTAGGGAGCATAGGGCACTTCCACTCATGGGCGTATAAGTTGGGAAAACTAAAAATCAGCAAGACACAGGCACCCCAAAGTTTAGGGCTGCTCTGTTGACAAGAACCTCCACTTCGTTACACCTTAAACATCCCAGGAAAGGGAAAAATGGATAGAGAAGTTGTGGTCCTTATGTACAATGGAATATCACTCAGCCATGAAATCTACGTCATAAGGCTAGTAGCAGCAAGATGAGTGGATTTAGGTAGGACGATTCTAAGTGAAATAAGTCACACAGAAAAAGATACTTATCATAAGATATCACTTATAGAGGGAATATAAAAACCGCTACCCTTGAACTGAATTACAAATCAGAGCAGGGTCACACGTTTAGAAAACACACTATGGCTGCTTAACGGGAAAGGTGAGGTGGGGTGATGCATAAAACAAGGGTTTCAAATTAGCTCAGATACCGTTCCATAAACCCAATAGGTAATAGACAAGACCTACTCCTTGCTCAGTGAATTGGACTCAACACCCCCTATTCACCGCCCAAGAATATATCTGACTAGTAAGAATCTTAAAACCTATGCATTGATATCTCTCTGTAAGTGAGTCCAGTGGGTGTAAAGCGGCAAAAACACAGCAGTGAAAAGCAGGTAAACCCCATTATAAAAATCAATTACTTTTAAAAACCCGTGAAACAAAGACCGTGAAAGAGAGAGAAATTCTTACAAAATTCGTTCAGGGGCTGTGATGCCACCTGGATTGACCATATCTAGACCCACAGCTGATTGAGACATAAGGGTGGACACTCTTGGGGCTGAGAGGTTTGGTGAGGTTGGGTGAGCAAACGCAGACCCTTTAAAGTAATACTGCGTGGTACCCATCCCATGGGTCCCAAATCTCCAGGTTCAAGGGCATCTTCCTACATCGAAAGCATGCATGAGAAACCCAGAAGATGGTACACCGTGTGATCCGGAAAGGTTTTCAAAACGCACCTCATTTCTCATCTCCTTGTGCTCGGGTTTGCCATTCCAGCCACTTTACTAGCAATCTCCCTCCTTGGAGAATCAGCACCTTTAACCTCCTGTTCCGTACAGGTTGCAATTTGTCCTGAGGATGAACGGGAAGAAGGGGAACCAATGAGAGACTAGCTCTAGGTGTTGGGACAGGCACAGGTCACTCTATTTTCCCATCAGGAAGAAGAATTAACCACAGGCTCAGCCTGCCGCCCGGGACCAGAATAGGGCCGGAAGCAATCCTGCGCTTTTGCGGCCAGCTCCCAAGAAAGCGAGTTGACAAATGGAGCTCAGGGGCACTGCAATTCACAAACCTGCAGACTTATAAATGATGACTCTCGTCCACAAATATATTGAGGGAAGGCAACGAAGAGGATTGGAAAGCAAGGCAGAATTGCAGGAAACAGATTTCAGGAGGGAGATTCGAATCGCCTTTAAAGCACAGGAAAAGCGGCAAAACCTCGACAATGATGCCCTTGGCCAAAAAGGGCGTATGCGTTTTTTCCTGAATATATTCAGGAAAAAACGCATACGCCCTTTTTGGCCAACCAAGCAACCTGGAAAGGCAAATCAGCGCTACAAAGAAGTCTCGCTTCCCATCGGTCAAAAGGGCCATGCTGAATAAAGTGTCAAAACCAGAAATGCAAAACAGGCCATGGAGAAACGGGAGCCTGGCTACGCTGATGGGCGGGATGTAAATTGCCAACAGCCACTCTGGAGAAGTGCACGGTGTGTCCTGAAACATCGAAAAAAATCAGCTTAGGGAGCATAGGGCACTTCCACTCATGGGCGTATAATTTGGGAAAACTAAAAATCAGCAAGACACAGGCACCCCAAAGTTTAGGGCTGCTCTGTTGACAAGAACCTCCACTTCGTTACACCTTAAATATCCCAGGAAAGAGAAAAATGGATAAAGAAGTTGTGGTCCTTATGTACAATGGAATATCACTCAGCCATGAAATCAACGTCATAAGGCTAGTAGCAACAAGATGAGTGGATTTAGGTAGGACGATTCTAAGTGAAATAAGTCACACAGAAAAAGATACTTATCATAAGATATCACTTATAGAGGGAATATAAAAACCGCTACCCTTGAACTGAATTACAAATCAGAGCAGGGTCACACGTTTAGAAAACACACTATGGCTGCTTAACGGGAAAGGTGAGGTGGGGTGATGCATAAAACAAGGGTTTCAAATTAGCTCAGATACCGTTCCATAAACCCAATAGGTAATAGACAAGACCTACTCCTTGCTCAGTGAATTGGACTCAACACCCCCTATTCACCGCCCAAGAATATATCTGACTAGTAAGAATCTTAAAACCTATGCATTGATATCTCTCTGTAAGTGAGTCCAGTGGGTGTAAAGCGGCAAAAACACAGCAGTGAAAAGCAGGTAAACCCCATTATAAAAATCAATTACTTTTAAAAACCCGTGAAACAAAGACAGTGAAAGAGAGAGAAATTCTTACAAAATTCGTTCAGGGGCTGTGATGCCACCTGGATTGACCATATCTAGACCCACAGTTGATTGAGACATAAGGGTGGACACTCTTGGGGCTGAGAGGTTTGGTGAGGTTGGGTGAGCAAACGCAGACCCTTTAAAGTAATACTGCGTGGTACCCATCCCATGGTTCCCAAATCTCCAGGTTCAAGGGCATCTTCCTACATCGAAAGCATGCATGAGAAACCCAGAAGATGGTACACCGTGTGATCCGGAAAGGTTTTCAAAACGCACCTCATTTCTCATCTCCTTGTGCTCGGGTTTGCCATTCCAGCCGCTTTACTAGCAATCTCCCTCCTTGGAGAATCAGCACCTTTAACCTCCTGTTCCGTACAGGTTGCAATTTGTCCTGAGGATGAACGGGAAGATGGGGAACCAATGAGAGACTAGCTCTAGGTGTTGGGACTGGCACAGGTCACTCTATTTTCCCATCAGGAAGAAGAATTAACCACAGGCTCAGCCTGCCGCCCGGGACCAGAATAGGGCCTGAAGCAATCCTGCGCTTTTGCGGCCAGCTCCCAAGAAAGCGAGTTGACAAATGGAGCTCAGGGGCACTGCAATTCACAAACCTGCAGACTTATAAATGATGACTCTCGTCCACAAATATATTGAGGGAAGGCAACGAAGAGGATTGGAAAGCAAGGCAGAATTGCAGGAAACAGATTTCAGGAGGGAGATTCGAATCGCCTTTAAAGCACAGGAAAAGCGGCAAAACCTCGACAATGATGCCCTTGGCCAAAAAGGGCGTATGCGTTTTTTCCTGAATATATTCAGGAAAAAACGCATACGCCCTTTTTGGCCAACCAAGCAACCTGGAAAGGCAAATCAGCGCTACAAAGAAGTCTCGCTTCCCATCGGTCAAAAGGGCCATGCTGAATAAAGTGTCAAAACCGGAAATGCAAAACAGGCCATGGAGAAACGGGAGCCTGGCTACGCTGATGGGCGGGATGTAAATTGCCAACAGCCACTCTGGAGAAGTGCACGGTGTGTCCTGAAACATCGAAAAAAATCAGCTTAGGGAGCATAGGGCACTTCCACTCATGGGCGTATAAGTTGGGAAAACTAAAAATCAGCAAGACACAGGCACCCCAAAGTTTAGGGCTGCTCTGTTGACAAGAACCTCCACTTCGTTACACCTTAAATATCCCAGGAAAGGGAAAAATGGATAAAGAAGTTGTGGTCCTTATGTACAATGGAATATCACTCAGCCATGAAATCAACGTCATAAGGCTAGTAGCAGCAAGATGAGTGGATTTAGGTAGGACGATTCTAAGTGAAATAAGTCACACAGAAAAAGATACTTATCATAAGATATCACTTATAGAGGGAATATAAAAACCGCTACCCTTGAACTGAATTACAAATCAGAGCAGGGTCACACGTTTAGCAAACACACTATGGCTGCTTAACGGGAAAGGTGAGGTGGGGTGATGCATAAAACAAGGGTTTCAAATTAGCTCAGATACCGTTCCATAAACCCAATAGGTAATAGACAAGACCTACTCCTTGCTCAGTGAATTGGACTCAACACCCCCTATTCACCGCCCAAGAATATATCTGACTAGTAAGAATCTTAAAACCTATGCATTGATATCTCTCTGTAAGTGAGTCCAGTGGGTGTAAAGCGGCAAAAACACAGCAGTGAAAAGCAGGTAAACCCCATTAGAAAAATCAATTACTTTTAAAAACCCGTGAAACAAAGACAGTGAAAGAGAGAGAAATTCTTACAAAATTCGTTCAGGGGCTGTGATGCCACCTGGATTGACCATATCTAGACCCACAGTTGATTGAGACATAAGGGTGGACACTCTTGGGGCTGAGAGGTTTGGTGAGGTTGGGTGAGCAAACGCAGACCCTTTAAAGTAATACTGCGTGGTACCCATCCCATGGGTCCCAAATCTCCAGGTTCAAGGGCATCTTCCTACATCGAAAGCATGCATGAGAAACCCAGAAGATGGTACACCGTGTGATCCGGAAAGGTTTTCAAAACGCACCTCATTTCTCATCTCCTTGTGCTCGGGTTTGCCATTCCAGCCGCTTTACTAGCAATCTCCCTCCTTGGAGAATCAGCACCTTTAACCTCCTGTTCCGTACAGGTTGCAATGTGTCCTGAGGATGAACGGGAAGAGGGGGAACCAATGAGAGACTAGCTCTAGGTGTTGGGACAGGCACAGGTCACTCTATTTTCCCATCAGGAGGAAGAATTAACCACAGGCTCAGCCTGCCGCCCGGGACCAGAATAGGGCCTGAAGCAATCCTGCGCTTTTGCGGCCAGCTCCCAAGAAAGCGAGTTGAAAAATGGAGCTCAGGGGCACTGCAATTCACAAACCTGCAGACTTAGAAATGATGACTCTCGTCCACAAATATATTGAGGGAAGGCAACGAAGAGGATTGGAAAGCAAGGCAGAATTGCAGGAAACAGAGTTCAGGAGGGAGATTCGAATCGCCTTTAAAGCACAGGAAAAGCGGCAAAACCTCGACAATGATGCCCTTGGCCAAAAAGGGCGTATGCGTTTTTTGCTGAATATATTCAGGAAAAAACGCATACGCCCTTTTTGGCCAACCAAGCAACCTGGAAAGGCAAATCAGCGCTACAAAGAAGTCTCGCTTCCCATCGGTCAAAAGGGCCATGCTGAATAAAGTGTCAAAACCAGAAATGCAAAACAGGCCATGGAGAAACGGGAGCCTGGCTACGCTGATGGGCGGGATGTAAATTGCCAACAGCCACTCTGGAGAAGTGCACGGTGTGTCCTGAAACATCGAAAAAAATCAGCTTAGGGAGCATAGGGCACTTCCACTCATGGGCGTATAAATTGGGAAAACTAAAAATCAGCAAGACACAGGCACCCCAAAGTTTAGGGCTGCTCTGTTGACAAGAACCTCCACTTCGTTACACCTTAAATATCCCAGGAAAGAGAAAAATGGATAAAGAAGTTGTGGTCCTTATGTACAATGGAATATCACTCAGCCATGAAATCAACGTCATAAGGCTAGTAGCAGCAAGATGAGTGGATTTAGGTAGGACGATTCTAAGTGAAATAAGTCACACAGAAAAAGATACTTATCATAAGATATCACTTATAGAGGGAATATAAAAACCGCTACCCTTGAACTGAATTACAAATCAGAGCAGGGTAACACGTTTAGAAAACACACTATGGCTGCTTAACGGGAAAGGTGAGGTGGGGTGATGCATAAAACAAGGGTTTCAAATTAGCTCAGATACCGTTCCATAAACCCAATAGGTAATAGACAAGACCTACTCCTTGCTCAGTGAATTGGACTCAACACCCCCTATTCACCGCCCAAGAATATATCTGACTAGTAAGAATCTTAAAACCTATGCATTGATATCTCTCTGTAAGTGAGTCCAGTGGGTGTAAAGCGGCAAAAACACAGCAGTGAAAAGCAGGTAAACCCCATTATAAAAATCAATTACTTTTAAAAACCCGTGAAACAAAGACAGTGAAAGAGAGAGAAATTCTTACAAAATTCGTTCAGGGGCTGTGATGCCACCTGGATTGACCATATCTAGACCCACAGTTGATTGAGACATAAGGGTGGACACTCTTGGGGCTGAGAGGTTTGGTGAGGTTGGGTGAGCAAACGCAGACCCTTTAAAGTAATACTGCGTGGTACCCATCCCATGGGTCCCAAATCTCCAGGTTCAAGGGCATCTTCCTACATCGAAAGCATGCATGAGAAACCCAGAAGATGGTACACCGTGTGATCCGGAAAGGTTTTCAAAACGCACCTCATTTCTCATCTCCTTGTGCTCGGGTTTGCCATTCCAGCCGCTTTACTAGCAATCTCCCTCCTTGGAGAATCAGCACCTTTAACCTCCTGTTCCGTACAGGTTGCAATTTGTCCTGAGGATGAACTGGAAGAGGGGGAACCAATGAGAGACTAGCTCTAGGTGTTGGGACAGCCACAGGTCACTCTATTTTCCCATCAGGAAGAAGAATTAACCACAGGCTCAGCCTGCCGCCCGGGACCAGAATAGGGCCTGAAGCAATCCTGCGCTTTTGCGGCCAGCTCCCAAGAAAGCGAGTTGACAAATGGAGCTCAGGGGCACTGCAATTCACAAACCTGCAGACTTATAAATGATGACTCTCGTCCACAAATATATTGAGGGAAGGCAACGAAGAGGATTGGAAAGCAAGGCAGAATTGCAGGAAACAGATTTCAGGAGGGAGATTCGAATCGCCTTTAAAGCACAGGAAAAGCGGCAAAACCTCGACAATGATGCCCTTGGCCAAAAAGGGCGTATGCGTTTTTTGCTGAATATATTCAGGAAAAAACGCATACGCCCTTTTTGGCCAACCAAGCAACCTGGAAAGGCAAATCAGCGCTACAAAGAAGTCTCGCTTCCCATCGGTCAAAAGGGCCATGCTGAATAAAGTGTCAAAACCAGAAATGCAAAACAGGCCATGGAGAAACGGGAGCCTGGCTACGCTGATGGGCGGGATGTAAATTGCCAACAGCCACTCTGGAGAAGTGCACGGTGTGTCCTGAAACATCGAAAAAAATCAGCTTAGGGAGCATAGGGCACTTCCACTCATGGGCGTATAAATTGGGAAAACTAAAAATCAGCAAGACACAGGCACCCCAAAGTTTAGGGCTGCTCTGTTGACAAGAACCTCCACTTCGTTACACCTTAAGTATCCCAGGAAAGAGAAGAATGGATAAAGAAGTTGTGGTCCTTATGTACAATGGAATATCACTCAGCCATGAAATCAACGTCATAAGGCTAGTAGCAGCAAGATGAGTGGATTTAGGTAGGACGATTCTAAGTGAAATAAGTCACACAGAAAAAGATACTTATCATAAGATATCACTTATAGAGGGAATATAAAAACCGCTACCCTTGAACTGAATTACAAATCAGAGCAGGGTCACACGTTTAGAAAACACACTATGGCTGCTTAACGGGAAAGGTGAGGTGGGGTGATGCATAAAACAAGGGTTTCAAATTAGCTCAGATACCGTTCCATAAACCCAATAGGTAATAGACAAGACCTACTCCTTGCTCATTGAATTGGACTCAACACCCCCTATTCACCGCCCAAGAATATATCTGACTAGTAAGAATCTTAAAACCTATGCATTGATATCTCTCTGTAAGTGAGTCCAGTGGGTGTAAAGCGGCAAAAACACAGCAGTGAAAAGCAGGTAAACCCCATTATAAAAATCAATTACTTTTAAAAACCCGTGAAACAAAGACAGTGAAAGAGAGAGAAATTCTTACAAAATTCGTTCAGGGGCTGTGATGCCACCTGGATTGACCATATCTAGACCCACAGTTGATTGAGACATAAGGGTGGACACTCTTGGGGCTGAGAGGTTTGGTGAGGTTGGGTGAGCAAACGCAGACCCTTTAAAGTAATACTGCGTGGTACCCATCCCATGGGTCCCAAATCTCCAGGTTCAAGGGCATCTTCCTACATCGAAAGCATGCATGAGAAACCCAGAAGATGGTACACCGTGTGATCCGGAAAGGTTTTCAAAACGCACCTCATTTCTCATCTCCTTGTGCTCGGGTTTGCCATTCCAGCCGCTTTACTAGCAATCTCCCTCCTTGGAGAATCAGCACCTTTAACCTCCTGTTCCGTACAGGTTGCAATTTGTCCTGAGGATGAACGGGAAGAGGGGGAACCAATGAGAGACTAGCTCTAGGTGTTGGGACTGGCACAGGTCACTCTATTTTCCCATCAGGAAGAAGAATTAACCACAGGCTCAGCCTGCCGCCCGGGACCAGAATAGGGCCTGAAGCAATCCTGCGCTTTTGCGGCCAGCTCCCAAGAAAGCGAGTTGACAAATGGAGCTCAGGGGCACTGCAATTCACAAACCTGCAGACTTATAAATGATGACTCTCGTCCACAAATATATTGAGGGAAGGCAACGAAGAGGATTGGAAAGCAAGGCAGAATTGCAGGAAACAGATTTCAGGAGGGAGATTCGAATCGCCTTTAAAGCACAGGAAAAGCGGCAAAACCTCGACAATGATGCCCTTGGCCAAAAAGGGCGTATGCGTTTTTTGCTGAATATATTCAGGAAAAAACGCATACGCCCTTTTTGGCCAACCAAGCAACCTGGAAAGGCAAATCAGCGCTACAAAGAAGTCTCGCTTCCCATCGGTCAAAAGGGCCATGCTGAATAAAGTGTCAAAACCAGAAATGCAAAACAGGCCATGGAGAAACGGGAGCCTGGCTACGCTGATGGGCGGGATGTAAATTGCCAACAGCCACTCTGGAGAAGTGCACGGTGTGTCCTGAAACATCGAAAAAAATCAGCTTAGGGAGCATAGGGCACTTCCACTCATGGGCGTATAAGTTGGGAAAACTAAAAATCAGCAAGACACAGGCACCCCAAAGTTTAGGGCTGCTCTGTTGACAAGAACCTCCACTTCGTTACACCTTAAATATCCCAGGAAAGGGAAAAATGGATAAAGAAGTTGTGGTCCTTATGTACAATGGAATATCACTCAGCCATGAAATCAACGTCATAAGGCTAGTAGCAGCAAGATGAGTGGATTTAGGTAGGACGATTCTAAGTGAAATAAGTCACACAGAAAAAGATACTTATCATAAGATATCACTTATAGAGGGAATATAAAAACCGCTACCCTTGAACTGAATTACAAATCAGAGCAGGGTCACACGTTTAGAAAACACAGTATGGCTGCTTAACGGGAAAGGTGAGGTGGGGTGATGCATAAAACAAGGGTTTCAAATTAGCTCAGATACCGTTCCATAAACCCAATAGGTAATAGACAAGACCTACTCCTTGCTCAGTGAATTGGACTCAACACCCCCTATTCACCGCCCAAGAATATATCTGACTAGTAAGAATCTTAAAACCTATGCATTGATATCTCTCTGTAAGTGAGTCCAGTGGGTGTAAAGCGGCAAAAACACAGCAGTGAAAAGCAGGTAAACCCCATTATAAAAATCAATTACTTTTAAAAACCCGTGAAACAAAGACCGTGAAAGAGAGAGAAATTCTTACAAAATTCGTTCAGGGGCTGTGATGCCACCTGGATTGACCATATCTAGACCCACAGTTGATTGAGACATAAGGGTGGACACTCTTGGGGCTGAGAGGTTTGGTGAGGTTGGGTGAGCAAACGCAGACCCTTTAAAGTAATACTGCGTGGTACCCATCCCATGGGTCCCAAATCTCCAGGTTCAAGGGCATCTTCCTACATCGAAAGCATGCATGAGAAACCCAGAAGATGGTACACCGTGTGATCCGGAAAGGTTTTCAAAACGCACCTCATTTCTCATCTCCTTGTGCTCGGGTTTGCCATTCCAGCCGCTTTACTAGCAATCTCCCTCCTTGGAGAATCAGCACCTTTAACCTCCTGTTCTGTACAGGTTGCAATTTGTCCTGAGGATGAACGGGAAGAGGGGGAACCAATGAGAGACTAGCTCTAGGTGTTGGGACAGGCACAGGTCACTCTATTTTCCCATCAGGAAGTAGAATTAACCACAGGCTCAGCCTGCCGCCCGGGACCAGAATAGGGCCTGAAGCAATCCTGCGCTTTTGCGGCCAGCTCCCAAGAAAGCGAGTTGACAAATGGAGCTCAGGGGCACTGCAATTCACAAACCTGCAGACTTATAAATGATGACTCTCGTCCACAAATATATTGAGGGAAGGCAACGAAGAGGATTGGAAAGCAAGGCAGAATTGCAGGAAACAGATTTCAGGAGGGAGATTCGAATCGCCTTTAAAGCACAGGAAAAGCGGCAAAACCTCGACAATGATGCCCTTGGCCAAAAAGGGCGTATGCGTTTTTTGCTGAATATATTCAGGAAAAAACGCATACGCCCTTTTTGGCCAACCAAGCAACCTGGAAAGGCAAATCAGCGCTACAAAGAAGTCTCGCTTCCCATCGGTCAAAAGGGCCATGCTGAATAAAGTGTCAAAACCAGAAATGCAAAACAGGCCATGGAGAAACGGGAGCCTGGCTATGCTGATGGGCGGGATGTAAATTGCCAACAGCCACTCTGGAGAAGTGCACGGTGTGTCCTGAAACATCGAAAAAAATCAGCTTAGGGAGCATAGGGCACTTCCACTCATGGGCGTATAAATTGGGAAAACTAAAAATCAGCAAGACACAGGCACCCCAAAGTTTAGGGCTGCTCTGTTGACAAGAACCTCCACTTCGTTACACCTTAAATATCCCAGGAAAGAGAAAAATGGATAAAGAAGTTGTGGTCCTTATGTACAATGGAATATCACTCAGCCATGAAATCAACGTCATAAGGCTAGTAGCAGCAAGATGAGTGGATTTAGGTAGGACGATTCTAAGTGAAATAAGTCACACAGAAAAAGATACTTATCATAAGATATCACTTATAGAGGGAATAGAAAAACCGCTACCCTTGAACTGAATTACAAATCAGAGCAGGGTAACACGTTTAGAAAACACACTATGGCTGCTTAACGGGAAAGGTGAGGTGGGGTGATGCATAAAACAAGGGTTTCAAATTAGCTCAGATACCGTTCCATAAACCCAATAGGTAATAGACAAGACCTACTCCTTGCTCAGTGAATTGGACTCAACACCCCCTATTCACCGCCCAAGAATATATCTGACTAGTAAGAATCTTAAAACCTATGCATTGATATCTCTCTGTAAGTGAGTCCAGTGGGTGTAAAGCGGCAAAAACACAGCAGTGAAAAGCAGGTAAACCCCATTATAAAAATCAATTACTTTTAAAAACCCGTGAAACAAAGACCGTGAAAGAGAGAGAAATTCTTACAAAATTCGTTCAGGGGCTGTGATGCCACCTGGATTGACCATATCTAGACCCACAGCTGATTGAGACATAAGGGTGGACACTCTTGGGGCTGAGAGGTTTGGTGAGGTTGGGTGAGCAAACGCAGACCCTTTAAATTAATACTGCGTGGTACCCATCCCATGGGTCCCAAATCTCCAGGTTCAAGGGCATCTTCCTACATCGAAAGCATGCATGAGAAACCCAGAAGATGGTACACCGTGTGATCCGGAAAGGTTTTCAAAACGCACCTCATTTCTCATCTCCTTGTGCTCGGGTTTGCCATTCCAGCCGCTTTACTAGCAATCTCCCTCCTTGGAGAATCAGCACCTTTAACCTCCTGTTCCGTACAGGTTGCAATTTGTCCTGAGGATGAACGGGAAGAGGGGGAACCAATGAGAGACTAGCTCTAGGTGTTGGGACAGGCACAGGTCACTCTATTTTCCCATCAGGAAGTAGAATTAACCACAGGCTCAGCCTGCCGCCCGGGACCAGAATAGGGCCTGAAGCAATCCTGCGCTTTTGCGGCCAGCTCCCAAGAAAGCGAGTTGACAAATGGAGCTCAGGGGCACTGCAATTCACAAACCTGCAGACTTATAAATGATGACTCTCGTCCACAAATATATTGAGGGAAGGCAACGAAGAGGATTGGAAAGCAAGGCAGAATTGCAGGAAACAGATTTCAGGAGGGAGATTCGAATCGCCTTTAAAGCACAGGAAAAGCGGCAAAACCTCGACAATGATGCCCTTGGCCAAAAAGGGCGTATGCGTTTTTTGCTGAATATATTCAGGAAAAAACGCATACGCCCTTTTTGGCCAACCAAGCAACCTGGAAAGGCAAATCAGCGCTACAAAGAAGTCTCGCTTCCCATCGGTCAAAAGGGCCATGCTGAATAAAGTGTCAAAACCAGAAATGCAAAACAGGCCATGGAGAAACGGGAGCCTGGCTATGCTGATGGGCGGGATGTAAATTGCCAACAGCCACTCTGGAGAAGTGCACGGTGTGTCCTGAAACATCGAAAAAAATCAGCTTAGGGAGCATAGGGCACTTCCACTCATGGGCGTATAAATTGGGAAAACTAAAAATCAGCAAGACACAGGCACCCCAAAGTTTAGGGCTGCTCTGTTGACAAGAACCTCCACTTCGTTACACCTTAAATATCCCAGGAAAGAGAAAAATGGATAAAGAAGTTGTGGTCCTTATGTACAATGGAATATCACTCAGCCATGAAATCAACGTCATAAGGCTAGTAGCAGCAAGATGAGTGGATTTAGGTAGGACGATTCTAAGTGAAATAAGTCACACAGAAAAAGATACTTATCATAAGATATCACTTATAGAGGGAATAGAAAAACCGCTACCCTTGAACTGAATTACAAATCAGAGCAGGGTAACACGTTTAGAAAACACACTATGGCTGCTTAACGGGAAAGGTGAGGTGGGGTGATGCATAAAACAAGGGTTTCAAATTAGCTCAGATACCGTTCCATAAACCCAATAGGTAATAGACAAGACCTACTCCTTGCTCAGTGAATTGGACTCAACACCCCCTATTCACCGCCCAAGAATATATCTGACTAGTAAGAATCTTAAAACCTATGCATTGATATCTCTCTGTAAGTGAGTCCAGTGGGTGTAAAGCGGCAAAAACACAGCAGTGAAAAGCAGGTAAACCCCATTATAAAAATCAATTACTTTTAAAAACCCGTGAAACAAAGACCGTGAAAGAGAGAGAAATTCTTACAAAATTCGTTCAGGGGCTGTGATGCCACCTGGATTGACCATATCTAGACCCACAGCTGATTGAGACATAAGGGTGGACACTCTTGGGGCTGAGAGGTTTGGTGAGGTTGGGTGAGCAAACGCAGACCCTTTAAATTAATACTGCGTGGTACCCATCCCATGGGTCCCAAATCTCCAGGTTCAAGGGCATCTTCCTACATCGAAAGCATGCATGAGAAACCCAGAAGATGGTACACCATGTGATCCGGAAAGGTTTTCAAAACGCACCTCATTTCTCATCTCCTTGTGCTCGGGTTTGCCATTCCAGCCGCTTTACTAGCAATCTCCCTCCTTGGAGAATCAGCACCTTTAACCTCCTGTTCCGTACAGGTTGCAATTTGTCCTGAGGATGAACGGGAAGAGGGGGAACCAATGAGAGACTAGCTCTAGGTGTTGGGACAGGCACAGGTCACTCTATTTTCCCATCAGGAAGTAGAATTAACCACAGGCTCAGCCTGCCGCCCGGGACCAGAATAGGGCCTGAAGCAATCCTGCGCTTTTGCGGCCAGCTCCCAAGAAAGCGAGTTGACAAATGGAGCTCAGGGGCACTGCAATTCACAAACCTGCAGACTTATAAATGATGACTCTCGTCCACAAATATATTGAGGGAAGGCAACGAAGAGGATTGGAAAGCAAGGCAGAATTGCAGGAAACAGATTTCAGGAGGGAGATTCGAATCGCCTTTAAAGCACAGGAAAAGCGGCAAAACCTCGACAATGATGCCCTTGGCCAAAAAGGGCGTATGCGTTTTTTGCTGAATATATTCAGGAAAAAACGCATACGCCCTTTTTGGCCAACCAAGCAACCTGGAAAGGCAAATCAGCGCTACAAAGAAGTCTCGCTTCCCATCGGTCAAAAGGGCCATGCTGAATAAAGTGTCAAAACCAGAAATGCAAAACAGGCCATGGAGAAACGGGAGCCTGGCTATGCTGATGGGCGGGATGTAAATTGCCAACAGCCACTCTGGAGAAGTGCACGGTGTGTCCTGAAACATCGAAAAAAATCAGCTTAGGGAGCATAGGGCACTTCCACTCATGGGCGTATAAATTGGGAAAACTAAAAATCAGCAAGACACAGGCACCCCAAAGTTTAGGGCTGCTCTGTTGACAAGAACCTCCACTTCGTTACACCTTAAATATCCCAGGAAAGAGAAAAATGGATAAAGAAGTTGTGGTCCTTATGTACAATGGAATATCACTCAGCCATGAAATCAACGTCATAAGGCTAGTAGCAGCAAGATGAGTGGATTTAGGTAGGACGATTCTAAGTGAAATAAGTCACACAGAAAAAGATACTTATCATAAGATATCACTTATAGAGGGAATAGAAAAACCGCTACCCTTGAACTGAATTACAAATCAGAGCAGGGTAACACGTTTAGAAAACACACTATGGCTGCTTAACGGGAAAGGTGAGGTGGGGTGATGCATAAAACAAGGGTTTCAAATTAGCTCAGATACCGTTCCATAAACCCAATAGGTAATAGACAAGACCTACTCCTTGCTCAGTGAATTGGACTCAACACCCCCTATTCACCGCCCAAGAATATATCTGACTAGTAAGAATCTTAAAACCTATGCATTGATATCTCTCTGTAAGTGAGTCCAGTGGGTGTAAAGCGGCAAAAACACAGCAGTGAAAAGCAGGTAAACCCCATTATAAAAATCAATTACTTTTAAAAACCCGTGAAACAAAGACCGTGAAAGAGAGAGAAATTCTTACAAAATTCGTTCAGGGGCTGTGATGCCACCTGGATTGACCATATCTAGACCCACAGCTGATTGAGACATAAGGGTGGACACTCTTGGGGCTGAGAGGTTTGGTGAGGTTGGGTGAGCAAACGCAGACCCTTTAAATTAATACTGCGTGGTACCCATCCCATGGGTCCCAAATCTCCAGGTTCAAGGGCATCTTCCTACATCGAAAGCATGCATGAGAAACCCAGAAGATGGTACACCATGTGATCCGGAAAGGTTTTCAAAACGCACCTCATTTCTCATCTCCTTGTGCTCGGGTTTGCCATTCCAGCCGCTTTACTAGCAATCTCCCTCCTTGGAGAATCAGCACCTTTAACCTCCTGTTCCGTACAGGTTGCAATTTGTCCTGAGGATGAACGGGAAGAGGGGGAACCAATGAGAGACTAGCTCTAGGTGTTGGGACAGGCACAGGTCACTCTATTTTCCCATCAGGAAGTAGAATTAACCACAGGCTCAGCCTGCCGCCCGGGACCAGAATAGGGCCTGAAGCAATCCTGCGCTTTTGCGGCCAGCTCCCAAGAAAGCGAGTTGACAAATGGAGCTCAGGGGCACTGCAATTCACAAACCTGCAGACTTATAAATGATGACTCTCGTCCACAAATATATTGAGGGAAGGCAACGAAGAGGATTGGAAAGCAAGGCAGAATTGCAGGAAACAGATTTCAGGAGGGAGATTCGAATCGCCTTTAAAGCACAGGAAAAGCGGCAAAACCTCGACAATGATGCCCTTGGCCAAAAAGGGCGTATGCGTTTTTTGCTGAATATATTCAGGAAAAAACGCATACGCCCTTTTTGGCCAACCAAGCAACCTGGAAAGGCAAATCAGCGCTACAAAGAAGTCTCGCTTCCCATCGGTCAAAAGGGCCATGCTGAATAAAGTGTCAAAACCAGAAATGCAAAACAGGCCATGGAGAAACGGGAGCCTGGCTATGCTGATGGGCGGGATGTAAATTGCCAACAGCCACTCTGGAGAAGTGCACGGTGTGTCCTGAAACATCGAAAAAAATCAGCTTAGGGAGCATAGGGCACTTCCACTCATGGGCGTATAAATTGGGAAAACTAAAAATCAGCAAGACACAGGCACCCCAAAGTTTAGGGCTGCTCTGTTGACAAGAACCTCCACTTCGTTACACCTTAAATATCCCAGGAAAGAGAAAAATGGATAAAGAAGTTGTGGTCCTTATGTACAATGGAATATCACTCAGCCATGAAATCAACGTCATAAGGCTAGTAGCAGCAAGATGAGTGGATTTAGGTAGGACGATTCTAAGTGAAATAAGTCACACAGAAAAAGATACTTATCATAAGATATCACTTATAGAGGGAATAGAAAAACCGCTACCCTTGAACTGAATTACAAATCAGAGCAGGGTAACACGTTTAGAAAACACACTATGGCTGCTTAACGGGAAAGGTGAGGTGGGGTGATGCATAAAACAAGGGTTTCAAATTAGCTCAGATACCGTTCCATAAACCCAATAGGTAATAGACAAGACCTACTCCTTGCTCAGTGAATTGGACTCAACACCCCCTATTCACCGCCCAAGAATATATCTGACTAGTAAGAATCTTAAAACCTATGCATTGATATCTCTCTGTAAGTGAGTCCAGTGGGTGTAAAGCGGCAAAAACACAGCAGTGAAAAGCAGGTAAACCCCATTATAAAAATCAATTACTTTTAAAAACCCGTGAAACAAAGACCGTGAAAGAGAGAGAAATTCTTACAAAATTCGTTCAGGGGCTGTGATGCCACCTGGATTGACCATATCTAGACCCACAGCTGATTGAGACATAAGGGTGGACACTCTTGGGGCTGAGAGGTTTGGTGAGGTTGGGTGAGCAAACGCAGACCCTTTAAATTAATACTGCGTGGTACCCATCCCATGGGTCCCAAATCTCCAGGTTCAAGGGCATCTTCCTACATCGAAAGCATGCATGAGAAACCCAGAAGATGGTACACCATGTGATCCGGAAAGGTTTTCAAAACGCACCTCATTTCTCATCTCCTTGTGCTCGGGTTTGCCATTCCAGCCGCTTTACTAGCAATCTCCCTCCTTGGAGAATCAGCACCTTTAACCTCCTGTTCCGTACAGGTTGCAATTTGTCCTGAGGATGAACGGGAAGAGGGGGAACCAATGAGAGACTAGCTCTAGGTGTTGGGACAGGCACAGGTCACTCTATTTTCCCATCAGGAAGAAGAATTAACCACAGGCTCAGCCTGCCGCCCGGGACCAGAATAGGGCCTGAAGCAATCCTGCGCTTTTGCGGCCAGCTCCCAAGAAAGCGAGTTGACAAATGGAGCTCAGGGGCACTGCAATTCACAAACCTGCAGACTTATAAATGATGACTCTCGTCCACAAATATATTGAGGGAAGGCAACGAAGAGGATTGGAAAGCAAGGCAGAATTGCAGGAAACAGATTTCAGGAGAGAGATTCGAATCGCCTTTAAAGCACAGGAAAAGCGGCAAAACCTCGACAATGATGCCCTTGGCCAAAAAGGGCGTATGCGTTTTTTGCTGAATATATTCAGGAAAAAACGCATACGCCCTTTTTGGCCAACCAAGCAACCTGGAAAGGCAAATCAGCGCTACAAAGAAGTCTCGCTTCCCATCGGTCAAAAGGGCCATGCTGAATAAAGTGTCAAAACCAGAAATGCAAAACAGGCCATGGAGAAACGGGAGCCTGGCTATGCTGATGGGCGGGATGTAAATTGCCAACAGCCACTCTGGAGAAGTGCACGGTGTGTCCTGAAACATCGAAAAAAATCAGCTTAGGGAGCATAGGGCACTTCCACTCATGGGCGTATAAATTGGGAAAACTAAAAATCAGCAAGACACAGGCACCCCAAAGTTTAGGGCTGCTCTGTTGACAAGAACCTCCACTTCGTTACACCTTAAATATCCCAGGAAAGAGAAAAATGGATAAAGAAGTTGTGGTCCTTATGTACAATGGAATATCACTCAGCCATGAAATCAACGTCATAAGGCTAGTAGCAGCAAGATGAGTGGATTTAGGTAGGACGATTCTAAGTGAAATAAGTCACACAGAAAAAGATACTTATCATAAGATATCACTTATAGAGGGAATAGAAAAACCGCTACCCTTGAACTGAATTACAAATCAGAGCAGGGTAACACGTTTAGAAAACACACTATGGCTGCTTAACGGGAAAGGTGAGGTGGGGTGATGCATAAAACAAGGGTTTCAAATTAGCTCAGATACCGTTCCATAAACCCAATAGGTAATAGACAAGACCTACTCCTTGCTCAGTGAATTGGACTCAACACCCCCTATTCACCGCCCAAGAATATATCTGACTAGTAAGAATCTTAAAACCTATGCATTGATATCTCTCTGTAAGTGAGTCCAGTGGGTGTAAAGCGGCAAAAACACAGCAGTGAAAAGCAGGTAAACCCCATTATAAAAATCAATTACTTTTAAAAACCCGTGAAACAAAGACCGTGAAAGAGAGAGAAATTCTTACAAAATTCGTTCAGGGGCTGTGATGCCACCTGGATTGACCATATCTAGACCCACAGCTGATTGAGACATAAGGGTGGACACTCTTGGGGCTGAGAGGTTTGGTGAGGTTGGGTGAGCAAACGCAGACCCTTTAAATTAATACTGCGTGGTACCCATCCCATGGGTCCCAAATCTCCAGGTTCAAGGGCATCTTCCTACATCGAAAGCATGCATGAGAAACCCAGAAGATGGTACACCATGTGATCCGGAAAGGTTTTCAAAACGCACCTCATTTCTCATCTCCTTGTGCTCGGGTTTGCCATTCCAGCCGCTTTACTAGCAATCTCCCTCCTTGGAGAATCAGCACCTTTAACCTCCTGTTCCGTACAGGTTGCAATTTGTCCTGAGGATGAACGGGAAGAGGGGGAACCAATGAGAGACTAGCTCTAGGTGTTGGGACAGGCACAGGTCACTCTATTTTCCCATCAGGAAGAAGAATTAACCACAGGCTCAGCCTGCCGCCCGGGACCAGAATAGGGCCTGAAGCAATCCTGCGCTTTTGCGGCCAGCTCCCAAGAAAGCGAGTTGACAAATGGAGCTCAGGGGCACTGCAATTCACAAACCTGCAGACTTATAAATGATGACTCTCGTCCACAAATATATTGAGGGAAGGCAACGAAGAGGATTGGAAAGCAAGGCAGAATTGCAGGAAACAGATTTCAGGAGAGAGATTCGAATCGCCTTTAAAGCACAGGAAAAGCGGCAAAACCTCGACAATGATGCCCTTGGCCAAAAAGGGCGTATGCGTTTTTTGCTGAATATATTCAGGAAAAAACGCATACGCCCTTTTTGGCCAACCAAGCAACCTGGAAAGGCAAATCAGCGCTACAAAGAAGTCTCGCTTCCCATCGGTCAAAAGGGCCATGCTGAATAAAGTGTCAAAACCAGAAATGCAAAACAGGCCATGGAGAAACGGGAGCCTGGCTACGCTGATGGGCGGGATGTAAATTGCCAACAGCCACTCTGGAGAAGTGCACGGTGTGTCCTGAAACATCGAAAAAAATCAGCTTAGGGAGCATAGGGCACTTCCACTCATGGGCGTATAAATTGGGAAAACTAAAAATCAGCAAGACACAGGCACCCCAAACTTTAGGGCTGCTCTGTTGACAAGAACCTCCACTTCGTTACACCTTAAATATCACAGGAAAGAGAAAAATGGATAAAGAAGTTGTGGTCCTTATGTACAATGGAATATCACTCAGCCATGGAATCAACGTCATAAGGCTAGTAGCAGCAAGATGAGTGGATTTAGGTAGGACGATTCTAAGTGAAATAAGTCACACAGAAAAAGATACTTATCATAAGATATCACTTATAGAGGGAATATAAAAACCGCTACCCTTGAACTGAATTACAAATCAGAGCAGGGTCACACGTTTAGAAAACACACTATGGCTGCTTAACGGGAAAGGTGAGGTGGGGTGATGCATAAAACAAGGGTTTCAAATTAGCTCAGATACCGTTCCATAAACCCAATAGGTAATAGACAAGACCTACTCCTTGCTCAGTGAATTGGACTCAACACCCCCTATTCACCGCCCAAGAATATATCTGACTAGTAAGAATCTTAAAACCTATGCATTGATATCTCTCTGTAAGTGAGTCCAGTGGGTGTAAAGCGGCAAAAACACAGCAGTGAAAAGCAGGTAAACCCCATTATAAAAATCAATTAGTTTTAAAAACCCGTGAAACAAAGACAGTGAAAGAGAGAGAAATTCTTACGAAATTCGTTCAGGGGCTGTGATGCCACCTGGATTGACCATATCTAGACCCACAGTTGCTTGAGACATAAGGGTGGACACTCTTGGGGCTGAGAGGTTTGGTGAGGTTGGGTGAGCAAACGCAGACCCTTTAAAGTAATACTGCGTGGTACCCATCCCATGGGTCCCAAATCTCCAGGTTCAAGGGCATCTTCCTACATCGAAAGCATGTATGAGAAACCCAGAAGATGGTACACCGTGTGATCCGGAAAGGTTTTCAAAACGCACCTCATTTCTCATCTCCTTGTGCTCGGGTTTGCCATTCCAGCCGCTTTACTAGCAATCTCCCTCCTTGGAGAATCAGCACCTTTAACCTCCTGTTCCGTACAGGTTGCAATTTGTCCTGAGGATGAACGGGAAGAGGGGGAACCAATGAGAGACTAGCTCTAGGTGTTGGGACTGGCACAGGTCACTCTATTTTCCCATCAGGAAGAAGAATTAACCACAGGCTCAGCCTGCCGCCCGGGACCAGAATAGGGCCTGAAGCAATCCTGCGCTTTTGCGGCCAGCTCCCAAGAAAGCGAGTTGACAAATGGAGCTCAGGGGCACTGCAATTCACAAACCTGCAGACTTATAAATGATGACTCTCGTCCACAAATATATTGAGGGAAGGCAACGAAGAGGATTGGAAAGCAAGGCAGAATTGCAGGAAACAGATTTCAGGAGGGAGATTCGAATCGCCTTTAAAGCACAGGAAAAGCGGCAAAACCTCGACAATGATGCCCTTGGCCAAAAAGGGCGTATGCGTTTTTTGCTGAATATATTCAGGAAAAAACGCATACGCCCTTTTTGGCCAACCAAGCAACCTGGAAAGGCAAATCAGCGCTACAAAGAAGTCTCGCTTCCCATCGGTCAAAAGGGCCATGCTGAATAAAGTGTCAAAACCAGAAATGCAAAACAGGCCATGGAGAAACGGGAGCCTGGCTACGCTGATGGGCGGGATGTAAATTGCCAACAGCCACTCTGGAGAAGTGCACGGTGTGTCCTGAAACATCGAAAAAAATCAGCTTAGGGAGCATAGGGCACTTCCACTCATGGGCGTATAAGTTGGGAAAACTAAAAATCAGCAAGACACAGGCACCCCAAAGTTTAGGGCTGCTCTGTTGACAAGAACCTCCACTTCGTTACACCTTAAATATCCCAGGAAAGGGAAAAATGGATAAAGAAGTTGTGGTCCTTATGTACAATGGAATATCACTCAGCCATGAAATCAACGTCATAAGGCTAGTAGCAGCAAGATGAGTGGATTTAGGTAGGACGATTCTAAGTGAAATAAGTCACACAGAAAAAGATACTTATCATAAGATATCACTTATAGAGGGAATATAAAAACCGCTACCCTTGAACTGAATTACAAATCAGAGCAGGGTCACACGTTTAGAAAACACAGTATGGCTGCTTAACGGGAAAGGTGAGGTGGGGTGATGCATAAAACAAGGGTTTCAAATTAGCTCAGATACCGTTCCATAAACCCAATAGGTAATAGACAAGACCTACTCCTTGCTCAGTGAATTGGACTCAACACCCCCTATTCACCGCCCAAGAATATATCTGACTAGTAAGAATCTTAAAACCTATGCATTGATATCTCTCTGTAAGTGAGTCCAGTGGGTGTAAAGCGGCAAAAACACAGCAGTGAAAAGCAGGTAAACGCCATTATAAAAATCAATTACTTTTAAAAACCCGTGAAACAAAGACAGTGAAAGAGAGAGAAATTCTTACAAAATTCGTTCAGGGGTTGTGATGCCACCTGGATTGACCATATCTAGACCCACAGTTGATTGAGACATAAGGGTGGACACTCTTGGGGCTGAGAGGTTTGGTGAGGTTGGGTGAGCAAACGCAGACCCTTTAAAGTAATACTGCGTGGTACCCATCCCATGGGTCCCAAATCTCCAGGTTCAAGGGCATCTTCCTACATCGAAAGCATGCATGAGAAACCCAGAAGATGGTACACCGTGTGATCCGGAAAGGTTTTCAAAACGCACCTCATTTCTCATCTCCTTGTGCTCGGGTTTGCCATTCCAGCCGCTTTACTAGCAATCTCCCTCCTTGGAGAATCAGCACCTTTAACCTCCTGTTCCGTACAGGTTGCAATTTGTCCTGAGGATGAACGGGAAGAGGGGGAACCAATGAGAGACTAGCTCTAGGTGTTGGGACAGGCACAGGTCACTCTATTTTCCCATCAGGAAGAAGAATTAACCACAGGCTCAGCCTGCCGCCCGGGACCAGAATAGGGCCTGAAGCAATCCTGCGCTTTTGCGGCCAGCTCCCAAGAAAGCGAGTTGACAAATGGAGCTCAGGGGCACTGCAATTCACAAACCTGCAGACTTATAAATCATGACTCTCGTCCACAAATATATTGAGGGAAGGCAACGAAGAGGATTGGAAAGCAAGGCAGAATTGCAGGAAACAGATTTCAGGAGGGAGATTCGAATCGCCTTTAAAGCACAGGAAAAGCGGCAAAACCTCGACAATGATGCCCTTGGCCAAAAAGGGCGTATGCGTTTTTTGCTGAATATATTCAGGAAAAAACGCATACGCCCTTTTTGGCCAACCAAGCAACCTGGAAAGGCAAATCAGCGCTACAAAGAAGTCTCGCTTCCCATCGGTCAAAAGGGCCATGCTGCATAAAGTGTCAAAACCAGAAATGCAAAACAGGCCATGGAGAAACGGGAGCCTGGCTATGCTGATGGGCGGGATGTAAATTGCCAACAGCCACTCTGGAGAAGTGCACGGTGTGTCCTGAAACATCGAAAAAAATCAGCTTAGGGAGCATAGGGCACTTCCACTCATGGGCGTATAAATTGGGAAAACTAAAAATCAGCAAGACACAGGCACCCCAAAGTTTAGGGCTGCTCTGTTGACAAGAACCTCCACTTCGTTACACCTTAAATATCCCAGGAAAGAGAAAAATGGATAAAGAAGTTGTGGTCCTTATGTACAATGGAATATCACTCAGCCATGAAATCAACGTCATAAGGCTAGTAGCAGCAAGATGAGTGGATTTAGGTAGGACGATTCTAAGTGAAATAAGTCACACAGAAAAAGATACTTATCATAAGATATCACTTATAGAGGGAATAGAAAAACCGCTACCCTTGAACTGAATTACAAATCAGAGCAGGGTCACACGTTTAGAAAACACACTATGGCTGCTTAACGGGAAAGGTGAGGTGGGGTGATGCATAAAACAAGGGTTTCAAATTAGCTCAGATACCGTTCCATAAACCCAATAGGTAATAGACAAGACCTACTCCTTGCTCAGTGAATTGGACTCAACACCCCCTATTCACCGCCCAAGAATATATCTGACTAGTAAGAATCTTAAAACCTATGCATTGATATCTCTCTGTAAGTGAGTCCAGTGGGTGTAAAGCGGCAAAAACACAGCAGTGAAAAGCAGGTAAACCCCATTATAAAAATCAATTACTTTTAAAAACCCGTGAAACAAAGACAGTGAAAGAGAGAGAAATTCTTACAAAATTCGTTCAGGGGCTGTGATGCCACCTGGATTGACCATATCTAGACCCACACCTGATTGAGACATAAGGGTGGACACTCTTGGGGCTGAGAGGTTTGGTGAGGTTGGGTGAGCAAACGCAGACCCTTTAAAGTAATACTGCGTGGTACCCATCCCATGGGTCCCAAATCTCCAGGTTCAAGGGCATCTTCCTACATCGAAAGCATGCATGAGAAACCCAGAAGATGGTACACCGTGTGATCCGGAAAGGTTTTCCAAACGCACCTCATTTCTCATCTCCTTGTGCTCGGGTTTGCCATTCCAGCCGCTTTACTAGCAATCTCCCTCCTTGGAGAATCAGCACCTTTAACCTCCTGTTCCATACAGGTTGCAATTTGTCCTGAGGATGAACGGGAAGAGGGGGAACCAATGAGAGACTAGCTCTAGGTGTTGGGACAGGCACAGGTCACTCTATTTTCCCATCAGGAAGAAGAATTAACCACAGGCTCAGCCTGCCGCCCGGGACCAGAATAGGTCCTGAAGCAATCCTGCGCTTTTGCGGCCAGCTCCCAAGAAAGCGAGTTGACAAATGGAGCTCAGGGGCACTGCAATTCACAAACCTGCAGACTTATAAATGATGACTCTCGTCCACAAATATATTGAGGGAAGGCAACGAAGAGGATTGGAAAGCAAGGCAGAATTGCAGGAAACAGATTTCAGGAGGGAGATTCGAATCGCCTTTAAAGCACAGGAAAAGCGGCAAAACCTCGACAATGATGCCCTTGGCCAAAAAGGGCGTATGCGTTTTTTGCTGAATATATTCAGGAAAAAACGCATACGCCCTTTTTGGCCAACCAAGCAACCTGGAAAGGCAAATCAGCGCTACAAAGAAGTCTCGCTTCCCATCGGTCAAAAGGGCCATGCTGCATAAAGTGTCAAAACCAGAAATGCAAAACAGGCCATGGAGAAACGGGAGCCTGGCTATGCTGATGGGCGGGATGTAAATTGCCAACAGCCACTCTGGAGAAGTGCACGGTGTGTCCTGAAACATCGAAAAAAATCAGCTTAGGGAGCATAGGGCACTTCCACTCATGGGCGTATAAATTGGGAAAACTAAAAATCAGCAAGACACAGGCACCCCAAAGTTTAGGGCTGCTCTGTTGACAAGAACCTCCACTTCGTTACACCTTAAATATCCCAGGAAAGAGAAAAATGGATAAAGAAGTTGTGGTCCTTATGTACAATGGAATATCACTCAGCCATGAAATCAACGTCATAAGGCTAGTAGCAGCAAGATGAGTGGATTTAGGTAGGACGATTCTAAGTGAAATAAGTCACACAGAAAAAGATACTTATCATAAGATATCACTTATAGAGGGAATATAAAAACCGCTACCCTTGAACAGAATTACAAATCAGAGCAGGGTAACACGTTTAGAAAACACACTATGGCTGCTTAACGGGAAAGGTGAGGTGGGGTGATGCATAAAACAAGGGTTTCAAATTAGCTCAGATACCGTTCCATAAACCCAATAGGTAATAGACAAGACCTACTCCTTGCTCAGTGAATTGGACTCAACACCCCCTATTCACCGCCCAAGAATATATCTGACTAGTAAGAATCTTAAAACCTATGCATTGATATCTCTCTGTAAGTGAGTCCAGTGGGTGTAAAGCGGCAAAAACACAGCAGTGAAAAGCAGGTAAACCCCATTATAAAAATCAATTACTTTTAAAAACCCGTGAAACAAAGACCGTGAAAGAGAGAGAAATTCTTACAAAATTCGTTCAGGGGCTGTGATGCCACCTGGATTGACCATATCTAGACCCACAGCTGATTGAGACATAAGGGTGGACACTCTTGGGGCTGAGAGGTTTGGTGAGGTTGGGTGAGCAAACGCAGACCCTTTAAATTAATACTGCGTGGTACCCATCCCATGGGTCCCAAATCTCCAGGTTCAAGGGCATCTTCCTACATCGAAAGCATGCATGAGAAACCCAGAAGATGGTACACCGTGTGATCCGGAAAGGTTTTCAAAACGCACCTCATTTCTCATCTCCTTGTGCTCGGGTTTGCCATTCCAGCCGCTTTACTAGCAATCTCCCTCCTTGGAGAATCAGCACCTTTAACCTCCTGTTCCGTACAGGTTGCAATTTGTCCTGAGGATGAACGGGAAGAGGGGGAACCAATGAGAGACTAGCTCTAGGTGTTGGGACAGGCACAGGTCACTCTATTTTCCCATCAGGAAGAAGAATTAACCACAGGCTCAGCCTGCCGCCCGGGACCAGAATAGGGCCTGAAGCAATCCTGCGCTTTTGCGGCCAGCTCCCAAGAAAGCGAGTTGACAAATGGAGCTCAGGGGCACTGCAATTCACAAACCTGCAGACTTAGAAATGATGACTCTCGTCCACAAATATATTGAGGGAAGGCAACGAAGAGGATTGGAAAGCAAGGCAGAATTGCAGGAAACAGATTTCAGGAGAGAGATTCGAATCGCCTTTAAAGCACAGGAAAAGCGGCAAAACCTCGACAATGATGCCCTTGGCCAAAAAGGGCGTATGCGTTTTTTGCTGAATATATTCAGGAAAAAACGCATACGCCCTTTTTGGCCAACCAAGCAACCTGGAAAGGCAAATCAGCGCTACAAAGAAGTCTCGCTTCCCATCGGTCAAAAGGGCCATGCTGAATAAAGTGTCAAAACCAGAAATGCAAAACAGGCCATGGAGAAACGGGAGCCTGGCTACGCTGATGGGCGGGATGTAAATTGCCAACAGCCACTCTGGAGAAGTGCACGGTGTGTCCTGAAACATCGAAAAAAATCAGCTTAGGGAGCATAGGGCACTTCCACTCATGGGCGTATAAATTGGGAAAACTAAAAATCAGCAAGACACAGGCACCCCAAACTTTAGGGCTGCTCTGTTGACAAGAACCTCCACTTCGTTACACCTTAAATATCACAGGAAAGAGAAAAATGGATAAAGAAGTTGTGGTCCTTATGTACAATGGAATATCACTCAGCCATGGAATCAACGTCATAAGGCTAGTAGCAGCAAGATGAGTGGATTTAGGTAGGACGATTCTAAGTGAAATAAGTCACACAGAAAAAGATACTTATCATAAGATATCACTTATAGAGGGAATATAAAAACCGCTACCCTTGAACTGAATTACAAATCAGAGCAGGGTCACACGTTTAGAAAACACACTATGGCTGCTTAACGGGAAAGGTGAGGTGGGGTGATGCATAAAACAAGGGTTTCAAATTAGCTCAGATACCGTTCCATAAACCCAATAGGTAATAGACAAGACCTACTCCTTGCTCAGTGAATTGGACTCAACACCCCCTATTCACCGCCCAAGAATATATCTGACTAGTAAGAATCTTAAAACCTATGCATTGATATCTCTCTGTAAGTGAGTCCAGTGGGTGTAAAGCGGCAAAAACACAGCAGTGAAAAGCAGGTAAACCCCATTATAAAAATCAATTAGTTTTAAAAACCCGTGAAACAAAGACAGTGAAAGAGAGAGAAATTCTTACAAAATTCGTTCAGGGGCTGTGATGCCACCTGGATTGACCATATCTAGACCCACAGTTGCTTGAGACATAAGGGTGGACACTCTTGGGGCTGAGAGGTTTGGTGAGGTTGGGTGAGCAAACGCAGACCCTTTAAAGTAATACTGCGTGGTACCCATCCCATGGGTCCCAAATCTCCAGGTTCAAGGGCATCTTCCTACATCGAAAGCATGCATGAGAAACCCAGAAGATGGTACACCGTGTGATCCGGAAAGGTTTTCAAAACGCACCTCATTTCTCATCTCCTTGTGCTCGGGTTTGCCATTCCAGCCGCTTTACTAGCAATCTCCCTCCTTGGAGAATCAGCACCTTTAACCTCCTGTTCCGTACAGGTTGCAATTTGTCCTGAGGATGAACGGGAAGAGGGGGAACCAATGAGAGACTAGCTCTATGTGTTGGGACTGGCACAGGTCACTCTATTTTCCCATCAGGAAGAAGAATTAACCACAGGCTCAGCCTGCCGCCCGGGACCAGAATAGGGCCTGAAGCAATCCTGCGCTTTTGCGGCCAGCTCCCAAGAAAGCGAGTTGACAAATGGAGCTCAGGGGCACTGCAATTCACAAACCTGCAGACTTATAAATGATGACTCTCGTCCACAAATATATTGAGGGAAGGCAACGAAGAATATTGGAAAGCAAGGCAGAATTGCAGGAAACAGATTTCAGGAGGGAGATTCGAATCGCCTTTAAAGCACAGGAAAAGCGGCAAAACCTCGACAATGATGCCCTTGGCCAAAAAGGGCGTATGCGTTTTTTCCTGAATATATTCAGGAAAAAACGCATACGCCCTTTTTGGCCAACCAAGCAACCTGGAAAGGCAAATCAGCGCTACAAAGAAGTCTCGCTTCCCATCGGTCAAAAGGGCCATGCTGAATAAAGTGTCAAAACCAGAAATGCAAAAGAGGCCATGGAGAAACGGGAGCCTGGCTACGCTGATGGGCGGGATGTAAATTGCCAACAGCCACTCTGGAGAAGTGCACGGTGTGTCCTGAAACATCGAAAAAAATCAGCTTAGGGAGCATAGGGCACTTCCACTCATGGGCGTATAAGTTGGGAAAACTAAAAATCAGCAAGACACAGGCACCCCAAAGTTTAGGGCTGCTCTGTTGACAAGAACCTCCACTTCGTTACACCTTAAATATCCCAGGAAAGGGAAAAATGGATAAAGAAGTTGTGGTCCTTATGTACAACGGAATATCACTCAGCCATGAAATCAACGTCATAAGGCTAGTAGCAGCAAGATGAGTGGATTTAGGTAGGACGATTCTAAGTGAAATAAGTCACACAGAAAAAGATACTTATCATAAGATATCACTTATAGAGGGAATATAAAAACCGCTACCCTTGAACTGAATTACAAATCAGAGCAGGGTCACACGTTTAGAAAACACACTATGGCTGCTTAACGGGAAAGGTGAGGTGGGGTGATGCATAAAACAAGGGTTTCAAATTAGCTCAGATACCGTTCCATAAACCCAATAGGTAATAGACAAGACCTACTCCTTGCTCAGTGAATTGGACTCAACACACCCTATTCACCGCCCAAGAATATATCTGACTAGTAAGAATCTTAAAACCTATGCATTGATATCTCTCTGTAAGTGAGTCCAGTGGGTGTAAAGCGGCAAAAACACAGCAGTGAAAAGCAGGTAAACCCCATTATAAAAATCAATTACTTTTAAAAACCCGTGAAACAAAGACAGTGAAAGAGAGAGAAATTCTTACAAAATTCGTTCAGGGGCTGTGATGCCACCTGGATTGACCATATCTAGACCCACAGCTGATTGAGACATAAGGGTGGACACTCTTGGGGCTGAGAGGTTTGGTGAGGTTGGGTGAGCAAACGCAGACCCTTTAAAGTAATACTGCGTGGTACCCATCCCATGGGTCCCAAATCTCCAGGTTCAAGGGCATCTTCCTACATCGAAAGCATGCATGAGAAACCCAGAAGATGGTACACCGTGTGATCCGGAAAGGTTTTCAAAACGCACCTCATTTCTCATCTCCTTGTGCTCGGGTTTGCCATTCCAGCCACTTTACTAGCAATCTCCCTCCTTGGAGAATCAGCACCTTTAACCTCCTGTTCCGTACAGGTTGCAATTTGTCCTGAGGATGAACGGGAAGAAGGGGAACCAATGAGAGACTAGCTCTAGGTGTTGGGACAGGCACAGGTCACTCTATTTTCCCATCAGGAAGAAGAATTAACCACAGGCTCAGCCTGCCGCCCGGGACCAGAATAGGGCCGGAAGCAATCCTGCGCTTTTGCGGCCAGCTCCCAAGAAAGCGAGTTGACAAATGGAGCTCAGGGGCACTGCAATTCACAAACCTGCAGACTTATAAATCATGACTCTCGTCCACAAATATATTGAGGGAAGGCAACGAAGAGGATTGGAAAGCAAGGCAGAATTGCAGGAAACAGATTTCAGGAGGGAGATTCGAATCGCCTTTAAAGCACAGGAAAAGCGGCAAAACCTCGACAATGATGCCCTTGGCCAAAAAGGGCGTATGCGTTTTTTCCTGAATATATTCAGGAAAAAACGCATACGCCCTTTTTGGCCAACCAAGCAACCTGGAAAGGCAAATCAGCGCTACAAAGAAGTCTCGCTTCCCATCGGTCAAAAGGGCCATGCTGAATAAAGTGTCAAAACCAGAAATGCAAAACAGGCCATGGAGAAACGGGAGCCTGGCTACGCTGATGGGCGGGATGTAAATTGCCAACAGCCACTCTGGAGAAGTGCACGGTGTGTCCTGAAACATCGAAAAAAATCAGCTTAGGGAGCATAGGGCACTTCCACTCATGGGCGTATAAATTGGGAAAACTAAAAATCAGCAAGACACAGGCACCCCAAAGTTTAGGGCTGCTCTGTTGACAAGAACCTCCACTTCGTTACACCTTAAATATCCCAGGAAAGAGAAAAATGGATAAAGAAGTTGTGGTCCTTATGTACAATGGAATATCACTCAGCCATGAAATCAACGTCATAAGGCTAGTAGCAGCAAGATGAGTGGATTTAGGTAGGACGATTCTAAGTGAAATAAGTCACACAGAAAAAGATACTTATCATAAGATATCACTTATAGAGGGAATATAAAAACCGCTACCCTTGAACTGAATTACAAATCAGAGCAGGGTAACACGTTTAGAAAACACACTATGGCTGCTTAACGGGAAAGGTGAGGTGGGGTGATGCATAAAACAAGGGTTTCAAATTAGCTCAGATACCGTTCCATAAACCCAATAGGTAATAGACAAGACCTACTCCTTGCTCAGTGAATTGGACTCAACACCCCCTATTCACCGCCCAAGAATATATCTGACTAGTAAGAATCTTAAAACCTATGCATTGATATCTCTCTGTAAGTGAGTCCAGTGGATGTAAAGCGGCAAAAACACAGCAGTGAAAAGCAGGTAAACCCCATTATAAAAATCAATTACTTTTAAAAACCCGTGAAACAAAGACCGTGAAAGAGAGAGAAATTCTTACAAAATTCGTTCAGGGGCTGTGATGCCACCTGGATTGACCATATCTAGACCCACAGCTGATTGAGACATAAGGGTGGACACTCTTGGGGCTGAGAGGTTTGGTGAGGTTGGGTGAGCAAACGCAGACCCTTTAAATTAATACTGCGTGGTACCCATCCCATGGGTCCCAAATCTCCAGGTTCAAGGGCATCTTCCTACATCGAAAGCATGCATGAGAAACCCAGAAGATGGTACACCGTGTGATCCGGAAAGGTTTTCAAAACGCACCTCATTTCTCATCTCCTTGTGCTCGGGTTTGCCATTCCAGCCGCTTTACTAGCAATCTCCCTCCTTGGAGAATCAGCACCTTTAACCTCCTGTTCCGTACAGGTTGCAATTTGTCCTGAGGATGAACGGGAAGAGGGGGAACCAATGAGAGACTAGCTCTAGGTGTTGGGACAGGCACAGGTCACTCTATTTTCCCATCAGGAAGAAGAATTAACCACAGGCTCAGCCTGCCGCCCGGGACCAGAATAGGGCCTGAAGCAATCCTGCGCTTTTGCGGCCAGCTCCCAAGAAAGCGAGTTGACAAATGGAGCTCAGGGGCACTGCAATTCACAAACCTGCAGACTTATAAATGATGACTCTCGTCCACAAATATATTGAGGGAAGGCAACGAAGAGGATTGGAAAGCAAGGCAGAATTGCAGGAAACAGATTTCAGGAGAGAGATTCGAATCGCCTTTAAAGCACAGGAAAAGCGGCAAAACCTCGACAATGATGCCCTTGGCCAAAAAGGGCGTATGCGTTTTTTGCTGAATATATTCAGGAAAAAACGCATACGCCCTTTTTGGCCAACCAAGCAACCTGGAAAGGCAAATCAGCGCTACAAAGAAGTCTCGCTTCCCATCGGTCAAAAGGGCCATGCTGAATAAAGTGTCAAAACCAGAAATGCAAAACAGGCCATGGAGAAACGGGAGCCTGGCTACGCTGATGGGCGGGATGTAAATTGCCAACAGCCACTCTGGAGAAGTGCACGGTGTGTCCTGAAACATCGAAAAAAATCAGCTTAGGGAGCATAGGGCACTTCCACTCATGGGCGTATAAATTGGGAAAACTAAAAATCAGCAAGACACAGGCAACCCAAACTTTAGGGCTGCTCTGTTGACAAGAACCTCCACTTCGTTACACCTTAAATATCACAGGAAAGAGAAAAATGGATAAAGAAGTTGTGGTCCTTATGTACAATGGAATATCACTCAGCCATGGAATCAACGTCATAAGGCTAGTAGCAGCAAGATGAGTGGATTTAGGTAGGACGATTCTAAGTGAAATAAGTCACACAGAAAAAGATACTTATCATAAGATATCACTTATAGAGGGAATATAAAAACCGCTACCCTTGAACTGAATTACAAATCAGAGCAGGGTCACACGTTTAGAAAACACACTATGGCTGCTTAACGGGAAAGGTGAGGTGGGGTGATGCATAAAACAAGGGTTTCAAATTAGCTCAGATACCGTTCCATAAACCCAATAGGTAATAGACAAGACCTACTCCTTGCTCAGTGAATTGGACTCAACACCCCCTATTCACCGCCCAAGAATATATCTGACTAGTAAGAATCTTAAAACCTATGCATTGATATCTCTCTGTAAGTGAGTCCAGTGGGTGTAAAGCGGCAAAAACACAGCAGTGAAAAGCAGGTAAACCCCATTATAAAAATCAATTAGTTTTAAAAACCCGTGAAACAAAGACAGTGAAAGAGAGAGAAATTCTTACAAAATTCGTTCAGGGGCTGTGATGCCACCTGGATTGACCATATCTAGACCCACAGTTGCTTGAGACATAAGGGTGGACACTCTTGGGGCTGAGAGGTTTGGTGAGGTTGGGTGAGCAAACGCAGACCCTTTAAAGTAATACTGCGTGGTACCCATCCCATGGGTCCCAAATCTCCAGGTTCAAGGGCATCTTCCTACATCGAAAGCATGCATGAGAAACCCAGAAGATGGTACACCGTGTGATCCGGAAAGGTTTTCAAAACGCACCTCATTTCTCATCTCCTTGTGCTCGGGTTTGCCATTCCAGCCGCTTTACTAGCAATCTCCCTCCTTGGAGAATCAGCACCTTTAACCTCCTGTTCCGTACAGGTTGCAATTTGTCCTGAGGATGAACGGGAAGAGGGGGAACCAATGAGAGACTAGCTCTATGTGTTGGGACTGGCACAGGTCACTCTATTTTCCCATCAGGAAGAAGAATTAACCACAGGCTCAGCCTGCCGCCCGGGACCAGAATAGGGCCTGAAGCAATCCTGCGCTTTTGCGGCCAGCTCCCAAGAAAGCGAGTTGACAAATGGAGCTCAGGGGCACTGCAATTCACAAACCTGCAGACTTATAAATGATGACTCTCGTCCACAAATATATTGAGGGAAGGCAACGAAGAATATTGGAAAGCAAGGCAGAATTGCAGGAAACAGATTTCAGGAGGGAGATTCGAATCGCCTTTAAAGCACAGGAAAAGCGGCAAAACCTCGACAATGATGCCCTTGGCCAAAAAGGGCGTATGCGTTTTTTCCTGAATATATTCAGGAAAAAACGCATACGCCCTTTTTGGCCAACCAAGCAACCTGGAAAGGCAAATCAGCGCTACAAAGAAGTCTCGCTTCCCATCGGTCAAAAGGGCCATGCTGAATAAAGTGTCAAAACCAGAAATGCAAAACAGGCCATGGAGAAACGGGAGCCTGGCTACGCTGATGGGCGGGATGTAAATTGCCAACAGCCACTCTGGAGAAGTGCACGGTGTGTCCTGAAACATCGAAAAAAATCAGCTTAGGGAGCATAGGGCACTTCCACTCATGGGCGTATAAGTTGGGAAAACTAAAAATCAGCAAGACACAGGCACCCCAAAGTTTAGGGCTGCTCTGTTGACAAGAACCTCCACTTCGTTACACCTTAAATATCCCAGGAAAGGGAAAAATGGATAAAGAAGTTGTGGTCCTTATGTACAATGGAATATCACTCAGCCATGAAATCAACGTCATAAGGCTAGTAGCAGCAAGATGAGTGGATTTAGGTAGGACGATTCTAAGTGAAATAAGTCACACAGAAAAAGATACTTATCATAAGATATCACTTATAGAGGGAATATAAAAACCGCTACCCTTGAACTGAATTACAAATCAGAGCAGGGTCACACGTTTAGAAAACACACTATGGCTGCTTAACGGGAAAGGTGAGGTGGGGTGATGCATAAAACAAGGGTTTCAAATTAGCTCAGATACCGTTCCATAAACCCAATAGGTAATAGACAAGACCTACTCCTTGCTCAGTGAATTGGACTCAACACACCCTATTCACCGCCCAAGAATATATCTGACTAGTAAGAATCTTAAAACCTATGCATTGATATCTCTCTGTAAGTGAGTCCAGTGGGTGTAAAGCGGCAAAAACACAGCAGTGAAAAGCAGGTAAACCCCATTATAAAAATCAATTACTTTTAAAAACCCGTGAAACAAAGACAGTGAAAGAGAGAGAAATTCTTACAAAATTCGTTCAGGGGCTGTGATGCCACCTGGATTGACCATATCTAGACCCACAGCTGATTGAGACATAAGGGTGGACACTCTTGGGGCTGAGAGGTTTGGTGAGGTTGGGTGAGCAAACGCAGACCCTTTAAAGTAATACTGCGTGGTACCCATCCCATGGGTCCCAAATCTCCAGGTTCAAGGGCATCTTCCTACATCGAAAGCATGCATGAGAAACCCAGAAGATGGTACACCGTGTGATCCGGAAAGGTTTTCAAAACGCACCTCATTTCTCATCTCCTTGTGCTCGGGTTTGCCATTCCAGCCACTTTACTAGCAATCTCCCTCCTTGGAGAATCAGCACCTTTAACCTCCTGTTCCGTACAGGTTGCAATTTGTCCTGAGGATGAACGGGAAGAAGGGGAACCAATGAGAGACTAGCTCTAGGTGTTGGGACAGGCACAGGTCACTCTATTTTCCCATCAGGAAGAAGAATTAACCACAGGCTCAGCCTGCCGCCCGGGACCAGAATAGGGCCGGAAGCAATCCTGCGCTTTTGCGGCCAGCTCCCAAGAAAGCGAGTTGACAAATGGAGCTCAGGGGCACTGCAATTCACAAACCTGCAGACTTATAAATCATGACTCTCGTCCACAAATATATTGAGGGAAGGCAACGAAGAGGATTGGAAAGCAAGGCAGAATTGCAGGAAACAGATTTCAGGAGGGAGATTCGAATCGCCTTTAAAGCACAGGAAAAGCGGCAAAACCTCGACAATGATGCCCTTGGCCAAAAAGGGCGTATGCGTTTTTTCCTGAATATATTCAGGAAAAAACGCATACGCCCTTTTTGGCCAACCAAGCAACCTGGAAAGGCAAATCAGCGCTACAAAGAAGTCTCGCTTCCCATCGGTCAAAAGGGCCATGCTGAATAAAGTGTCAAAACCAGAAATGCAAAACAGGCCATGGAGAAACGGGAGCCTGGCTACGCTGATGGGCGGGATGTAAATTGCCAACAGCCACTCTGGAGAAGTGCACGGTGTGTCCTGAAACATCGAAAAAAATCAGCTTAGGGAGCATAGGGCACTTCCACTCATGGGCGTATAAATTGGGAAAACTAAAAATCAGCAAGACACAGGCACCCCAAAGTTTAGGGCTGCTCTGTTGACAAGAACCTCCACTTCGTTACACCTTAAATATCCCAGGAAAGAGAAAAATGGATAAAGAAGTTGTGGTCCTTATGTACAATGGAATATCACTCAGCCATGAAATCAACGTCATAAGGCTAGTAGCAACAAGATGAGCGGATTTAGGTAGGACGATTCTAAGTGAAATAAGTCACACAGAAAAAGATACTTATCATAAGATATCACTTAGAGAGGGAATATAAAAACCGCTACCCTTGAACTGAATTACAAATCAGAGCAGGGTCACACGTTTAGAAAACACACTATGGCTGCTTAACGGGAAAGGTGAGGTGGGGTGATGCATAAAACAAGGGTTTCAAATTAGCTCAGATACCGTTCCATAAACCCAATAGGTAATAGACAAGACCTACTCCTTGCTCAGTGAATTGGACTCAACACCCCCTATTCACCGCCCAAGAATATATCTGACTAGTAAGAATCTTAAAACCTATGCATTGATATCTCTCTGTAAGTGAGTCCAGTGGGTGTAAAGCGGCAAAAACACAGCAGTGAAAAGCAGGTAAACCCCATTATAAAAATCAATTACTTTTAAAAACCCGTGAAACAAAGACAGTGAAAGAGAGAGAAATTCTTACAAAATTCGTTCAGGGGCTGTGATGCCACCTGGATTGACCATATCTAGACCCACACCTGATTGAGACATAAGGGTGGACACTCTTGGGGCTGAGAGGTTTGGTGAGGTTGGGTGAGCAAACGCAGACCCTTTAAAGTAATACTGCGTGGTACCCATCCCATGGGTCCCAAATCTCCAGGTTCAAGGGCATCTTCCTACATCGAAAGCATGCATGAGAAACCCAGAAGATGGTACACCGTGTGATCCGGAAAGGTTTTCAAAACGCACCTCATTTCTCATCTCCTTGTGCTCGGGTTTGCCATTCCAGCCGCTTTACTAGCAATCTCCCTCCTTGGAGAATCAGCACCTTTAACCTCCTGTTCCGTACAGGTTGCAATTTGTCCTGAGGATGAACGGGAAGAGGGGGAACCAATGAGAGACTAGCTCTAGGTGTTGGGACAGGCACAGGTCACTCTATTTTCCCATCAGGAAGAAGAATTAACCACAGGCTCAGCCTGCCGCCCGGGACCAGAATAGGGCCTGAAGCAATCCTGCGCTTTTGCGGCCAGCTCCCAAGAAAGCGAGTTGACAAATGGAGCTCAGGGGCACTGCAATTCACAAACCTGCAGACTTATAAATGATGACTCTCGTCCACAAATATATTGAGGGAAGGCAACGAAGAGGATTGGAAAGCAAGGCAGAATTGCAGGAAACAGATTTCAGGAGGGAGATTCGAATCGCCTTTAAAGCACAGGAAAAGCGGCAAAACCTCGACAATGATGCCCTTGGCCAAAAAGGGCGTATGCGTTTTTTGCTGAATATATTCAGGAAAAAACGCATACGCCCTTTTTGGCCAACCAAGCAACCTGGAAAGGCAAATCAGCGCTACAAAGAAGTCTCGCTTCCCATCGGTCAAAAGGGCCATGCTGAATAAAGTGTCAAAACCAGAAATGCAAAACAGGCCATGGAGAAACGGGAGCCTGGCTACGCTGATGGGCGGGATGTAAATTGCCAACAGCCACTCTGGAGAAGTGCACGGTGTGTCCTGAAACATCGAAAAAAATCAGCTTAGGGAGCATAGGGCACTTCCACTCATGGGCGTATAAATTGGGAAAACTAAAAGTCAGCAAGACACAGGTACCCCAAAGTTTAGGGCTGCTCTGTTGACAAGAACCTCCACTTCGTTACACCTTAAATATCCCAGGAAAGAGAAAAATGGATAAAGAAGTTGTGGTCCTTATGTACAATGGAATATCACTCAGCCATGAAATCAACGTCATAAGGCTAGTAGCAGCAAGATGAGTGGATTTAGGTAGGACGATTCTAAGTGAAATAAGTCACACAGAAAAAGATACTTATCATAAGATATCACTTATAGAGGGAATATAAAAACCGCTACCCTTGAACTGAATTACAAATCAGAGCAGGGTAACACGTTTAGAAAACACACTATGGCTGCTTAACGGGAAAGGTGAGGTGGGGTGATGCATAAAACAAGGGTTTCAAATTAGCTCAGATACCGTTCCATAAACCCAATAGGTAATAGACAAGACCTACTCCTTGCTCAGTGAATTGGACTCAACACCCCCTATTCACCGCCCAAGAATATATCTGACTAGTAAGAATCTTAAAACCTATGCATTGATATCTCTCTGTAAGTGAGTCCAGTGGGTGTAAAGCGGCAAAAACACAGCAGTGAAAAGCAGGTAAACCCCATTATAAAAATCAATTACTTTTAAAAACCCGTGAAACAAAGACCGTGAAAGAGAGAGAAATTCTTACAAAATTCGTTCAGGGGCTGTGATGCCACCTGGATTGACCATATCTAGACCCACAGCTGATTGAGACATAAGGGTGGACACTCTTGGGGCTGAGAGGTTTGGTGAGGTTGGGTGAGCAAACGCAGACCCTTTAAATTAATACTGCGTGGTACCCATCCCATGGGTCCCAAATCTCCAGGTTCAAGGGCATCTTCCTACATCGAAAGCATGCATGAGAAACCCAGAAGATGGTACACCGTGTGATCCGGAAAGGTTTTCAAAACGCACCTCATTTCTCATCTCCTTGTGCTCGGGTTTGCCATTCCAGCCGCTTTACTAGCAATCTCCCTCCTTGGAGAATCAGCACCTTTAACCTCCTGTTCCGTACAGGTTGCAATTTGTCCTGAGGATGAACGGGAAGAGGGGGAACCAATGAGAGACTAGCTCTAGGTGTTGGGACAGGCACAGGTCACTCTATTTTCCCATCAGGAAGAAGAATTAACCACAGGCTCAGCCTGCCGCCCGGGACCAGAATAGGGCCTGAAGCAATCCTGCGCTTTTGCGGCCAGCTCCCAAGAAAGCGAGTTGACAAATGGAGCTCAGGGGCACTGCAATTCACAAACCTGCAGACTTATAAATGATGACTCTCGTCCACAAATATATTGAGGGAAGGCAACGAAGAGGATTGGAAAGCAAGGCAGAATTGCAGGAAACAGATTTCAGGAGAGAGATTCGAATCGCCTTTAAAGCACAGGAAAAGCGGCAAAACCTCGACAATGATGCCCTTGGCCAAAAAGGGCGTATGCGTTTTTTGCTGAATATATTCAGGAAAAAACGCATACGCCCTTTTTGGCCAACCAAGCAACCTGGAAAGGCAAATCAGCGCTACAAAGAAGTCTCGCTTCCCATCGGTCAAAAGGGCCATGCTGAATAAAGTGTCAAAACCAGAAATGCAAAACAGGCCATGGAGAAACGGGAGCCTGGCTACGCTGATGGGCGGGATGTAAATTGCCAACAGCCACTCTGGAGAAGTGCACGGTGTGTCCTGAAACATCGAAAAAAATCAGCTTAGGGAGCATAGGGCACTTCCACTCATGGGCGTATAAATTGGGAAAACTAAAAATCAGCAAGACACAGGCACCCCAAAGTTTAGGGCTGCTCTGTTGACAAGAACCTCCACTTCGTTACACCTTAAATATCCCAGGAAAGAGAAAAATGGATAAAGAAGTTGTGGTCCTTATGTACAATGGAATATCACTCAGCCATGGAATCAACGTCATAAGGCTAGTAGCAGCAAGATGAGTGGATTTAGGTAGGACGATTCTAAGTGAAATAAGTCACACAGAAAAAGATACTTATCATAAGATATCACTTATAGAGGGAATATAAAAACCGCTACCCTTGAACTGAATTACAAATCAGAGCAGGGTCACACGTTTAGAAAACACACTATGGCTGCTTAACGGGAAAGGTGAGGTGGGGTGATGCATAAAACAAGGGTTTCAAATTAGCTCAGATACCGTTCCATAAACCCAATAGGTAATAGACAAGACCTACTCCTTGCTCAGTGAATTGGACTCAACACCCCCTATTCACCGCCCAAGAATATATCTGACTAGTAAGAATCTTAAAACCTATGCATTGATATCTCTCTGTAAGTGAGTCCAGTGGGTGTAAAGCGGCAAAAACACAGCAGTGAAAAGCAGGTAAACCCCATTATAAAAATCAATTAGTTTTAAAAACCCGTGAAACAAAGACAGTGAAAGAGAGAGAAATTCTTACAAAATTCGTTCAGGGGCTGTGATGCCACCTGGATTGACCATATCTAGACCCACAGTTGCTTGAGACATAAGGGTGGACACTCTTGGGGCTGAGAGGTTTGGTGAGGTTGGGTGAGCAAACGCAGACCCTTTAAAGTAATACTGCGTGGTACCCATCCCATGGGTCCCAAATCTCCAGGTTCAAGGGCATCTTCCTACATCGAAAGCATGCATGAGAAACCCAGAAGATGGTACACCGTGTGATCCGGAAAGGTTTTCAAAACGCACCTCATTTCTCATCTCCTTGTGCTCGGGTTTGCCATTCCAGCCGCTTTACTAGCAATCTCCCTCCTTGGAGAATCAGCACCTTTAACCTCCTGTTCCGTACAGGTTGCAATTTGTCCTGAGGATGAACGGGAAGAGGGGGAACCAATGAGAGACTAGCTCTATGTGTTGGGACTGGCACAGGTCACTCTATTTTCCCATCAGGAAGAAGAATTAACCACAGGCTCAGCCTGCCGCCCGGGACCAGAATAGGGCCTGAAGCAATCCTGCGCTTTTGCGGCCAGCTCCCAAGAAAGCGAGTTGACAAATGGAGCTCAGGGGCACTGCAATTCACAAACCTGCAGACTTATAAATGATGACTCTCGTCCACAAATATATTGAGGGAAGGCAACGAAGAATATTGGAAAGCAAGGCAGAATTGCAGGAAACAGATTTCAGGAGGGAGATTCGAATCGCCTTTAAAGCACAGGAAAAGCGGCAAAACCTCGACAATGATGCCCTTGGCCAAAAAGGGCGTATGCGTTTTTTCCTGAATATATTCAGGAAAAAACGCATACGCCCTTTTTGGCCAACCAAGCAACCTGGAAAGGCAAATCAGCGCTACAAAGAAGTCTCGCTTCCCATCGGTCAAAAGGGCCATGCTGAATAAAGTGTCAAAACCAGAAATGCAAAACAGGCCATGGAGAAACGGGAGCCTGGCTACGCTGATGGGCGGGATGTAAATTGCCAACAGCCACTCTGGAGAAGTGCACGGTGTGTCCTGAAACATCGAAAAAAATCAGCTTAGGGAGCATAGGGCACTTCCACTCATGGGCGTATAAGTTGGGAAAACTAAAAATCAGCAAGACACAGGCACCCCAAAGTTTAGGGCTGCTCTGTTGACAAGAACCTCCACTTCGTTACACCTTAAATATCCCAGGAAAGGGAAAAATGGATAAAGAAGTTGTGGTCCTTATGTACAATGGAATATCACTCAGCCATGAAATCAACGTCATAAGGCTAGTAGCAGCAAGATGAGTGGATTTAGGTAGGACGATTCTAAGTGAAATAAGTCACACAGAAAAAGATACTTATCATAAGATATCACTTATAGAGGGAATATAAAAACCGCTACCCTTGAACTGAATTACAAATCAGAGCAGGGTCACACGTTTAGAAAACACACTATGGCTGCTTAACGGGAAAGGTGAGGTGGGGTGATGCATAAAACAAGGGTTTCAAATTAGCTCAGATACCGTTCCATAAACCCAATAGGTAATAGACAAGACCTACTCCTTGCTCAGTGAATTGGACTCAACACACCCTATTCACCGCCCAAGAATATATCTGACTAGTAAGAATCTTAAAACCTATGCATTGATATCTCTCTGTAAGTGAGTCCAGTGGGTGTAAAGCGGCAAAAACACAGCAGTGAAAAGCAGGTAAACCCCATTATAAAAATCAATTACTTTTAAAAACCCGTGAAACAAAGACAGTGAAAGAGAGAGAAATTCTTACAAAATTCGTTCAGGGGCTGTGATGCCACCTGGATTGACCATATCTAGACCCACAGCTGATTGAGACATAAGGGTGGACACTCTTGGGGCTGAGAGGTTTGGTGAGGTTGGGTGAGCAAACGCAGACCCTTTAAAGTAATACTGCGTGGTACCCATCCCATGGGTCCCAAATCTCCAGGTTCAAGGGCATCTTCCTACATCGAAAGCATGCATGAGAAACCCAGAAGATGGTACACCGTGTGATCCGGAAAGGTTTTCAAAACGCACCTCATTTCTCATCTCCTTGTGCTCGGGTATGCCATTCCAGCCACTTTACTAGCAATCTCCCTCCTTGGAGAATCAGCACCTTTAACCTCCTGTTCCGTACAGGTTGCAATTTGTCCTGAGGATGAACGGGAAGAAGGGGAACCAATGAGAGACTAGCTCTAGGTGTTGGGACAGGCACAGGTCACTCTATTTTCCCATCAGGAAGAAGAATTAACCACAGGCTCAGCCTGCCGCCCGGGACCAGAATAGGGCCGGAAGCAATCCTGCGCTTTTGCGGCCAGCTCCCAAGAAAGCGAGTTGACAAATGGAGCTCAGGGGCACTGCAATTCACAAACCTGCAGACTTATAAATCATGACTCTCGTCCACAAATATATTGAGGGAAGGCAACGAAGAGGATTGGAAAGCAAGGCAGAATTGCAGGAAACAGATTTCAGGAGGGAGATTCGAATCGCCTTTAAAGCACAGGAAAAGCGGCAAAACCTCGACAATGATGCCCTTGGCCAAAAAGGGCGTATGCGTTTTTTCCTGAATATATTCAGGAAAAAACGCATACGCCCTTTTTGGCCAACCAAGCAACCTGGAAAGGCAAATCAGCGCTACAAAGAAGTCTCGCTTCCCATCGGTCAAAAGGGCCATGCTGAATAAAGTGTCAAAACCAGAAATGCAAAACAGGCCATGGAGAAACGGGAGCCTGGCTACGCTGATGGGCGGGATGTAAATTGCCAACAGCCACTCTGGAGAAGTGCACGGTGTGTCCTGAAACATCGAAAAAAATCAGCTTAGGGAGCATAGGGCACTTCCACTCATGGGCGTATAAATTGGGAAAACTAAAAATCAGCAAGACACAGGCACCCCAAAGTTTAGGGCTGCTCTGTTGACAAGAACCTCCACTTCGTTACACCTTAAATATCCCAGGAAAGAGAAAAATGGATAAAGAAGTTGTGGTCCTTATGTACAATGGAATATCACTCAGCCATGAAATCAACGTCATAAGGCTAGTAGCAACAAGATGAGTGGATTTAGGTAGGACGATTCTAAGTGAAATAAGTCACACAGAAAAAGATACTTATCATAAGATATCACTTAGAGAGGGAATATAAAAACCGCTACCCTTGAACTGAATTACAAATCAGAGCAGGGTCACACGTTTAGAAAACACACTATGGCTGCTTAACGGGAAAGGTGAGGTGGGGTGATGCATAAAACAAGGGTTTCAAATTAGCTCAGATACCGTTCCATAAACCCAATAGGTAATAGACAAGACCTACTCCTTGCTCAGTGAATTGGACTCAACACCCCCTATTCACCGCCCAAGAATATATCTGACTAGTAAGAATCTTAAAACCTATGCATTGATATCTCTCTGTAAGTGAGTCCAGTGGGTGTAAAGCGGCAAAAACACAGCAGTGAAAAGCAGGTAAACCCCATTATAAAAATCAATTACTTTTAAAAACCCGTGAAACAAAGACAGTGAAAGAGAGAGAAATTCTTACAAAATTCGTTCAGGGGCTGTGATGCCACCTGGATTGACCATATCTAGACCCACAGTTGATTGAGACATAAGGGTGGACACTCTTGGGGCTGAGAGGTTTGGTGAGGTTGGGTGAGCAAACGCAGACCCTTTAAAGTAATACTGCGTGGTACCCATCCCATGGGTCCCAAATCTCCAGGTTCAAGGGCATCTTCCTACATCGAAAGCATGCATGAGAAACCCAGAAGATGGTACACCGTGTGATCCGGAAAGGTTTTCAAAACGCACCTCATTTCTCATCTCCTTGTGCTCGGGTTTGCCATTCCAGCCGCTTTACTAGCAATCTCCCTCCTTGGAGAATCAGCACCTTTAACCTCCTGTTCCGTACAGGTTGCAATTTGTCCTGAGGATGAACGGGAAGAGGGGGAACCAATGAGAGACTAGCTCTAGGTGTTGTGACAGGCACAGGTCACTCTATTTTCCCATCAGGAAGAAGAATTAACCAGAGGCTCAGCCTGCCGCCCGGGACCAGAATAGGGCCGGAAGCAATCCTGCGCTTTTGCGGCCAGCTCCCAAGAAAGCGAGTTGACAAATGGAGCTCAGGGGCACTGCAATTCACAAACCTGCAGACTTATAAATGATGACTCTCGTCCACAAATATATTGAGGGAAGGCAACGAAGAGGATTGGAAAGCAAGGCAGAATTGCAGGAAACAGATTTCAGGAGGGAGATTCGAATCGCCTTTAAAGCACAGGAAAAGCGGCAAAACCTCGACAATGATGCCCTTGGCCAAAAAGGGCGTATGCGTTTTTTGCTGAATATATTCAGGAAAAAACGCATACGCCCTTTTTGGCCAACCAAGCAACCTGGAAAGGCAAATCAGCGCTACAAAGAAGTCTCGCTTCCCATCGGTCAAAAGGGCCATGCTGAATAAAGTGTCAAAACCAGAAATGCAAAACAGGCCATGGAGAAACGGGAGCCTGGCTACGCTGATGGGCGGGATGTAAATTGCCAACAGCCACTCTGGAAAAATGCACGGTGTGTCCTGAAACATCGAAAAAAATCAGCTTAGGGAGCATAGGGCACTTCCACTCATGGGCGTATAAATTGGGAAAACTAAAAATCAGCAAGACACAGGCACCCCAAAGTTTAGGGCTGCTCTGTTGACAAGAACCTCCACTTCGTTACACCTTAAATATCCCAGGAAAGAGAAAAATGGATAAAGAAGTTGTGGTCCTTATGTACAATGGAATATCACTCAGCCATGAAATCAACGTCATAAGGCTAGTAGCAGCAAGATGAGTGGATTTAGGTAGGACGATTCTAAGTGAAATAAGTCACACAGAAAAAGATACTTATCATAAGATATCACTTATAGAGGGAATATAAAAACCGCTACCCTTGAACTGAATTACAAATCAGAGCAGGGTAACACGTTTAGAAAACACACTATGGCTGCTTAACGGGAAAGGTGAGGTGGGGTGATGCATAAAACAAGGGTTTCAAATTAGCTCAGATACCGTTCCATAAACCCAATAGGTAATAGACAAGACCTACTCCTTGCTCAGTGAATTGGACTCAACACCCCCTATTCACCGCCCAAGAATATATCTGACTAGTAAGAATCTTAAAACCTATGCATTGATATCTCTCTGTAAGTGAGTCCAGTGGGTGTAAAGCGGCAAAAACACAGCAGTGAAAAGCAGGTAAACCCCATTATAAAAATCAATTACTTTTAAAAACCCGTGAAACAAAGACAGTGAAAGAGAGAGAAATTCTTACAAAATTCGTTCAGGGGCTGTGATGCCACCTGGATTGACCATATCTAGACCCACAGCTGATGGAGACATAAGGGTGGACACTCTTGGGGCTGAGAGGTTTGGTGAGGTTGGGTGAGCAAACGCAGACCCTTTAAAGTAATACTGCGTGGTACCCATCCCATGGGTCCCAAATCTCCAGGTTCAAGGGCATCTTCCTACATCGAAAGCATGCATGAGAAACCCAGAAGATGGTACACCGTGTGATCCGGAAAGGTTTTCAAAACGCACCTCATTTCTCATCTCCTTGTGCTCGGGTTTGCCATTCCAGCCGCTTTACTAGCAATCTCCCTCCTTGGAGAATCAGCACCTTTAACCTCCTGTTCCGTACAGGTTGCAATTTGTCCTGAGGATGAACGGGAAGAGGGGGAACCAATGAGAGACTAGCTCTAGGTGTTGGGACAGGCACAGGTCACTCTATTTTCCCATCAGGAAGAAGAATTAACCACAGGCTCAGCCTGCCGCCCGGGACCAGAATAGGGCCGGAAGCAATCCTGCGCTTTTGCGGCCAGCTCCCAAGAAAGCGAGTTGAAAAATGGAGCTCAGGGGCACTGCAATTCACAAACCTGCAGACTTATAAATGATGACTCTCGTCCACAAATATATTGAGGGAAGGCAACGAAGAGGATTGGAAAGCAAGGCAGAATTGCAGGAAACAGATTTCAGGAGGGAGATTCGAATCGCCTTTAAAGCACAGGAAAAGCAGCAAAACCTCGACAATGATGCCCTTGGCCAAAAAGGGCGTATGCGTTTTTTCCTGAATATATTCAGGAAAAAACGCATACGCCCTTTTTGGCCAACCAAGCAACCTGGAAAGGCAAATCAGCGCTACAAAGAAGTCTCGCTTCCCATCGGTCAAAAGGGCCATGCTGAATAAAGTGTCAAACCAGAAATGCAAAACAGGCCATGGAGAAACGGGAGCCTGGCTACGCTGATGGGCGGGATGTAAATTGCCAACAGCCACTCTGGAGAAGTGCACGGTGTGTCCTGAAACATCGAAAAAACTCAGCTTAGGGAGCATAGGGCACTTCCACTCATGGGCGTATAAATTGGGAAAACTAAAAATCAGCAAGACACAGGCACCCCAAAGTTTAGGGCTGCTCTGTTGACAAGAACCTCCACTTCGTTACACCTTAAATATCCCAGGAAAGAGAAAAATGGATAAAGAAGTTGTGGTCCTTATGTACAATGGAATATCACTCAGCCATGAAATTAACGTCATAAGGCTAGTAGCAGCAAGATGAGTGGATTTAGGTAGGACGATTCTAAGTGAAATAAGTCACACAGAAAAAGATACTTATCATAAGATATCACTTATAGAGGGAATATAAAAACCGCTACCCTTGAACTGAATTACAAATCAGAGCAGGGTAACACGTTTAGAAAACACACTATGGCTGCTTAACGGGAAAGGTGAGGTGGGGTGATGCATAAAACAAGGGTTTCAAATTAGCTCAGATACCGTTCCATAAACCCAATAGGTAATAGACAAGACCTACTCCTTGCTCAGTGAATTGGACTCAACACCCCCTATTCACCGCCCAAGAATATATCTGACTAGTAAGAATCTTAAAACCTATGCATTGATATCTCTCTGTAAGTGAGTCCAGTGGGTGTAAAGCGGCAAAAACACAGCAGTGAAAAGCAGGTAAACCCCATTATAAAAATCAATTACTTTTAAAAACCCGTGAAACAAAGACAGTGAAAGAGAGAGAAATTCTTACAAAATTCGTTCAGGGGCTGTGATGCCACCTGGATTGACCATATCTAGACCCACAGTTGATTGAGACATAAGGGTGGACACTCTTGGGGCTGAGAGGTTTGGTGAGGTTGGGTGAGCAAACGCAGACCCTTTAAAGTAATACTGCGTGGTACCCATCCCATGGGTCCCAAATCTCCAGGTTCAAGGGCATCTTCCTACATCGAAAGCATGCATGAGAAACCCAGAAGATGGTACACCGTGTGATCCGGAAAGGTTTTCAAAACGCACCTCATTTCTCATCTCCTTGTGCTCGGGTTTGCCATTCCAGCCGCTTTACTAGCAATCTCCCTCCTTGGAGAATCAGCACCTTTAACCTCCTGTTCCGTACAGGTTGCAATTTGTCCTGAGGATGAACGGGAAGAGGGGGAACCAATGAGAGACTAGCTCTAGGTGTTGGGACAGGCACAGGTCACTCTATTTTCCCATCAGGAAGAAGAATTAACCACAGGCTCAGCCTGCCGCCCGGGACCAGAATAGGGCCTGAAGCAATCCTGCGCTTTTGCGGCCAGCTCCCAAGAAAGCGAGTTGACAAATGGAGCTCAGGGGCACTGCAATTCACAAACCTGCAGACTTAGAAATGATGACTCTCGTCCACAAATATATTGAGGGAAGGCAACGAAGAGGATTGGAAAGCAAGGCAGAATTGCAGGAAACAGATTTCAGGAGGGAGATTCGAATCGCCTTTAAAGCACAGGAAAAGCGGCAAAACCTCGACAATGATGCCCTTGGCCAAAAAGGGCGTATGCGTTTTTTCCTGAATATATTCAGGAAAAAAACGCATACGCCCTTTTTGGCCAACCAAGCAACCTGGAAAGGCAAATCAGCGCTACAAAGAAGTCTCGCTTCCCATCGGTCAAAAGGGCCATGCTGAATAAAGTGTCAAAACCAGAAATGCAAAACAGGCCATGGAGAAACGGGAGCCTGGCTACGCTGATGGGCGGGATGTAAATTGCCAACAGCCACTCTGGAGAAGTGCACGGTGTGTCCTGAAACATCGAAAAAAATCAGCTTAGGGAGCATAGGGCACTTCCACTCATGGGCGTATAAATTGGGAAAACTAAAAATCAGCAAGACACAGGCACCCCAAAGTTTAGGGCTGCTCTGTTGACAAGAACCTCCACTTCGTTACACCTTAAATATCCCAGGAAAGAGAAAAATGGATAAAGAAGTTGTGGTCCTTATGTACAATGGAATATCACTCAGCCATGAAATCAACGTCATAAGGCTAGTAGCAGCAAGATGAGTGGATTTAGGTAGGACGATTCTAAGTGAAATAAGTCACACAGAAAAAGATACTTATCATAAGATATCACTTATAGAGGGAATATAAAAACCGCTACCCTTGAACTGAATTACAAATCAGAGCAGGGTAACACGTTTAGAAAACACACTATGGCTGCTTAACGGGAAAGGTGAGGTGGGGTGATGCATAAAACAAGGGTTTCAAATTAGCTCAGATACCGTTCCATAAACCCAATAGGTAATAGACAAGACCTACTCCTTGCTCAGTGAATTGGACTCAACACCCCCTATTCACCGCCCAAGAATATATCTGACTAGTAAGAATCTTAAAACCTATGCATTGATATCTCTCTGTAAGTGAGTCCAGTGGGTGTAAAGCGGCAAAAACACAGCAGTGAAAAGCAGGTAAACCCCATTATAAAAATCAATTACTTTTAAAAACCCGTGAAACAAAGACACTGAAAGAGAGAGAAATTCTTACAAAATTCGTTCAGGGGCTGTGATGCCACCTGGATTGACCATATCTAGACCCACAGTTGATTGAGACATAAGGGTGGACACTCTTGGGGCTGAGAGGTTTGGTGAGGTTGGGTGAGCAAACGCAGACCCTTTAAAGTAATACTGCGTGGTACCCATCCCATGGGTCCCAAATCTCCAGGTTCAAGGGCATCTTCCTACATCGAAAGCATGCATGAGAAACCCAGAAGATGGTACACCGTGTGATCCGGAAAGGTTTTCAAAACGCACCTCATTTCTCATCTCCTTGTGCTCGGGTTTGCCATTCCAGCCACTTTACTAGCAATCTCCCTCCTTGGAGAATCAGCACCTTTAACCTCCTGTTCCGTACAGGTTGCAATTTGTCCTGAGGATGAACGGGAAGAGGGGGAACCAATGAGAGACTAGCTCTGGGTGTTGGGACAGGCACAGGTCACTCTATTTTCCCATCAGGAAGAAGAATTAACCACAGGCTCAGCCTGCCGCCAGGGACCAGAATAGGGCCTGAATCAATCCTGCGCTTTTGCGGCCAGCTCCCAAGAAAGCGAGTTGGAAAATGGAGCTCAGGGGCACTGCAATTCACAAACCTGCAGACTTATAAATGATGACTCTCGTCCACAAATATACTGAGGGAAGGCAACGAAGAGGATTTGAAAGCAAGGCGGAATTGCAGGAAAGAGATTTCAGGAGGGAGATTCGAATCGCCTTTAAAGCACAGGAAAAGCGGCAAAACATCGACAATGATGCCCTTGGCCAAAAAGGGCGTATGAGTTTTTTCCTGACTATATTCAGGAAAAAACTCATACGCCCTTTTTGGCCAACCAAGCAACCTGGAAAGGCAAATCAGCGCTACAAAGAAGTCTCACTTCCCATCGGTCAAAAGGGCCATGCTGAATAAAGTGTCAAAACCAGAAATGCAAAACAGGCCATGGAGAAACGGGAGCCTGGCTACGCTGATCGGCGGGATGTAAATTGCCAACAGCCACTCTGGAGAAGTGCACGGTGTGTCCTGAAACATCGAAAAAACTCAGCTTAGGGAGCATAGGGCACTTCCACTCATGGGCGTATAAATTGGGAAAACTAAAAATCAGCAAGACACAGGCACCCCAAAGTTTAGGGCTGCTCTGTTGACAAGAACCTCCACTTCGTTACACCTTAAATATCCCAGGAAAGAGAAAAATGGATAAAGAAGTTGTGGTCCTTATGTACAATGGAATATCACTCAGCCATGAAATCAACGTCATAAGGCTAGTAGCAGCAAGATGAGTGGATTTAGGTAGGACGATTCTAAGTGAAATAAGTCACACAGAAAAAGATACTTATCATAAGATATCACTTATAGAGGGAATATAAAAACCGCTACCCTTGAACTGAATTACAAATCAGAGCAGGGTCACACGTTTAGAAAACACACTATGGCTGCTTAACGGGAAAGGTGAGTTGGGGTGATGCATAAAACAACGGTTTCAAATTAGCTCAGATACCGTTCCATAAACCCAATAGGTAATAGACAAGACCTACTCCTTGCTCAGTGAATTAGACTCAACACCCCCTATTCACCACCCAAGAATATATCTGACTAGTAAGAATCTTAAAACCTATGCATTGATATCTCTCTGTAAGTGAGTCAAGTGGGTGTAAAGCGGCAAAAACACAGCAGTGAAAAGCAGGTAAACCCCATTATAAAAATCAATTACTTTTAAAAACCCGTGAAACAAAGACAGTGAAAGAGAGAGAAATTCTTACAAAATTCGTTCAGGGGCTGTGATGCCACCTGGATTGACCATATCTAGAACCACAGCTGATTGAGACATAAGGGTGGACACTCTTGGGGCTGAGAGGTTTGGTGAGGTTGGGTGAGCAAACGCAGACCCTTTAAAGTAATACTGCGTGGTACCCATCCCATGGGTCCCAAATCTCCAGGTTCAAGGGCATCTTCCTACATCGAAAACATGCATGAGAAACCCAGAAGATGGTACACCGTGTGATCCGGAAAGGTTTTCAAAACGCACCTCATTTCTCATCTCCTTGTGCTCGGGTTTGCCATTCCAGCCGCTTTACTAGCAATCTGCCTCCTTGGAGAATCAGCACCTTTAACCTCCTGTTCCGTACAGGTTGCAATTTGTCCTGAGGATGAACGGGAAGAGGGGGAACCAATGAGAGACTAGCTCTAGGTGTTGGGACAGGCACAGGTCACTCTATTTTCCCATCAGGAAGAAGAATTAACCAGAGGCTCAGCCTGCCGCCCGGGACCAGAATAGGGCCTGAAGCAATCCTGCGCTTTTGCGGCCAGCTCCCAAGAAAGCGAGTTGAAAAATGGTGCTCAGGGGCACTGCAATTCACAAACCTGCAGACTTATAAATGATGACTCTCGTCCACAAATATATTGAGGGAAGGCAACGAAGAGGATTTGAAAGCAAGGCGGAATTGCAGGAAACAGATTTCAGGAGGGAGATTCGAATCGCCTTTAAAGCACAGGAAAAGCGGCAAAACATCGACAATGATGCCCTTGGCCAAAAAGGGCGTATGCGTTTTTTCCTGAATATATTCAGGAAAAAACGCATACGCCCTTTTTGGCCAACCAAGCAACCTGGAAAGGCAAATCAGCGCTACAAAGAAGTCTCGCTTCCCATCGGTCAAAAGGGCCATGCTGAATAAAGTGTCAAAACCAGAAATGCAAAACAGGCCATGGAGAAACGGGAGCCTGGCTACGCTGATGGGCGGGATGTAAATTGCCAACAGCCACTCTGGAGAAGTGCACGGTGTGTCCTGAAACATCGAAAAAAATCAGCTTAGGGAGCATAGGGCACTTCCACTCATGGGTGTATAAATTGGGAAAACTAAAAATCAGCAAGACACAGGCACCCCAAAGTTTAGGGCTGCTCTGTTGACAAGAACCTCCACTTCGTTACACCTTAAATATCCCAGGAAAGAGACAAATGGATAAAGAAGTTGTGGTCCTTATGTATAATGGAATATCACTCAGCCATGAAATCAACGTCATAAGGCTAGTAGCAGCAAGATGAGTGGATTTAGGTAGGACGATTCTAAGTGAAATAAGTCACACAGAAAAAGATACTTATCATAAGATATCACTTATAGAGAGAATATAAAAACCGCTACCCTTGAACTGAATTACAAATCAGAGCAGGGTAACACGTTTAGAAAACACACTATGGCTGCTTAACGGGAAAGGTGAGGTGGGGTGATGCATAAAACAAGGGTTTCAAATTAGCACAGATACCGTTCCATAAACCCAATAGGTAATAGACAAGACCTACTCCTTGCTCAGTGAATTGGACTCAACACCCCCTATTCACCGCCCAAGAATATATCTGACTAGTAAGAATCTTAAAACCTATGCATTGATATCTCTCTGTAAGTGAGTCAAGTGGGTGTAAAGCGTCAAAAACGCAGCAGTGAAAAGCAGGTAAACCCCATTATAAAAATCAATTACTTTTAAAAACCCGTGAAACAAAGACAGTGAAAGAGAGAGAAATTCTTACAAAATTCGTTCAGGGGCTGTGATGCCACCTGGATTGACCATATCTAGACCCACAGCTGATTGAGACATAAGGGTGGACACTCTTGGGGCTGAGAGGTTTGGTGAGGTTGGGTGAGCAAACGCAGACCCTTTAAAGTAATACTGCGTGGTACCCATCCCATGTGTCCCAAATCTCCAGGTTCAAGGGCATCTTCCTACATCGAAAACATGCATGAGAAACCCAGAAGATGGTACACCGTGTGATCCGGAAAGGTTTTCAAAACGCACCTCATTTCTCATCTCCTTGTGCTCGGGTTTGCCATTCCAGCCGCTTTACTAGCAATCTCCCTCCTTGGAGAATCAGCACCTTTAACCTCCTGTTCCGTACAGGTTTCAATTTGTCCTGAGGATGAACGGGAAGAGGGGGAACCAATGAGAGACTAGCTCTAGGTGTTGGGACAGGCACAGGTCACTCTATTTTCCCATCAGGAAGAAGAATTAACCAAAGGCTCAGCCTGCCGCCCGGGACCAGAATAGGGCCTGAAGCAATCCTGCGCTTTTGCGGCCAGCTCCCAAGAAAGCGAGTTGAAAAATGGAGCTCAGGGGCACTGCAATTCACAAACCTGCAGACTTATAAATGATGACTCTCGTCCACAAATATATTGAGGGAAGGCAACGAAGAGGATTGGAAAGCAAGGCAGAATTGCAGGAAACAGATTTCAGGAGGGAGATTCGAATCGCCTTTAAAGCACAGGAAAAGCGGCAAAACCTCGACAATGATGCCCTTGGCCAAAAAGGGCGTATGCGTTTTTTCCTGAATATATTCAGGAAAAAACGCATACGCCCTTTTTGGCCAACCAAGCAACCTGGAAAGGCAAATCAGCGCTACAAAGAAGTCTCGCTTCCCATCGGTCAAAAGGGCCATGCTGAATAAAGTGTCAAAACCAGAAATGCAAAACAGGCCATGGAGAAACGGGAGCCTGGCTACGCTGATGGGCGGGATGTAAATTGCCAACAGCCACTCTGGAGAAGTGCACGGTGTGTCCTGAAACATCGAAAAAAATCAGCTTAGGGAGCATAGGGCACTTCCACTCATGGGCGTATAAATTGGGAAAACTAAAAATCAGCAAGACACAGGCACCCCAAAGTTTAGGGCTGCTCTGTTGACAAGAACCTCCACTTCGTTACACCTTAAATATCCCAGGAAAGAGAAAAATGGATAAAGAAGTTGTGGTCCTTATGTACAATGGAATATCACTCAGCCATGAAATCAACGTCATAAGGCTAGTAGCAGCAAGATGAGTGGATTTAGGTAGGACGATTCTAAGTGAAATAAGTCACACAGAAAAAGATACTTATCATAAGATATCACTTATAGAGGGAATATAAAAACCGCTACCCTTGAACTGAATTACAAATCAGAGCAGGGTCACATGTTTAGAAAACACACTATGGCTGCTTAACGGGAAAGGTGAGGTGGGGTGATGCATAAAACAAGGGTTTCAAATTAGCTCAGATACCGTTCCATAAACCCAATAGGTAATAGACAAGACCTACTCCTTGCTCAGTGAATTGGACTCAACACCCCCTATTCACCGCCCAAGAATATATCTGACTAGTAAGAATCTTAAAACCTATGCATTGATATCTCTCTGTAAGTGAGTCCAGTGGGTGTAAAGCGGCAAAAACACAGCAGTGAAAAGCAGGTAAACCCCATTATAAAAATCAATTACTTTTAAAAACCCGTGAAACAAAGACAGTGAAAGAGAGAGAAATTCTTACAAAATTCGTTCAGGGGCTGTGATGCTACCTGGATTGACCATATCTAGACCCACAGTTGATTGAGACATAAGGGTGGACACTCTTGGGGCTGAGAGGTTTGGTGAGGTTGGGTGAGCAAACGCAGACCCTTTAAAGTAATACTGCGTGGTACCCATCCCATGGGTCCCAAATCTCCAGGTTCAAGGGCATCTTCCTACATCGAAAGCATGCATGAGAAACGCAGAAGGTGGTACACCGTGTGATCCGGAAAGGTTTTCAAAACGCACCTCATTTCTCATCTCCTTGTGCTCGGGTTTGCCATTCCAGCCGCTTTACTAGCAATCTCCCTCCTTGGAGAATCAGCACCTTTAACCTCCTGTTCCGTACAGGTTGCAATTTGTCCTGAGGATGAACGGGAAGAGGGGGAACCAATGAGAGACTAGCTCTAGGTGTTGGGACAGGCACAGGTCACTCTATTTTCCCATCAGGAAGAAGAATTAACCACAGGCTCAGCCTGCCGCCCGGGACCAGAATAGGGCCTGAAGCAATCCTGCGCTTTTGCAGCCAGCTCCCAAGAAAGCGAGTTGGAAAATGGAGCTCAGGGGCACTGCAATTCACAAACCTGCAGACTTATAAATGATGACTCTCGTCCACAAATATACTGAGGGAAGGCAACGAAGAGGATTTGAAAGCAAGGCGGAATTGCAGGAAAGAGATTTCAGGAGGGAGATTCGAATCGCCTTTAAAGCACAGGAAAAGCGGCAAAACATCGACAATGATGCCCTTGGCCAAAAAGGGCGTATGCGTTTTTTCCTGACTATATTCAGTAAAAAACTCATACGCCCTTTTTGGCCAACCAAGCAACCTGGAAAGGCAAATCAGCGCTACAAAGAAGTCTCACTTCCCATCGGTCAAAAGGGCCATGCTGAATAAAGTGTCAAAACCAGAAATGCAAAACAGGCCATGGAGAAACGGGAGCCTGGCTACGCTAATCGGCGGGATGTAAATTGCCAACAGCCACTCTGGAGAAGTGCACGGTGTGTCCTGAAACATCGAAAAAACTCAGCTTAGGGAGCATAGGGCACTTCCACTCATGGGCGTATAAATTGGGAAAACTAAAAATCAGCAAGACACAGGCACCCCAAAGTTTAGGGCTGCTCTGTTGACAAGAACCTCCACTTCGTTACACCTTAAATATCCCAGGAAAGAGAAAAATGGATAAAGAAGTTGTGGTCCTTATGTACAATGGAATATCACTCAGCCATGAAATCAACGTCATAAGGCTAGTAGCAGCAAGATGAGTGGATTTAGGTAGGACGATTCTAAGTGAAATAAGTCACACAGAAAAAGATACTTATCATAAGATATCACTTATAGAGGGAATATAAAAACCGCTACCCTTGAACTGAATTACAAATCAGAGCTGGGTAACACGTTTAGAAAACACTCTATGGCTGCTTAACGGGAAAGGTGAGGTGGGGTGATGCATAAAACAAGGGTTTCAAATTAGCTCAGATACCGTTCCATAAACCCAATAGGTAATAGACAAGACCTACTCCTTGCTCAGTGAATTGGACTCAACACCCCCTATTCACCGCCCAAGAATATATCTGACTAGTAAGAATCTTAAAACCTATGCATTGATATCTCTCTGTAAGTGAGTCCAGTGGGTGTAAAGCGGCAAAAACACAGCAGTGAAAAGCAGGTAAACCCCATTATAAAAATCAATTACTTTTAAAAACCCGTGAAACAAAGACAGTGAAAGAGAGAGAAATTCTTACAAAATTCGTTCAGGGGCTGTGATGCCACCTGGATTGACCATATCTAGACCCACAGCTGATTGAGACATAAGGGTGGACACTCTTGGGGCTGAGAGGTTTGGTGAGGTTGGGTGAGCAAACGCAGACCCTTTAAAGTAATACTGCGTGGTACCCATCCCATGGGTCCCAAATCTCCAGGTTCAAGGGCATCTTCCTACATCGAAAACATGCATGAGAAACCCAGAAGGTGGTACACCGTGTGATCCGGAAAGGTTTTCAAAACGCACCTCATTTCTCATCTCCTTGTGCTCGGGTTTGCCATTCCAGCCGCTTTACTAGCAATCTCCCTCCTTGGAGAATCAGCACCTTTAACCTCCTCTTCCGTACAGGTTGCAATTTGTCCTGAGGATGAACGGGAAGAGGGGGAACCAATGAGAGACTAGCTCTAGGTGTTGGGACAGGCACAGGTCACTCTATTTTCCCATCAGGAAGAAGAATTAACCACAGGCTCAGCCTGCCGCCCGGGACCAGAATAGGGCCTGAAGCAATCCTGCTCTTTTGCGGCCAGCTCCCAAGAAAGCGAGTTGAAAAATGGAGCTCAGGGGCACTGCAATTCACAAACCTGCAGACTTATAAATGATGACTCTCGTCCACAAATATATTGAGGGAAGGCAACGAAGAGGATTGGAAAGCAAGGCAGAATTGCAGGAAACAGATTTCAGGAGGGAGATTCGAATCGCCTTTAAAGCACAGGAAAAGCGGCAAAACCTCGACAATGATGCCCTTGGCCAAAAAGGGCGTATGCGTTTTTTCCTGAATATATTCAGGAAAAAACGCATACGCCCTTTTTGGCCAACCAAGCAACCTGGAAAGGCAAATCAGCGCTACAAAGAAGTCTCGCTTCCCATCGGTCAAAAGGGCCATGCTGAATAAAGTGTCAAAACCAGAAATGCAAAACAGGCCATGGAGAAACGGGAGAATGGCTACGCTGATGGGCGGGATGTAAATTGCCAACAGCCACTTTGGAGAAGTGCACGGTGTGTCCTGAAACATCGAAAAAACTCAGCTTAGGGAGCATAGGGCACTTCCACTCATGGGCGTATAAATTGGGAAAACTAAAAATCAGCAAGACACAGGCACCCCAAAGTTTAGGGCTGCTCTGTTGACAAGAACCTCCACTTCGTTACACCTTAAATATCCCAGGAAAGAGAAAAATGGATAAAGAAGTTGTGGTCCTTATGTACAATGGAATATCACTCAGCCATGAAATCAACGTCATAAGGCTAGTAGCAGCAAGATGAGTGGATTTAGGTAGGACGATTCTAAGTGAAATAAGTCACACAGAAAAAGATACTTATCATAAGATATCACTTATAGAGGGAATATAAAAACCGCTACCCTTGAACTGAATTACAAATCAGAGCAGGGTCACACGTTTAGAAAACACACTATGGCTGCTTAACGGGAAAGGTGAGGTGGGGTGATGCATAAAACAAGGGTTTCAAATTAGCACAGATACCGTTCCATAAACCCAATAGGTAATAGACAAGACCTACTCCTTGCTCAGTGAATTGGACTCAACACCCCCTATTCACCGCCCAAGAATATATCTGACTAGTAAGAATCTTAAAACCTATGCATTGATATCTCTCTGTAAGTGAGTCAAGTGGGTGTAAAGCGTCAAAAACACAGCAGTGAAAAGCAGGTAAACCCCATTATAAAAATCAATTACTTTTAAAAACCCGTGAAACAAAGACAGTGAAAGAGAGAGAAATTCTTACAAAATTCGTTCAGGGGCTGTGATGCCACCTGGATTGACCATATCTAGACCCACAGCTGATTGAGACATAAGGGTGGACACTCTTGGGGCTGAGAGGTTTGGTGAGGTTGGGTGAGCAAACGCAGACCCTTTAAAGTAATACTGCGTGGTACCCATCCCATGTGTCCCAAATCTCCAGGTTCAAGGGCATCTTCCTACATCGAAAACATGCATGAGAAACCCAGAAGATGGTACACCGTGTGATCCGGAAAGGTTTTCAAAACGCACCTCATTTCTCATCTCCTTGTGCTCGGGTTTGCCATTCCAGCCGCTTTACTAGCAATCTCCCTCCTTGGAGAATCAGCACCTTTAACCTCCTGTTCCGTACAGGTTGCAATTTGTCCTGAGGATGAACGGGAAGAGGGGGAACCAATGAGAGACTAGCTCTAGGTGTTGGGACAGGCACAGTTCACTCTATTTTCCCATCAGGAAGAATAATTAACCACAGGCTCAGCCTGCCGCCCGGGACCAGAATAGGGCCTGAATCAATCCTGCGCTTTTGCGGCCAGCTCCCAAGAAAGCGAGTTGAAAAATGGAGCTCAGGGGCACTGCAATTCACAAACCTGCAGACTTATAAATGATGACTCTCGTCCACAAATATATTGAGGGAAGGCAACGAGGAGGATTTGAAAGCAAGGCAGAATTGCAGGAAACAGATTTCAGGAGGGAGATTCGAATCGCCTTTAAAGCACAGGAAAAGAGGCAAAACCTCGACTATGATGCCCTTGGCCAAAAAGGGCGTATGCGTTTTTTCCTGAATATATTCAGGAAAAAACGCATACGCCCTTTTTGGCCAACCAAGCAACCTGGAAAGGCAAATCAGCGCTACAAAGAAGTCTCGCTTCCCATCAGTCAAAAGGGCCATGCTGAATAAAGTGTCAAAACCAGAAATGCAGGACAGGGCATGGAGAAACGGGAGCCTGGGTACGCTGATGGGCGGCATGTAAATTGCCAACAGCCACTCTGGAGAAGTGCACGGTGTGTCCTGAAACATCTAAAATACTCAGCTTAGGGAGCATAGGGCACTTCCACTCATAGGCGTATAAATTGGGAAAACTAAAAATCAGCAAGACACAGGCACCCCAAAGTTTAGGGCTGCTCTGTTGACAAGAACCTCCACTTCGTTACACCTTAAATATCCCAGGAAAGAGAAAAATGGATAAAGAAGTTGTGGTCCTTATGTACAATGGAATATCACTCAGCTATGAAATCAACGTCATAAGGCTAGTAGCAGCAAGATGAGTGGATTTAGGTAGGACGATTCTAAGTGCAATAAGTCACACAGAAAAAGATACTTATCATAAGATATCACTTATAGAGGGAATATAAAAACCGCTACCCTTGAACTGAATTACAAATCAGAGCTGGGTAACACGTTTAGAAAACACACTATGGCTGCTTAACGGGAAAGGTGAGGTGGGGTGATGCATGAAACAAGGGTTTCAAATTAGCTCAGATACCGTTCCATAAACCCAATAGGTAATAGACAAGACCTACTCCTTGCTCAGTGAATTGGACTCAACACCCCCTATTCACCGCCCAAGAATATATCTGACTAGTAAGAATCTTAAAACCTATGCATTGATATCTCTCTGTAAGTGAGTCAAGTGGGTGTAAAGCGGCAAAAACACAGCAGTGAAAAGCAGGTAAACCCCAGTATAAAATCAATTACTTTTAAAAACCCGTGAAACAAAGACAGTGAAAGAGAGACAAATTCTTACAAAATTCGTTCAGGGGCTGTGATGCCACCTGGATTGACCATATCTAGACCCACAGTTGATTGAGACATAAGGGTGGACACTCTTGGGGCTGATAGGTTTGGTGAGGTTGGGTGAGCAAACGCAGACCCTTTAAAGTAATACTGCGTGGTACCCATCCCATGGGTCCCAAATCTCCAGGTTCAAGGGCATCTTCCTACATCGAAAGCATCCATGAGAAACCCAGAAGATGGTACACCGTGTGATCCGGAAAGGTTTTCAAAACGCACCTTATTTCTCATCTCCTTGTGCTCGGGTTTGCCATTCCAGCCACTTTACTAGCAATCTCCCTCCTTGGAGAATCAGCACCTTTAACCTCCTGTTCCGTACAGGTTGCAATTTGTCCTGAGGATGAACGGGAAGAGGGGGAACCAATGAGAGACTAGCTCTAGGTGTTGGGACAGGCACAGGTCACTCTATTTTCCCATCAGGAAGAAGAATTAACCACAGGCTCAGCCTGCCGCCTGGGACCAGATTAGGGCCTGAAGCAATCCTGCGCTTTTGCGGCCAGCTCCCAAGAAAGCGAGTTGAAAAATGGAGCTCAGGGGCACTGCAATTCACAAACCTGCAGACTTATAAATGATGACTCTCGTCCACAAATATATTGAGGGAAGGCAACGAAGAGGATTGGAAAGCAAGGCAGAATTGCAGGAAACAGATTTCAGGAGGGAGATTCGAATCGCCTTTAAAGCACAGGAAAAGCGGCAAAACCTCGACAATGATGCCCTTGGCCAAAAAGGGCGTATGCGTTTTTTCCTGAATATATTCAGGAAAAAACGCATACGCCCTTTTTGGCCAACCAAGCAACCTGGAAAGGCAAATCAGCGCTACAAAGAAGTCTCGCTTCCCATCGGTCAAAAGGGCTATGCTGAAGAAAGTGTCAAAACCAGAAATGCAAAACAGGCCATGGAGAAACGGGAGCCTGGCTACGCTGATGGGCGGGATGTAAATTGCCAACAGCCACTCTGGAGAAGTGCACGGTGTGTCCTGAAACATCGAAAAAAATCAGCTTAGGGAGCATAGGGCACTTCCACTCATGGGCGTATAAATTGGGAAAACTAAAAATCAGCAAGACACAGGCACCCCAAAGTTTAGGGCTGCTCTGTTGACAAGAACCTCCACTTCGTTACACCTTAAATATCCCAGGAAAGAGAAAAATGGATAAAGAAGTTGTGGTCCTTATGTACAATGGAATATCACTCAGCCATGAAATCAACGTCATAAGGCTAGTAGCAGCAAGATGAGTGGATTTAGGTAGGACGATTCTAAGTGAAATAAGTCACACAGAAAAAGATACTTATCATAAGATATCACTTATAGAGGGAATATAAAAACCGCTACCCTTGAACTGAATTACAAATCAGAGCTGGGTAACACGTTTAGAAAACACTCTATGGCTGCTTAACGGGAAAGGTGAGGTGGGGTGATGCATAAAACAAGGGTTTCAAATTAGCTCAGATACCGTTCCATAAACCCAATAGGTAATAGACAAGACCTACTCCTTGCTCAGTGAATTGGACTCAACACCCCCTATTCACCGCCCAAGAATATATCTGACTAGTAAGAATCTTAAAACCTATGCATTGATATCTCTCTGTAAGTGAGTCCAGTGGGTGTAAAGCGGCAAAAACACAGCAGTGAAAAGCAGGTAAACCCCATTATAAAAATCAATTACTTTTAAAAACCCGTGAAACAAAGACAGTGAAAGAGAGAGAAATTCTTACAAAATTCGTTCAGGGGCTGTGATGCCACCTGGATTGACCATATCTAGACCCACAGCTGATTGAGACATAAGGGTGGACACTCTTGGGGCTGAGAGGTTTGGTGAGGTTGGGTGAGCAAACGCAGACCCTTTAAAGTAATACTGCGTGGTACCCATCCCATGTGTCCCAAATCTCCAGGTTCAAGGGCATCTTCCTACATCGAAAACATGCATGAGAAACCCAGAAGATGGTACACCGTGTGATCCGGAAAGGTTTTCAAAACGCACCTCATTTCTCATCTCCTTGTGCTCGGGTTTGCCATTCCAGCCGCTTTACTAGCAATCTCCCTCCTTGGAGAATCAGCACCTTTAACCTCCTGTTCCGTACAGGTTGCAATTTGTCCTGAGGATGAACGGGAAGAGGGGGAACCAATGAGAGACTAGCTCTAGGTGTTGGGACAGGCACAGGTCACTCTATTTTCCCATCAGGAAGAATAATTAACCACAGGCTCAGCCTGCCGCCCGGGACCAGAATAGGGCCTGAATCAATCCTGCGCTTTTGCGGCCAGCTCCCAAGAAAGCGAGTTGAAAAATGGAGCTCAGGGGCACTGCAATTCACAAACCTGCAGACTTATAAATGATGACTCTCGTCCACAAATATATTGAGGGAAGGCAACGAGGAGGATTTGAAAGCAAGGCAGAATTGCAGGAAACAGATTTCAGGAGGGAGATTCGAATCGCCTTTAAAGCACAGGAAAAGAGGCAAAACCTCGACTATGATGCCCTTGGCCAAAAAGGGCGTATGCGTTTTTTCCTGAATATATTCAGGAAAAAACGCATACGCCCTTTTTGGCCAACCAAGCAACCTGGAAAGGCAAATCAGCGCTACAAAGAAGTCTCGCTTCCCATCAGTCAAAAGGGCCATGCTGAATAAAGTGTCAAAACCAGAAATGCAGGACAGGGCATGGAGAAACGGGAGCCTGGGTACGCTGATGGGCGGCATGTAAATTGCCAACAGCCACTCTGGAGAAGTGCACGGTGTGTCCTGAAACATCTAAAATACTCAGCTTAGGGAGCATAGGGCACTTCCACTCATAGGCGTATAAATTGGGAAAACTAAAAATCAGCAAGACACAGGCACCCCAAAGTTTAGGGCTGCTCTGTTGACAAGAACCTCCACTTCGTTACACCTTAAATATCCCAGGAAAGAGAAAAATGGATAAAGAAGTTGTGGTCCTTATGTACAATGGAATATCACTCAGCCATGAAATCAACGTCATAAGGCTAGTAGCAGCAAGATGAGTGGATTTAGGTAGGACGATTCTAAGTGCAATAAGTCACACAGAAAAAGATACTTATCATAAGATATCACTTATAGAGGGAATATAAAAACCGCTACCCTTGAACTGAATTACAAATCAGAGCTGGGTAACACGTTTAGAAAACACACTATGGCTGCTTAACGGGAAAGGTGAGGTGGGGTGATGCATAAAACAAGGGTTTCAAATTAGCTCAGATACCGTTCCATAAACCCAATAGGTAATAGACAAGACCTACTCCTTGCTCAGTGAATTGGACTCAACACCCCCTATTCACCGCCCAAGAATATATCTGACTAGTAAGAATCTTAAAACCTATGCATTGATATCTCTCTGTAAGTGAGTCCAGTGGGTGTAAAGCGGCAAAAACACAGCAGTGAAAAGCAGGTAAACCCCAGTATAAAATCAATTACTTTTAAAAACCCGTGAAACAAAGACAGTGAAAGAGAGACAAATTCTTACAAAATTCGTTCAGGGGCTGTGATGCCACCTGGATTGACCATATCTAGACCCACAGTTGATTGAGACATAAGGGTGGACACTCTTGGGGCTGATAGGTTTGGTGAGGTTGGGTGAGCAAACGCAGACCCTTTAAAGTAATACTGCGTGGTACCCATCCCATGGGTCCCAAATCTCCAGGTTCAAGGGCATCTTCCTACATCGAAAGCATGCATGAGAAACCCAGAAGATGGTACACCGTGTGATCCGGAAAGGTTTTCAAAACGCACCTTATTTCTCATCTCCTTGTGCTCGGGTTTGCCATTCCAGCCACTTTACTAGCAATCTCCCTCCTTGGAGAATCAGCACCTTTAACCTCCTGATCCGTACAGGTTGCAATTTGTCCTGAGGATGAACGGGAAGAGGGGGAACCAATGAGAGACTAGCTCTAGGTGTTGGGACAGGCACAGGTCACTCTATTTTCCCATCAGGAAGAAGAATTAACCACAGGCTCAGCCTGCCGCCTGGGACCAGATTAGGGCCTGAAGCAATCCTGCGCTTTTGCGGCCAGCTCCCAAGAAAGCGAGTTGAAAAATGGAGCTCAGGGGCACTGCAATTCACAAACCTGCAGACTTATAAATGATGACTCTCGTCCACAAATATATTGAGGGAAGGCAACGAAGAGGATTGGAAAGCAAGGCAGAATTGCAGGAAACAGATTTCAGGAGGGAGATTCGAATCGCCTTTAAAGCACAGGAAAAGCGGCAAAACCTCGACAATGATGCCCTTGGCCAAAAAGGGCGTATGCGTTTTTTCCTGAATATATTCAGGAAAAAACGCATACGCCCTTTTTGGCCAACCAAGCAACCTGGAAAGGCAAATCAGCGCTACAAAGAAGTCTCGCTTCCCATCGGTCAAAAGGGCTATGCTGAAGAAAGTGTCAAAACCAGAAATGCAAAACAGGCCATGGAGAAACGGGAGCCTGGCTACGCTGATGAGCGGGATGTAAATTGCCAACAGCCACTCTGGAGAAGTGCACGGTGTGTCCTGAAACATCGAAAAAAATCAGCTTAGGGAGCATAGGGCACTTCCACTCATGGGCGTATAAATTGGGAAAACTAAAAATCAGCAAGACACAGGCACCCCAAAGTTTAGGGCTGCTCTGTTGACAAGAACCTCCACTTCGTTACACCTTAAATATCCCAGGAAAGAGAAAAATGGATAAAGAAGTTGTGGTCCTTATGTACAATGGAATATCACTCAGCCATGAAATCAACGTCATAAGGCTAGTAGCAGCAAGATGAGTGGATTTAGGTAGGACGATTCTAAGTGAAATAAGTCACACAGAAAAAGATACTTATCATAAGATATCACTTATAGAGGGAATATAAAAACCGCTACCCTTGAACTGAATTACAAATCAGAGCTGGGTAACACGTTTAGAAAACACTCTATGGCTGCTTAACGGGAAAGGTGAGGTGGGGTGATGCATAAAACAAGGGTTTCAAATTAGCTCAGATACCGTTCCATAAACCCAATAGGTAATAGACAAGACCTACTCCTTGCTCAGTGAATTGGACTCAACACCCCCTATTCACCGCCCAAGAATATATCTGACTAGTAAGAATCTTAAAACCTATGCATTGATATCTCTCTGTAAGTGAGTCCAGTGGGTGTAAAGCGGCAAAAACACAGCAGTGAAAAGCAGGTAAACCCCATTATAAAAATCAATTACTTTTAAAAACCCGTGAAACAAAGACAGTGAAAGAGAGAGAAATTCTTACAAAATTCGTTCAGGGGCTGTGATGCCACCTGGATTGACCATATCTAGACCCACAGCTGATTGAGACATAAGGGTGGACACTCTTGGGGCTGAGAGGTTTGGTGAGGTTGGGTGAGCAAACGCAGACCCTTTAAAGTAATACTGCGTGGTACCCATCCCATGGGTCCCAAATCTCCAGGTTCAAGGGCATCTTCCTACATCGAAAACATGCATGAGAAACCCAGAAGATGGTACACCGTGTGATCCGGAAAGGTTTTCAAAACGCACCTCATTTCTCATCTCCTTGTGCTCGGGTTTGCCATTCCAGCCGCTTTACTAGCAATCTCCCTCCTTGGAGAATCAGCACCTTTAACCTCCTGTTCCGTACAGGTTGCAATTTGTCCTGAGGATGAACGGGAAGAGGGGGAACCAATGAGAGACTAGCTCTAGGTGTTGGGACAGGCACAGGTCACTCTATTTTCCCATCAGGAAGAAGAATTAACCACAGGCTCAGCCTGCCGCCTGGGACCAGATTAGGGCCTGAAGCAATCCTGCGCTTTTGCGGCCAGCTCCCAAGAAAGCGAGTTGAAAAATGGAGCTCAGGGGCACTGCAATTCACAAACCTGCAGACTTATAAATGATGACTCTCGTCCACAAATATATTGAGGGAAGGCAACGAAGAGGATTGGAAAGCAAGGCAGAATTGCAGGAAACAGATTTCAGGAGGGAGATTCGAATCGCCTTTAAAGCACAGGAAAAGCGGCAAAACCTCGACAATGATGCCCTTGGCCAAAAAGGGCGTATGCGTTTTTTCCTGAATATATTCAGGAAAAAACGCATACGCCCTTTTTGGCCAACCAAGCAACCTGGAAAGGCAAATCAGCGCTACAAAGAAGTCTCGCTTCCCATCGGTCAAAAGGGCCATGCTGAATAAAGTGTCAAAACCAGAAATGCAAAACAGGCCATGGAGAAACGGGAGCCTGGCTACGCTGATGGGCGGGATGTAAATTGCCAACAGCCACTCTGGAGAAGTGCACGGTGTGTCCTGAAACATCGAAAAAAATCAGCTTAGGGAGCATAGGGCACTTCCACTCATGGGCGTATAAATTGGGAAAACTAAAAATCAGCAAGACACAGGCACCCCAAAGTTTAGGGCTGCTCTGTTGACAAGAACCTCCACTTCGTTACACCTTAAATATCCCAGGAAAGAGAAAAATGGATAAAGAAGTTGTGGTCCTTATGTACAATGGAATATCACTCAGCCATGAAATCAACGTCATAAGGCTAGTAGCAGCAAGATGAGTGGATTTAGGTGGGACGATTCTAAGTGAAATAAGTCACACAGAAAAAGATACTTATCATAAGATATCACTTATAGAGGGAATATAAAAACCGCTACCCTTGAACTGAATTACAAATCAGAGCTGGGTAACACGTTTAGAAAACACTCTATGGCTGCTTAACGGGAAAGGTGAGGTGGGGTGATGCATAAAACAAGGGTTTCAAATTAGCTCAGATACCGTTCCATAAACCCAATAGGTAATAGACAAGACCTACTCCTTGCTCAGTGAATTGGACTCAACACCCCCTATTCACCGCCCAAGAATATATCTGACTAGTAAGAATCTTAAAACCTATGCATTGATATCTCTCTGTAAGTGAGTCCAGTGGGTGTAAAGCGGCAAAAACACAGCAGTGAAAAGCAGGTAAACCCCATTATAAAAATCAATTACTTTTAAAAACCCGTGAAACAAAGACAGTGAAAGAGAGAGAAATTCTTACAAAATTCGTTCAGGGGCTGTGATGCCACCTGGATTGACCATATCTAGACCCACAGCTGATTGAGACATAAGGGTGGACACTCTTGGGGCTGAGAGGTTTGGTGAGGTTGGGTGAGCAAACGCAGACCCTTTAAAGTAATACTGCGTGGTACCCATCCCATGGGTCCCAAATCTCCAGGTTCAAGGGCATCTTCCTACATCGAAAACATGCATGAGAAACCCAGAAGATGGTACACCGTGTGATCCGGAAAGGTTTTCAAAACGCACCTCATTTCTCATCTCCTTGTGCTCGGGTTTGCCATTCCAGCCGCTTTACTAGCAATCTCCCTCCTTGGAGAATCAGCACCTTTAACCTCCTGTTCCGTACAGGTTGCAATTTGTCCTGAGGATGAACGGGAAGAGGGGGAACCAATGAGAGACTAGCTCTAGGTGTTGGGACAGGCACAGGTCACTCTATTTTCCCATCAGGAAGAAGAATTAACCACAGGCTCAGCCTGCCGCCCGGGACCAGAAGAGGGCCTGAAGCAATCCTGCGCTTTTGCGGCCAGCTCCCAAGAAAGCGAGTTGAAAAATGGAGCTCAGGGGCACTGCAATTCACAAACCTGCAGACTTATAAATGATGACTCTCGTCCACAAATATATTGAGGGAAGGCAACGAAGAGGATTGGAAAGCAAGGCAGAATTGCAGGAAACAGATTTCAGGAGGGAGATTCGAATCGCCTTTAAAGCACAGGAAAAGCGGCAAAACCTCGACAATGATGCCCTTGGCCAAAAAGGGCGTATGCGTTTTTTCCTGAATATATTCAGGAAAAAACGCATACGCCCTTTTTGGCCAACCAAGCAACCTGGAAAGGCAAATCAGCGCTACAAAGAAGTCTCGCTTCCCATCGGTCAAAAGGGCCATGCTGAATAAAGTGTCAAAACCAGAAATGCAAAACAGGCCATGGAGAAACGGGAGAATGGCTACGCTGATGGGCGGGATGTAAATTGCCAACAGCCACTTTGGAGAAGTGCACGGTGTGTCCTGAAACATCGAAAAAACTCAGCTTAGGGAGCATAGGGCACTTCCACTCATGGGCGTATAAATTGGGAAAACTAAAAATCAGCAAGACACAGGCACCCCAAAGTTTAGGGCTGCTCTGTTGACAAGAACCTCCACTTCGTTACACCTTAAATATCCCAGGAAAGAGAAAAATGGATAAAGAAGTTGTGGTCCTTATGTACAATGGAATATCACTCAGCCATGAAATCAACGTCATAAGGCTAGTAGCAGCAAGATGAGTGGATTTAGGTAGGACGATTCTAAGTGAAATAAGTCACACAGAAAAAGATACTTATCATAAGATATCACTTATAGAGGGAATATAAAAACCGCTACCCTTGAACTGAATTACAAATCAGAGCAGGGTAACACGTTTAGAAAACACACTATGGCTGCTTAACGGGAAAGGTGAGGTGGGGTGATGCATAAAACAAGGGTTTCAAATTAGCACAGATACCGTTCCATAAACCCAATAGGTAATAGACAAGACCTACTCCTTGCTCAGTGAATTGGACTCAACACCCCCTATTCACCGCCCAAGAATATATCTGACTAGTAAGAATCTTAAAACCTATGCATTGATATCTCTCTGTAAGTGAGTCAAGTGGGTGTAAAGCGTCAAAAACGCAGCAGTGAAAAGCAGGTAAACCCCATTATAAAAATCAATTACTTTTAAAAACCCGTGAAACAAAGACAGTGAAAGAGAGAGAAATTCTTACAAAATTCGTTCAGGGGCTGTGATGCCACCTGGATTGACCATATCTAGACCCACAGCTGATTGAGACATAAGGGTGGACACTCTTGGGGCTGAGAGGTTTGGTGAGGTTGGGTGAGCAAACGCAGACCCTTTAAAGTAATACTGCGTGGTACCCATCCCATGGGTCCCAAATCTCCAGGTTCAAGGGCATCTTCCTACATCGAAAACATGCATGAGAAACCCAGAAGATGGTACACCGTGTGATCCGGAAAGGTTTTCAAAACGCACCTCATTTCTCATCTCCTTGTGCTCGGGTTTGCCATTCCATCCGCTTTACTAGCAATCTCCCTCCTTGGAGAATCAGCACCTTTAACCTCCTGTTCCGTACAGGTTTCAATTTGTCCTGAGGATGAACGGGAAGAGGGGGAACCAATGAGAGACTAGCTCTAGGTGTTGGGACAGGCACAGGTCACTCTATTTTCCCATCAGGAAGAATAATTAACCACAGGCTCAGCCTGCCGCCCGGGACCAGAATAGGGCCTGAATCAATCCTGCGCTTTTGCGGCCAGCTCCCAAGAAAGCGAGTTGAAAAATGGAGCTCAGGGGCACTGCAATTCACAAACCTGCAGACTTATAAATGATGACTCTCGTCCACAAATATATTGAGGGAAGGCAACGAGGAGGATTTGAAAGCAAGGCAGAATTGCAGGAAACAGATTTCAGGAGGGAGATTCGAATCGCCTTTAAAGCACAGGAAAAGAGGCAAAACCTCGACTATGATGCCCTTGGCCAAAAAGGGCGTATGCGTTTTTTCCTGAATATATTCAGGAAAAAACGCATACGCCCTTTTTGGCCAACCAAGCAACCTGGAAAGGCAAATCAGCGCTACAAAGAAGTCTCGCTTCCCATCAGTCAAAAGGGCCATGCTGAATAAAGTGTCAAAACCAGAAATGCAGGACAGGGCATGGAGAAACGGGAGCCTGGGTACGCTGATGGGCGGCATGTAAATTGCCAACAGCCACTCTGGAGAAGTGCACGGTGTGTCCTGAAACATCTCAAATACTCAGCTTAGGGAGCATAGGGCACTTCCACTCATAGGCGTATAAATTGGGAAAACTAAAAATCAGCAAGACACAGGCACCCCAAAGTTTAGGGCTGCTCTGTTGACAAGAACCTCCACTTCGTTACACCTTAAATATCCCAGGAAAGAGAAAAATGGATAAAGAAGTTGTGGTCCTTATGTACAATGGAATATCACTCAGCCATGAAATCAACGTCATAAGGCTAGTAGGAGCAAGATGAGTGGATTTAGGTAGGACGATTCTAAGTGCAATAAGTCACACAGAAAAAGATACTTATCATAAGATATCACTTATAGAGGGAATATAAAAACCGCTACCCTTGAACTGAATTACAAATCAGAGCTGGGTAACACGTTTAGAAAACACACTATGGCTGCTTAACGGGAAAGGTGAGGTGGGGTGATGCATAAAACAAGGGTTTCAAATTAGCTCAGATACCGTTCCATAAACCCAATAGGTAATAGACAAGACCTACTCCTTGCTCAGTGAATTGGACTCAACACCCCCTATTCACCGCCCAAGAATATATCTGACTAGTAAGAATCTTAAAACCTATGCATTGATATCTCTCTGTAAGTGAGTCAAGTGGGTGTAAAGCGGCAAAAACACAGCAGTGAAAAGCAGGTAAACCCCAGTATAAAATCAATTACTTTTAAAAACCCGTGAAACAAAGACAGTGAAAGAGAGACAAATTCTTACAAAATTCGTTCAGGGGCTGTGATGCCACCTGGATTGACCATATCTAGACCCACAGTTGATTGAGACATAAGGGTGGACACTCTTGGGGCTGATAGGTTTGGTGAGGTTGGGTGAGCAAACGCAGACCCTTTAAAGTAATACTGCGTGGTACCCATCCCATGGGTCCCAAATCTCCAGGTTCAAGGGCATCTTCCTACATCGAAAGCATCCATGAGAAACCCAGAAGATGGTACACCGTGTGATCCGGAAAGGTTTTCAAAACGCACCTTATTTCTCATCTCCTTGTGCTCGGGTTTGCCATTCCAGCCACTTTACTAGCAATCTCCCTCCTTGGAGAATCAGCACCTTTAACCTCCTGTTCCGTACAGGTTGCAATTTGTCCTGAGGATGAACGGGAAGAGGGGGAACCAATGAGAGACTAGCTCTAGGTGTTGGGACAGGCACAGGTCACTCTATTTTCCCATCAGGAAGAAGAATTAACCACAGGCTCAGCCTGCCGCCTGGGACCAGATTAGGGCCTGAAGCAATCCTGCGCTTTTGCGGCCAGCTCCCAAGAAAGCGAGTTGAAAAATGGAGCTCAGGGGCACTGCAATTCACAAACCTGCAGACTTATAAATGATGACTCTCGTCCACAAATATATTGAGGGAAGGCAACGAAGAGGATTGGAAAGCAAGGCAGAATTGCAGGAAACAGATTTCAGGAGGGAGATTCGAATCGCCTTTAAAGCACAGGAAAAGCGGCAAAACCTCGACAATGATGCCCTTGGCCAAAAAGGGCGTATGCGTTTTTTCCTGAATATATTCAGGAAAAAACGCATACGCCCTTTTTGGCCAACCAAGCAACCTGGAAAGGCAAATCAGCGCTACAAAGAAGTCTCGCTTCCCATCGGTCAAAAGGGCCATGCTGAATAAAGTGTCAAAACCAGAAATGCAAAACAGGCCATGGAGAAACGGGAGCCTGGCTACGCTGATGGGCGGGATGTAAATTGCCAACAGCCACTCTGGAGAAGTGCACGGTGTGTCCTGAAACATCGAAAAAAATCAGCTTAGGGAGCATAGGGCACTTCCACTCATGGGCGTATAAATTGGGAAAACTAAAAATCAGCAAGACACAGGCACCCCAAAGTTTAGGGCTGCTCTGTTGACAAGAACCTCCACTTCGTTACACCTTAAATATCCCAGGAAAGAGAAAAATGGATAAAGAAGTTGTGGTCCTTATGTACAATGGAATATCACTCAGCCATGAAATCAACGTCATAAGGCTAGTAGCAGCAAGATGAGTGGATTTAGGTAGGACGATTCTAAGTGAAATAAGTCACACAGAAAAAGATACTTATCATAAGATATCACTTATAGAGGGAATATAAAAACCGCTACCCTTGAACTGAATTACAAATCAGAGCTGGGTAACACGTTTAGAAAACACTCTATGGCTGCTTAACGGGAAAGGTGAGGTGGGGTGATGCATAAAACAAGGGTTTCAAATTAGCTCAGATACCGTTCCATAAACCCAATAGGTAATAGACAAGACCTACTCCTTGCTCAGTGAATTGGACTCAACACCCCCTATTCACCGCCCAAGAATATATCTGACTAGTAAGAATCTTAAAACCTATGCATTGATATCTCTCTGTAAGTGAGTCCAGTGGGTGTAAAGCGGCAAAAACACAGCAGTGAAAAGCAGGTAAACCCCATTATAAAAATCAATTACTTTTAAAAACCCGTGAAACAAAGACAGTGAAAGAGAGAGAAATTCTTACAAAATTCGTTCAGGGGCTGTGATGCCACCTGGATTGACCATATCTAGACCCACAGCTGATTGAGACATAAGGGTGGACACTCTTGGGGCTGAGAGGTTTGGTGAGGTTGGGTGAGCAAACGCAGACCCTTTAAAGTAATACTGCGTGGTACCCATCCCATGTGTCCCAAATCTCCAGGTTCAAGGGCATCTTCCTACATCGAAAACATGCATGAGAAACCCAGAAGATGGTACACCGTGTGATCCGGAAAGGTTTTCAAAACGCACCTCATTTCTCATCTCCTTGTGCTCGGGTTTGCCATTCCAGCCGCTTTACTAGCAATCTCCCTCCTTGGAGAATCAGCACCTTTAACCTCCTGTTCCGTACAGGTTGCAATTTGTCCTGAGGATGAACGGGAAGAGGGGGAACCAATGAGAGACTAGCTCTAGGTGTTGGGACAGGCACAGGTCACTCTATTTTCCCATCAGGAAGAATAATTAACCACAGGCTCAGCCTGCCGCCCGGGACCAGAATAGGGCCTGAATCAATCCTGCGCTTTTGCGGCCAGCTCCCAAGAAAGCGAGTTGAAAAATGGAGCTCAGGGGCACTGCAATTCACAAACCTGCAGACTTATAAATGATGACTCTCGTCCACAAATATATTGAGGGAAGGCAACGAGGAGGATTTGAAAGCAAGGCAGAATTGCAGGAAACAGATTTCAGGAGGGAGATTCGAATCGCCTTTAAAGCACAGGAAAAGAGGCAAAACCTCGACTATGATGCCCTTGGCCAAAAAGGGCGTATGCGTTTTTTCCTGAATATATTCAGGAAAAAACGCATACGCCCTTTTTGGCCAACCAAGCAACCTGGAAAGGCAAATCAGCGCTACAAAGAAGTCTCGCTTCCCATCAGTCAAAAGGGCCATGCTGAATAAAGTGTCAAAACCAGAAATGCAGGACAGGGCATGGAGAAACGGGAGCCTGGGTACGCTGATGGGCGGCATGTAAATTGCCAACAGCCACTCTGGAGAAGTGCACGGTGTGTCCTGAAACATCTAAAATACTCAGCTTAGGGAGCATAGGGCACTTCCACTCATAGGCGTATAAATTGGGAAAACTAAAAATCAGCAAGACACAGGCACCCCAAAGTTTAGGGCTGCTCTGTTGACAAGAACCTCCACTTCGTTACACCTTAAATATCCCAGGAAAGAGAAAAATGGATAAAGAAGTTGTGGTCCTTATGTACAATGGAATATCACTCAGCCATGAAATCAACGTCATAAGGCTAGTAGCAGCAAGATGAGTGGATTTAGGTAGGACGATTCTAAGTGCAATAAGTCACACAGAAAAAGATACTTATCATAAGATATCACTTATAGAGGGAATATAAAAACCGCTACCCTTGAACTGAATTACAAATCAGAGCTGGGTAACACGTTTAGAAAACACACTATGGCTGCTTAACGGGAAAGGTGAGGTGGGGTGATGCATAAAACAAGGGTTTCAAATTAGCTCAGATACCGTTCCATAAACCCAATAGGTAATAGACAAGACCTACTCCTTGCTCAGTGAATTGGACTCAACACCCCCTATTCACCGCCCAAGAATATATCTGACTAGTAAGAATCTTAAAACCTATGCATTGATATCTCTCTGTAAGTGAGTCCAGTGGGTGTAAAGCGGCAAAAACACAGCAGTGAAAAGCAGGTAAACCCCAGTATAAAATCAATTACTTTTAAAAACCCGTGAAACAAAGACAGTGAAAGAGAGACAAATTCTTACAAAATTCGTTCAGGGGCTGTGATGCCACCTGGATTGACCATATCTAGACCCACAGTTGATTGAGACATAAGGGTGGACACTCTTGGGGCTGATAGGTTTGGTGAGGTTGGGTGAGCAAACGCAGACCCTTTAAAGTAATACTGCGTGGTACCCATCCCATGGGTCCCAAATCTCCAGGTTCAAGGGCATCTTCCTACATCGAAAGCATCCATGAGAAACCCAGAAGATGGTACACCGTGTGATCCGGAAAGGTTTTCAAAACGCACCTTATTTCTCATCTCCTTGTGCTCGGGTTTGCCATTCCAGCCACTTTACTAGCAATCTCCCTCCTTGGAGAATCAGCACCTTTAACCTCCTGTTCCGTACAGGTTGCAATTTGTCCTGAGGATGAACGGGAAGAGGGGGAACCAATGAGAGACTAGCTCTAGGTGTTGGGACAGGCACAGGTCACTCTATTTTCCCATCAGGAAGAAGAATTAACCACAGGCTCAGCCTGCCGCCTGGGACCAGATTAGGGCCTGAAGCAATCCTGCGCTTTTGCGGCCAGCTCCCAAGAAAGCGAGTTGAAAAATGGAGCTCAGGGGCACTGCAATTCACAAACCTGCAGACTTATAAATGATGACTCTCGTCCACAAATATATTGAGGGAAGGCAACGAAGAGGATTGGAAAGCAAGGCAGAATTGCAGGAAACAGATTTCAGGAGGGAGATTCGAATCGCCTTTAAAGCACAGGAAAAGCGGCAAAACCTCGACAATGATGCCCTTGGCCAAAAAGGGCGTATGCGTTTTTTCCTGAATATATTCAGGAAAAAACGCATACGCCCTTTTTGGCCAACCAAGCAACCTGGAAAGGCAAATCAGCGCTACAAAGAAGTCTCGCTTCCCATCGGTCAAAAGGGCCATGCTGAAGAAAGTGTCAAAACCAGAAATGCAAAACAGGCCATGGAGAAACGGGAGAATGGCTACGCTGATGGGCGGGATGTAAATTGCCAACAGCCACTCTGGAGAAGTGCACGGTGTGTCCTGAAACATCGAAAAAAATCAGCTTAGGGAGCATAGGGCACTTCCACTCATGGGCGTATAAATTGGGAAAACTAAAAATCAGCAAGACACAGGCACCCCAAAGTTTAGGGCTGCTCTGTTGACAAGAACCTCCACTTCGTTACACCTTAAATATCCCAGGAAAGAGAAAAATGGATAAAGAAGTTGTGGTCCTTATGTACAATGGAATATCACTCAGCCATGAAATCAACGTCATAAGGCTAGTAGCAGCAAGATGAGTGGATTTAGGTAGGACGATTCTAAGTGAAATAAGTCACACAGAAAAAGATACTTATCATAAGATATCACTTATAGAGGGAATATAAAAACCGCTACCCTTGAACTGAATTACAAATCAGAGCTGGGTAACACGTTTAGAAAACACTCTATGGCTGCTTAACGGGAAAGGTGAGGTGGGGTGATGCATAAAACAAGGGTTTCAAATTAGCTCAGATACCGTTCCATAAACCCAATAGGTAATAGACAAGACCTACTCCTTGCTCAGTGAATTGGACTCAACACCCCCTATTCACCGCCCAAGAATATATCTGACTAGTAAGAATCTTAAAACCTATGCATTGATATCTCTCTGTAAGTGAGTCCAGTGGGTGTAAAGCGGCAAAAACACAGCAGTGAAAAGCAGGTAAACCCCATTATAAAAATCAATTACTTTTAAAAACCCGTGAAACAAAGACAGTGAAAGAGAGAGAAATTCTTACAAAATTCGTTCAGGGGCTGTGATGCCACCTGGATTGACCATATCTAGACCCACAGCTGATTGAGACATAAGGGTGGACACTCTTGGGGCTGAGAGGTTTGGTGAGGTTGGGTGAGCAAACGCAGACCCTTTAAAGTAATACTGCGTGGTACCCATCCCATGGGTCCCAAATCTCCAGGTTCAAGGGCATCTTCCTACATCGAAAACATGCATGAGAAACCCAGAAGATGGTACACCGTGTGATCCGGAAAGGTTTTCAAAACGCACCTCATTTCTCATCTCCTTGTGCTCGGGTTTGCCATTCCAGCCGCTTTACTAGCAATCTCCCTCCTTGGAGAATCAGCACCTTTAACCTCCTGTTCCGTACAGGTTGCAATTTGTCCTGAGGATGAACGGGAAGAGGGGGAACCAATGAGAGACTAGCTCTAGGTGTTGGGACAGGCACAGGTCACTCTATTTTCCCATCAGGAAGAAGAATTAACCACAGGCTCAGCCTGCCGCCCGGGACCAGAAGAGGGCCTGAAGCAATCCTGCGCTTTTGCGGCCAGCTCCCAAGAAAGCGAGTTGAAAAATGGAGCTCAGGGGCACTGCAATTCACAAACCTGCAGACTTATAAATGATGACTCTCGTCCACAAATATATTGAGGGAAGGCAACGAAGAGGATTGGAAAGCAAGGCAGAATTGCAGGAAACAGATTTCAGGAGGGAGATTCGAATCGCCTTTAAAGCACAGGAAAAGCGGCAAAACCTCGACAATGATGCCCTTGGCCAAAAAGGGCGTATGCGTTTTTTCCTGAATATATTCAGGAAAAAACGCATACGCCCTTTTTGGCCAACCAAGCAACCTGGAAAGGCAAATCAGCGCTACAAAGAAGTCTCGCTTCCCATCGGTCAAAAGGGCCATGCTGAATAAAGTGTCAAAACCAGAAATGCAAAACAGGCCATGGAGAAACGGGAGAATGGCTACGCTGATGGGCGGGATGTAAATTGCCAACAGCCACTTTGGAGAAGTGCACGGTGTGTCCTGAAACATCGAAAAAACTCAGCTTAGGGAGCATAGGGCACTTCCACTCATGGGCGTATAAATTGGGAAAACTAAAAATCAGCAAGACACAGGCACCCCAAAGTTTAGGGCTGCTCTGTTGACAAGAACCTCCACTTCGTTACACCTTAAATATCCCAGGAAAGAGAAAAATGGATAAAGAAGTTGTGGTCCTTATGTACAATGGAATATCACTCAGCCATGAAATCAACGTCATAAGGCTAGTAGCAGCAAGATGAGTGGATTTAGGTAGGACGATTCTAAGTGAAATAAGTCACACAGAAAAAGATACTTATCATAAGATATCACTTATAGAGGGAATATAAAAACCGCTACCCTTGAACTGAATTACAAATCAGAGCAGGGTAACACGTTTAGAAAACACACTATGGCTGCTTAACGGGAAAGGTGAGGTGGGGTGATGCATAAAACAAGGGTTTCAAATTAGCACAGATACCGTTCCATAAACCCAATAGGTAATAGACAAGACCTACTCCTTGCTCAGTGAATTGGACTCAACACCCCCTATTCACCGCCCAAGAATATATCTGACTAGTAAGAATCTTAAAACCTATGCATTGATATCTCTCTGTAAGTGAGTCAAGTGGGTGTAAAGCGTCAAAAACGCAGCAGTGAAAAGCAGGTAAACCCCATTATAAAAATCAATTACTTTTAAAAACCCGTGAAACAAAGACAGTGAAAGAGAGAGAAATTCTTACAAAATTCGTTCAGGGGCTGTGATGCCACCTGGATTGACCATATCTAGACCCACAGCTGATTGAGACATAAGGGTGGATACTCTTGGGGCTGAGAGGTTTGGTGAGGTTGGGTGAGCAAACGCAGACCCTTTAAAGTAATACTGCGTGGTACCCATCCCATGTGTCCCAAATCTCCAGGTTCAAGGGCATCTTCCTACATCGAAAACATGCATGAGAAACCCAGAAGATGGTACACCGTGTGATCCGGAAAGGTTTTCAAAACGCACCTCATTTCTCATCTCCTTGTGCTCGGGTTTGCCATTCCATCCGCTTTACTAGCAATCTCCCTCCTTGGAGAATCAGCACCTTTAACCTCCTGTTCCGTACAGGTTGCAATTTGTCCTGAGGATGAACGGGAAGAGGGGGAACCAATGAGAGACTAGCTCTAGGTGTTGGGACAGGCACAGGTCACTCTATTTTCCCATCAGGAAGAATAATTAACCACAGGCTCAGCCTGCCGCCCGGGACCAGAATAGGGCCTGAATCAATCCTGCGCTTTTGCGGCCAGCTCCCAAGAAAGCGAGTTGAAAAATGGAGCTCAGGGGCACTGCAATTCACAAACCTGCAGACTTATAAATGATGACTCTCGTCCACAAATATATTGAGGGAAGGCAACGAGGAGGATTTGAAAGCAAGGCAGAATTGCAGGAAACAGATTTCAGGAGGGAGATTCGAATCGCCTTTAAAGCACAGGAAAAGAGGCAAAACCTCGACTATGATGCCCTTGGCCAAAAAGGGCGTATGCGTTTTTTCCTGAATATATTCAGGAAAAAACGCATACGCCCTTTTTGGCCAACCAAGCAACCTGGAAAGGCAAATCAGCGCTACAAAGAAGTCTCGCTTCCCATCAGTCAAAAGGGCCATGCTGAATAAAGTGTCAAAACCAGAAATGCAGGACAGGGCATGGAGAAACGGGAACCTGGGTACGCTGATGGGCGGCATGTAAATTGCCAACAGCCACTCTGGAGAAGTGCACGGTGTGTCCTGAAACATCTCAAATACTCAGCTTAGGGAGCATAGGGCACTTCCACTCATAGGCGTATAAATTGGGAAAACTAAAAATCAGCAAGACACAGGCACCCCAAAGTTTAGGGCTGCTCTGTTGACAAGAACCTCCACTTCGTTACACCTTAAATATCCCAGGAAAGAGAAAAATGGATAAAGAAGTTGTGGTCCTTATGTACAATGGAATATCACTCAGCCATGAAATCAACGTCATAAGGCTAGTAGGAGCAAGATGAGTGGATTTAGGTAGGACGATTCTAAGTGCAATAAGTCACACAGAAAAAGATACTTATCATAAGATATCACTTATAGAGGGAATATAAAAACCGCTACCCTTGAACTGAATTACAAATCAGAGCTGGGTAACACGTTTAGAAAACACACTATGGCTGCTTAACGGGAAAGGTGAGGTGGGGTGATGCATAAAACAAGGGTTTCAAATTAGCTCAGATACCGTTCCATAAACCCAATAGGTAATAGACAAGACCTACTCCTTGCTCAGTGAATTGGACTCAACACCCCCTATTCACCGCCCAAGAATATATCTGACTAGTAAGAATCTTAAAACCTATGCATTGATATCTCTCTGTAAGTGAGTCAAGTGGGTGTAAAGCGGCAAAAACACAGCAGTGAAAAGCAGGTAAACCCCAGTATAAAATCAATTACTTTTAAAAACCCGTGAAACAAAGACAGTGAAAGAGAGACAAATTCTTACAAAATTCGTTCAGGGGCTGTGATGCCACCTGGATTGACCATATCTAGACCCACAGTTGATTGAGACATAAGGGTGGACACTCTTGGGGCTGATAGGTTTGGTGAGGTTGGGTGAGCAAACGCAGACCCTTTAAAGTAATACTGCGTGGTACCCATCCCATGGGTCCCAAATCTCCAGGTTCAAGGGCATCTTCCTACATCGAAAGCATCCATGAGAAACCCAGAAGATGGTACACCGTGTGATCCGGAAAGGTTTTCAAAACGCACCTTATTTCTCATCTCCTTGTGCTCGGGTTTGCCATTCCAGCCACTTTACTAGCAATCTCCCTCCTTGGAGAATCAGCACCTTTAACCTCCTGTTCCGTACAGGTTGCAATTTGTCCTGAGGATGAACGGGAAGAGGGGGAACCAATGAGAGACTAGCTCTAGGTGTTGGGACAGGCACAGGTCACTCTATTTTCCCATCAGGAAGAAGAATTAACCACAGGCTCAGCCTGCCGCCTGGGACCAGATTAGGGCCTGAAGCAATCCTGCGCTTTTGCGGCCAGCTCCCAAGAAAGCGAGTTGAAAAATGGAGCTCAGGGGCACTGCAATTCACAAACCTGCAGACTTATAAATGATGACTCTCGTCCACAAATATATTGAGGGAAGGCAACGAAGAGGATTGGAAAGCAAGACAGAATTGCAGGAAACAGATTTCAGGAGGGAGATTCGAATCGCCTTTAAAGCACAGGAAAAGCGGCAAAACCTCGACAATGATGCCCTTGGCCAAAAAGGGCGTATGCGTTTTTTGCTGAATATATTCATGAAAAAACGCATACGCCCTTTTTGGCCAACCAAGCAACCTGGAAAGGCAAATCAGCGCTACAAAGAAGTCTCGCTTCCCATCGGTCAAAAGGGCCATGCTGAATAAAGTGTCAAAACCAGAAATGCAAAACAGGCCATGGAGAAACGGGAGCCTGGCTACGCTGATGGGCGGGATGTAAATTGCCAACAGCCACTCTGGAGAAGTGCACGGTGTGTCCTGAAACATCGAAACAAATCAGCTTAGGGAGCATAGGGCACTTCCAATCATGGGCGTATAAATTGGGAAAACTAAAAATCAGCAAGACACAGGCACCCCAAAGTTTAGGGCTGCTCTGTTGACAAGAACCTCCACTTCGTTACACCTTAAATATCCCAGGAAAGAGAAAAATGGATAAAGAAGTTGTGGTCCTTATGTACAATGGAATATCACTCAGCCATGAAATCAACGTCATAAGGCTAGTAGCAGCAAGATGAGTGGATTTAGGTAGGACGATTCTAAGTGAAATAAGTCACACAGAAAAAGATACTTATCATAAGATATCACTTATAGAGGGAATATAAAAACCGCTTCCCTTGAACTGAATTACAAATCAGAGCTGGGTAACACGTTTAGAAAACACACTATGGCTGCTTAACGGGAAAGGTGAGGTGGGGTGATGCATAAAACAAGGGTTTCAAATTAGCTCAGATACCGTTCCATAAACCCAATAGGTAATAGACAAGACCTACTCCTTGCTCAGTGAATTGGACTCAACACCCCCTATTCACCGCCCAAGAATATATCTGACTAGTAAGAATCTTAAAACCTATGCATTGATATCTCTCTGTAAGTGAGTCCAGTGGGTGTAAAGCGGCAAAAACACAGCAGTGAAAAGCAGGTAAACCCCATTATAAAAATCAATTACTTTTAAAAACCCGTGAAACAAAGACAGTGAAAGAGAGAGAAATTCTTACAAAATTCGTTCAGGGGCTGTGATGCCACCTGGATTGACCATATCTAGACCCACAGTTGATTGAGACATAAGGGTGGACACTCTTGGGGCTGAGAGGTTTGGTGAGGTTGGGTGAGCAAACGCAGACCCTTTAAAGTAATACTGCGTGGTACCCATCCCATGGGTCCCAAATCTCCAGGTTCAAGGGCATCTTCCTACATCGAAAGCATGCATGAGAAACCCAGAAGATGGTACACCGTGTGATCCGGAAAGGTTTTCAAAACGCACCTCATTTCTCATCTCCTTGTGCTCGGGTTTGCCATTCCAGCCGCTTTACTAGCAATCTCCCTCCTTGGAGAATCAGCACCTTTAACCTCCTGTTCCGTACAGGTTGCAATTTGTCCTGAGGATGAACGGGAAGAGGGAGAACCAATGAGAGACTAGCTCTAGGTGTTGGGACAGGCACAGGTCACTCTATTTTCCAATCAGGAAGAAGAATTAACCACAGGCTCAGCCTGCCGCCCGGGACCAGAATAGGGCCTGAAGCAATCCTGCGCTTTTGCGGCCAGCTCCCAGGAAAGCGAGTTGAAAAATGGAGCTCAGGGGCACTTCAATTCACAAACCTGCAGACTTATAAATGATGACTCTCGTCCACAAATATATTGAGGGAAGGCAACGAAGAGGATTGGAAAGCAAGGCAGAATTGCAGGAAACAGATTTCAGGAGGGAGATTCGAATCGCCTTTAAAGCACAGGAAAAGCGGCAAAACCTCGACAATGATGCCCTTGGCCAAAAAGGGCGTATGCGTTTTTTCCTGAATATATTCAGGAAAAAACGCATACGCCCTTTTTGGCCAACCAAGCAACCTGGAAAGGCAAATCAGCGCTACAAAGAAGTCTCGCTTCCCATCGGTCAATAGGGCCATGCTGAATAAAGTGTCAAAACCAGAAATGCAAAACAGGCCATGGAGAAACGGGAGCCTGGCTACGCTGATGGGCGGGATGTAAATTGCCAACAGCCACTCTGGAGAAGTGCACGGTGTGTCCTGAAACATCGAAAAAAATCAGCTTAGGGAGCATAGGGCACTTCCACTCATGGGCGTATAAATTGGGAAAACTAAAAATCAGCAAGACACAGGCACCCCAAAGTTTAGGGCTGCTCTGTTGACAAGAACCTCCACTTCGTTACACCTTAAATATCCCAGGAAAGAGAAAAATGGATAAAGAAGTTGTGGTCCTTATGTACAATGGAATATCACTCAGCCATGAAATCAACGTCATAAGGCTAGTAGCAGCAAGATGAGTGGATTTAGGTAGGACGATTCTAAGTGAAATAAGTCACACAGAAAAAGATACTTATCATAAGATATCACTTATAGAGGGAATATAAAAACCGCTACCCTTGAACTGAATTACAAATCAGAGCAGGGTAACACGTTTAGAAAACACACTATGGCTGCTTAACGGGAAAGGTGAGGTGGGGTGATGCATAAAACAAGGGTTTCAAATTAGCTCAGATACCGTTCCATAAACCCAATAGGTAATAGACAAGACCTACTCCTTGCTCAGTGAATTGGACTCAACACCCCCTATTCACCGCCCAAGAATATATCTGACTAGTAAGAATCTTAAAACCTATGCATTGATATCTCTCTGTAAGTGAGTCCAGTGGGTGTAAAGCGGCAAAAACACAGCAGTGAAAAGCAGGTAAACCCCATTATAAAAATCAATTACTTTTAAAAACCCGTGAAACAAAGACAGTGAAAGAGAGAGAAATTCTTACAAAATTCGTTCAGGGGCTGTGATGCCACCTGGATTGACCATATCTAGACCCACAGTTGATTGAGACATAAGGGTGGACACTCTTGGGGCTGAGAGGTTTGGTGAGGTTGGGTGAGCAAACGCAGACCCTTTAAAGTAATACTGCGTGGTACCCATCCCATGGGTCCCAAATCTCCAGGTTCAACGGCATCTTCCTACATCGAAAGCATGCATGAGAAACCCAGAAGATGGTACACCGTGCGATCCGGAAAGGTTTTCAAAACGCACCTCATTTCTCATCTCCTTGTGCTCGGGTTTGCCATTCCAGCCGCTTTACTAGCAATCTCCCTCCTTGGAGAATCAGCACCTTTAACCTCCTGTTCCGTACAGGTTGCAATTTGTCCTGAGGATGAACGGGAAGAGGGGGAACCAATGAGAGACTAGCTCTAGGTGTTGGGACAAGCACAGGTCACTCTATTTTCCCATCAGGAAGAAGAATTAACCACAGGCTCAGCCTGCCGCCCGGGACCAGAATAGGGCCTGAAGCAATCCTGCGCTTTTGCGGCCAGCTCCCAAGAAAGCGAGTTGAAAAATGGAGCTCAGGGGCACTGCAATTCACAAACCTGCAGACTTACAAATCATGACTCTCGTACACAAATATATTGAGGGAAGGCAACGAAGAGGATTGGAAAGAAAGGCAGAATTGCAGGAAACAGATTTCAGGAGGGAGATTCGAATCGCCTTTAAAGCACAGGAAAAGCGGCAAAACCTCGACAATGATGCCCTTGGCCAAAAAGGGCGTATGCGTTTTTTCCTGAATATATTCAGGAAAAAACGCATACGCCCTTTTTGGCCATCCAAGCAACCTGGAAAGGCAAATCAGCGCTACAAAGAAGTCTCGCTTCCCATCGGTCAAAAGGGCCATGCTGAATAAAGTGTCAAACCCAGAAATGCAAAACAGGCCATGGAGAAACGGGAGCCTGGCTACGCTGATGGGCGGGATGTAAATTGCCAACAGCCACTCTGGAGAAGTGCACGGTGTGTCCTGAAACATCGAAAAAAATCAGCTTAGGGAGCATAGGGCACTTCCACTCATGGGCGTATAAATTGGGAAAACTAAAAGTCAGCAAGACACAGGCACCCCAAAGTTTAGGGCTGCTCTGTTGACAAGAACCTCCACTTCGTTACACCTTAAATATCCCAGGAAAGAGAAAAATGGATAAAGAAGTTGTGGTCCTTATGTACAATGGAATATCACTCAGCCATGAAATCAACGTCATAAGGCTAGTAGCAGCAAGATGAGTGGATTTAGGTAGGACGATTCTAAGTGAAATAAGTCACACAGAAAAAGATACTTATCATAAGATATCACTTATAGAGGGAATATAAAAACCGCTTCCCTTGAACTGAATTACAAATCAGAGCTGGGTAACACGTTTAGAAAACACACTATGGCTGCTTAACGGGAAAGGTGAGGTGGGGTGATGCATAAAACAAGGGTTTCAAATTAGCTCAGATACCGTTCCATAAACCCAATAGGTAATAGACAAGACCTACTCCTTGCTCAGTGAATTGGACTCAACACCCCCTATTCACCGCCCAAGAATATATCTGACTAGTAAGAATCTTAAAACCTATGCATTGATATCTCTCTGTAAGTGAGTCCAGTGGGTGTAAAGCGGCAAAAACACAGCAGTGAAAAGCAGGTAAACCCCATTATAAAAATCAATTACTTTTAAAAACCCGTGAAACAAAGACAGTGAAAGAGAGAGAAATTCTTACAAAATTCGTTCAGGGGCTGTGATGCCACCTGGATTGACCATATCTAGACCCACAGTTGATTGAGACATAAGGGTGGACACTCTTGGGGCTGAGAGGTTTGGTGAGGTTGGGTGAGCAAACGCAGACCCTTTAAAGTAATACTGCGTGGTACCCATCCCATGGGTCCCAAATCTCCAGGTTCAAGGGCATCTTCCTACATCGAAAGCATGCATGAGAAACCCAGAAGATGGTACACCGTGTGATCCGGAAAGGTTTTCAAAACGCACCTCATTTCTCATCTCCTTGTGCTCGGGTTTGCCATTCCAGCCGCTTTACTAGCAATCTCCCTCCTTGGAGAATCAGCACCTTTAACCTCCTGTTCCGTACAGGTTGCAATTTGTCCTGAGGATGAACGGGAAGAGGGAGAACCAATGAGAGACTAGCTCTAGGTGTTGGGACAGGCACAGGTCACTCTATTTTCCAATCAGGAAGAAGAATTAACCACAGGCTCAGCCTGCCGCCCGGGACCAGAATAGGGCCTGAAGCAATCCTGCGCTTTTGCGGCCAGCTCCCAGGAAAGCGAGTTGAAAAATGGAGCTCAGGGGCACTTCAATTCACAAACCTGCAGACTTATAAATGATGACTCTCGTCCACAAATATATTGAGGGAAGGCAACGAAGAGGATTGGAAAGCAAGGCAGAATTGCAGGAAACAGATTTCAGGAGGGAGATTCGAATCGCCTTTAAAGCACAGGAAAAGCGGCAAAACCTCGACAATGATGCCCTTGGCCAAAAAGGGCGTATGCGTTTTTTCCTGAATATATTCAGGAAAAAACGCATACGCCCTTTTTGGCCAACCAAGCAACCTGGAAAGGCAAATCAGCGCTACAAAGAAGTCTCGCTTCCCATCGGTCAATAGGGCCATGCTGAATAAAGTGTCAAAACCAGAAATGCAAAACAGGCCATGGAGAAACGGGAGCCTGGCTACGCTGATGGGCGGGATGTAAATTGCCAACAGCCACTCTGGAGAAGTGCACGGTGTGTCCTGAAACATCGAAAAAAATCAGCTTAGGGAGCATAGGGCACTTCCACTCATGGGCGTATAAATTGGGAAAACTAAAAATCAGCAAGACACAGGCACCCCAAAGTTTAGGGCTGCTCTGTTGACAAGAACCTCCACTTCGTTACACCTTAAATATCCCAGGAAAGAGAAAAATGGATAAAGAAGTTGTGGTCCTTATGTACAATGGAATATCACTCAGCCATGAAATCAACGTCATAAGGCTAGTAGCAGCAAGATGAGTGGATTTAGGTAGGACGATTCTAAGTGAAATAAGTCACACAGAAAAAGATACTTATCATAAGATATCACTTATAGAGGGAATATAAAAACCGCTACCCTTGAACTGAATTACAAATCAGAGCAGGGTAACACGTTTAGAAAACACACTATGGCTGCTTAACGGGAAAGGTGAGGTGGGGTGATGCATAAAACAAGGGTTTCAAATTAGCTCAGATACCGTTCCATAAACCCAATAGGTAATAGACAAGACCTACTCCTTGCTCAGTGAATTGGACTCAACACCCCCTATTCACCGCCCAAGAATATATCTGACTAGTAAGAATCTTAAAACCTATGCATTGATATCTCTCTGTAAGTGAGTCCAGTGGGTGTAAAGCGGCAAAAACACAGCAGTGAAAAGCAGGTAAACCCCATTATAAAAATCAATTACTTTTAAAAACCCGTGAAACAAAGACAGTGAAAGAGAGAGAAATTCTTACAAAATTCGTTCAGGGGCTGTGATGCCACCTGGATTGACCATATCTAGACCCACAGTTGATTGAGACATAAGGGTGGACACTCTTGGGGCTGAGAGGTTTGGTGAGGTTGGGTGAGCAAACGCAGACCCTTTAAAGTAATACTGCGTGGTACCCATCCCATGGGTCCCAAATCTCCAGGTTCAACGGCATCTTCCTACATCGAAAGCATGCATGAGAAACCCAGAAGATGGTACACCGTGCGATCCGGAAAGGTTTTCAAAACGCACCTCATTTCTCATCTCCTTGTGCTCGGGTTTGCCATTCCAGCCGCTTTACTAGCAATCTCCCTCCTTGGAGAATCAGCACCTTTAACCTCCTGTTCCGTACAGGTTGCAATTTGTCCTGAGGATGAACGGGAAGAGGGGGAACCAATGAGAGACTAGCTCTAGGTGTTGGGACAAGCACAGGTCACTCTATTTTCCCATCAGGAAGAAGAATTAACCACAGGCTCAGCCTGCCGCCCGGGACCAGAATAGGGCCTGAAGCAATCCTGCGCTTTTGCGGCCAGCTCCCAAGAAAGCGAGTTGAAAAATGGAGCTCAGGGGCACTGCAATTCACAAACCTGCAGACTTACAAATCATGACTCTCGTACACAAATATATTGAGGGAAGGCAACGAAGAGGATTGGAAAGAAAGGCAGAATTGCAGGAAACAGATTTCAGGAGGGAGATTCGAATCGCCTTTAAAGCACAGGAAAAGCGGCAAAACCTCGACAATGATGCCCTTGGCCAAAAAGGGCGTATGCGTTTTTTCCTGAATATATTCAGGAAAAAACGCATACGCCCTTTTTGGCCATCCAAGCAACCTGGAAAGGCAAATCAGCGCTACAAAGAAGTCTCGCTTCCCATCGGTCAAAAGGGCCATGCTGAATAAAGTGTCAAACCCAGAAATGCAAAACAGGCCATGGAGAAACGGGAGCCTGGCTACGCTGATGGGCGGGATGTAAATTGCCAACAGCCACTCTGGAGAAGTGCACGGTGTGTCCTGAAACATCGAAAAAAATCAGCTTAGGGAGCATAGGGCACTTCCACTCATGGGCGTATAAATTGGGAAAACTAAAAGTCAGCAAGACACAGGCACCCCAAAGTTTAGGGCTGCTCTGTTGACAAGAACCTCCACTTCGTTACACCTTAAATATCCCAGGAAAGAGAAAAATGGATAAAGAAGTTGTGGTCCTTATGTACAATGGAATATCACTCAGCCATGAAATCAACGTCATAAGGCTAGTAGCAGCAAGATGAGTGGATTTAGGTAGGACGATTCTAAGTGAAATAAGTCACACAGAAAAAGATACTTATCATAAGATATCACTTATAGAGGGAATATAAAAACCGCTTCCCTTGAACTGAATTACAAATCAGAGCTGGGTAACACGTTTAGAAAACACACTATGGCTGCTTAACGGGAAAGGTGAGGTGGGGTGATGCATAAAACAAGGGTTTCAAATTAGCTCAGATACCGTTCCATAAACCCAATAGGTAATAGACAAGACCTACTCCTTGCTCAGTGAATTGGACTCAACACCCCCTATTCACCGCCCAAGAATATATCTGACTAGTAAGAATCTTAAAACCTATGCATTGATATCTCTCTGTAAGTGAGTCCAGTGGGTGTAAAGCGGCAAAAACACAGCAGTGAAAAGCAGGTAAACCCCATTATAAAAATCAATTACTTTTAAAAACCCGTGAAACAAAGACAGTGAAAGAGAGAGAAATTCTTACAAAATTCGTTCAGGGGCTGTGATGCCACCTGGATTGACCATATCTAGACCCACAGTTGATTGAGACATAAGGGTGGACACTCTTGGGGCTGAGAGGTTTGGTGAGGTTGGGTGAGCAAACGCAGACCCTTTAAAGTAATACTGCGTGGTACCCATCCCATGGGTCCCAAATCTCCAGGTTCAAGGGCATCTTCCTACATCGAAAGCATGCATGAGAAACCCAGAAGATGGTACACCGTGTGATCCGGAAAGGTTTTCAAAACGCACCTCATTTCTCATTTCCTTGTGCTCGGGTTTGCCATTCCAGCCGCTTTACTAGCAATCTCCCTCCTTGGAGAATCAGCACCTTTAACCTCCTGTTCCGTACAGGTTGCAATTTGTCCTGAGGATGAACGGGAAGAGGGGGAACCAATGAGAGACTAGCTCTAGGTGTTGGGACAGGCACAGGTCACTCTATTTTCCCATCAGGAAGAAGAATTAACAACAGGCTCAGCCTGCCGCCCGGGACCAGAATAGGGCCTGAAGCAATCCTGCGCTTTTGCGGCCAGCTCCCAAGAAAGCGAGTTGAAAAATGGAGCTCAGGGGCACTGCAATTCACAAACCTGCAGACTTATAAATGATGACTCTCGTCCACAAATATATTGAAGGAAGGCAACGAAGAGGATTGGAAAGCAAGGCAGAATTGCAGGAAACAGATTTCAGGAGGGAGATTCGAATCGCCTTTAAAGCACAGGAAAAGCGGCAAAACCTCGACAATGATGCCCTTGGCCAAAAAGGGCGTATGCGTTTTTTCCTGAATATATTCAGGAAAAAACGCATACGCCCTTTTTGGCCAACCAAGCAACCTGGAAAGGCAAATCAGCGCTACAAAGAAGTCTCGCTTCCCATCGGTCAAAAGGGCCATGCTGAATAAAGTGTCAAAACCAGAAATGCAAAACAGGCCATGGAGAAACGGGAGCCTGGCTACGCTGATGGGCGGGATGTAAATTGCCAACAGCCACTCTGGAGAAGTGCACGGTGTGTCCTGAAACATCGAAAAAAATCAGCTTAGGGAGCATAGGGCACTTCCACTCATGGGCGTATAAATTGGGAAAACTAAAAATCAGCAAGACACAGGCACCCCAAAGTTTAGGGCTGCTCTGTTGACAAGAACCTCCACTTCGTTACACCTTAAATATCCCAGGAAAGAGAAAAATGGATAAAGAAGTTGTGGTCCTTATGTACAATGGAATATCACTCAGCCATGAAATCAACGTCATAAGGCTAGTAGCAGCAAGATGAGTGGATTTAGGTAGGACGATTCTAAGTGAAATAAGTCACACAGAAAAAGATACTTATCATAAGATATCACTTATAGAGGGAATATAAAAACCGCTTCCCTTGAACTGAATTACAAATCAGAGCTGGGTAACACGTTTAGAAAACACACTATGGCTGCTTAACGGGAAAGGTGAGGTGGGGTGATGCATAAAACAAGGGTTTCAAATTAGCTCAGATACCGTTCCATAAACCCAATAGGTAATAGACAAGACCTACTCCTTGCTCAGTGAATTGGACTCAACACCCCCTATTCACCGCCCAAGAATATATCTGACTAGTAAGAATCTTAAAACCTATGCATTGATATCTCTCTGTAAGTGAGTCCAGTGGGTGTAAAGCGGCAAAAACACAGCAGTGAAAAGCAGGTAAACCCCATTATAAAAATCAATTACTTTTAAAAACCCGTGAAACAAAGACAGTGAAAGAGAGAGAAATTCTTACAAAATTCGTTCAGGGGCTGTGATGCCACCTGGATTGACCATATCTAGACCCACAGTTGATTGAGACATAAGGGTGGACACTCTTGGGGCTGAGAGGTTTGGTGAGGTTGGGTGAGCAAACGCAGACCCTTTAAAGTAATACTGCGTGGTACCCATCCCATGGGTCCCAAATCTCCAGGTTCAAGGGCATCTTCCTACATCGAAAGCATGCATGAGAAACCCAGAAGATGGTACACCGTGTGATCCGGAAAGGTTTTCAAAACGCACCTCATTTCTCATCTCCTTGTGCTCGGGTTTGCCATTCCAGCCGCTTTACTAGCAATCTCCCTCCTTGGAGAATCAGCACCTTTAACCTCCTGTTCCGTACAGGTTGCAATTTGTCCTGAGGATGAACGGGAAGAGGGGGAACCAATGAGAGACTAGCTCTAGGTGTTGGGACAGGCACAGGTCACTCTATTTTCCAATCAGGAAGAAGAATTAACCACAGGCTCAGCCTGCCGCCCGGGACCAGAATAGGGCCTGAAGCAATCCTGCGCTTTTGCGGCCAGCTCCCAGGAAAGCGAGTTGAAAAATGGAGCTCAGGGGCACTTCAATTCACAAACCTGCAGACTTATAAATGATGACTCTCGTCCACAAATATATTGAGGGAAGGCAACGAAGAGGATTGGAAAGCAAGGCAGAATTGCAGGAAACAGATTTCAGGAGGGAGATTCGAATCGCCTTTAAAGCACAGGAAAAGCGGCAAAACCTCGACAATGATGCCCTTGGCCAAAAAGGGCGTATGCGTTTTTTCCTGAATATATTCAGGAAAAAACGCATACGCCCTTTTTGGCCAACCAAGCAACCTGGAAAGGCAAATCAGCTCTACAAAGAAGTCTCGCTTCCCATCGGTCAATAGGGCCATGCTGAATAAAGTGTCAAAACCAGAAATGCAAAACAGGCCATGGAGAAACGGGAGCCTGGCTACGCTGATGGGCGGGATGTAAATTGCCAACAGCCACTCTGGAGAAGTGCACGGTGTGTCCTGAAACATCGAAAAAAATCAGCTTAGGGAGCATAGGGCACTTCCACTCATGGGCGTATAAATTGGGAAAACTAAAAATCAGCAAGACACAGGCACCCCAAAGTTTAGGGCTGCTCTGTTGACAAGAACCTCCACTTCGTTACACCTTAAATATCCCAGGAAAGAGAAAAATGGATAAAGAAGTTGTGGTCCTTATGTACAATGGAATATCACTCAGCCATGAAATCAACGTCATAAGGCTAGTAGCAGCAAGATGAGTGGATTTAGGTAGGACGATTCTAAGTGAAATAAGTCACACAGAAAAAGATACTTATCATAAGATATCACTTATAGAGGGAATATAAAAACCGCTACCCTTGAACTGAATTACAAATCAGAGCAGGGTAACACGTTTAGAAAACACACTATGGCTGCTTAACGGGAAAGGTGAGGTGGGGTGATGCATAAAACAAGGGTTTCAAATTAGCTCAGATACCGTTCCATAAACCCAATAGGTAATAGACAAGACCTACTCCTTGCTCAGTGAATTGGACTCAACACCCCCTATTCACCGCCCAAGAATATATCTGACTAGTAAGAATCTTAAAACCTATGCATTGATATCTCTCTGTAAGTGAGTCCAGTGGGTGTAAAGCGGCAAAAACACAGCAGTGAAAAGCAGGTAAACCCCATTATAAAAATCAATTACTTTTAAAAACCCGTGAAACAAAGACAGTGAAAGAGAGAGAAATTCTTACAAAATTCGTTCAGGGGCTGTGATGCCACCTGGATTGACCATATCTAGACCCACAGTTGATTGAGACATAAGGGTGGAAACTCTTGGGGCTGAGAGGTTTGGTGAGGTTGGGTGAGCAAACGCAGACCCTTTAAAGTAATACTGCGTGGTACCCATCCCATGGGTCCCAAATCTCCAGGTTCAACGGCATCTTCCTACATCGAAAGCATGCATGAGAAACCCAGAAGATGGTACACCGTGCGATCCGGAAAGGTTTTCAAAACGCACCTCATTTCTCATCTCCTTGTGCTCGGGTTTGCCATTCCAGCCGCTTTACTAGCAATCTCCCTCCTTGGAGAATCAGCACCTTTAACCTCCTGTTCCGTACAGGTTGCAATTTGTCCTGAGGATGAACGGGAAGAGGGGGAACCAATGAGAGACTAGCTCTAGGTGTTGGGACAAGCACAGGTCACTCTATTTTCCCATCAGGAAGAAGAATTAACCACAGGCTCAGCCTGCCGCCCGGGACCAGAATAGGGCCTGAAGCAATCCTGCGCTTTTGCGGCCAGCTCCCAAGAAAGCGAGTTGAAAAATGGAGCTCAGGGGCACTGCAATTCACAAACCTGCAGACTTACAAATCATGACTCTCGTACACAAATATATTGAGGGAAGGCAACGAAGAGGATTGGAAAGCAAGGCAGAATTGCAGGAAACAGATTTCAGGAGGGAGATTCGAATCGCCTTTAAAGCACAGGAAAAGCGGCAAAACCTCGACAATGATGCCCTTGGCCAAAAAGGGCGTATGCGTTTTTTCCTGAATATATTCAGGAAAAAACGCATACGCCCTTTTTGGCCATCCAAGCAACCTGGAAAGGCAAATCAGCGCTACAAAGAAGTCTCGCTTCCCATCGGTCAAAAGGGCCATGCTGAATAAAGTGTCAAAACCAGAAATGCAAAACAGGCCATGGAGAAACGGGAGCCTGGCTACGCTGATGGGCGGGATGTAAATTGCCAACAGCCACTCTGGAGAAGTGCACGGTGTGTCCTGAAACATCGAAAAAAATCAGCTTAGGGAGCATAGGGCACTTCCACTCATGGGCGTATAAATTGGGAAAACTAAAAGTCAGCAAGACACAGGCACCCCAAAGTTTAGGGCTGCTCTGTTGACAAGAACCTCCACTTCGTTACACCTTAAATATCCCAGGAAAGAGAAAAATGGATAAAGAAGTTGTGGTCCTTATGTACAATGGAATATCACTCAGCCATGAAATCAACGTCATAAGGCTAGTAGCAGCAAGATGAGTGGATTTAGGTAGGACGATTCTAAGTGAAATAAGTCACACAGAAAAAGATACTTATCATAAGATATCACTTATAGAGGGAATATAAAAACCGCTTCCCTTGAACTGAATTACAAATCAGAGCTGGGTAACACGTTTAGAAAACACACTATGGCTGCTTAACGGGAAAGGTGAGGTGGGGTGATGCATAAAACAAGGGTTTCAAATTAGCTCAGATACCGTTCCATAAACCCAATAGGTAATAGACAAGACCTACTCCTTGCTCAGTGAATTGGACTCAACACCCCCTATTCACCGCCCAAGAATATATCTGACTAGTAAGAATCTTAAAACCTATGCATTGATATCTCTCTGTAAGTGAGTCCAGTGGGTGTAAAGCGGCAAAAACACAGCAGTGAAAAGCAGGTAAACCCCATTATAAAAATCAATTACTTTTAAAAACCCGTGAAACAAAGACAGTGAAAGAGAGAGAAATTCTTACAAAATTCGTTCAGGGGCTGTGATGCCACCTGGATTGACCATATCTAGACCCACAGTTGATTGAGACATAAGGGTGGACACTCTTGGGGCTGAGAGGTTTGGTGAGGTTGGGTGAGCAAACGCAGACCCTTTAAAGTAATACTGCGTGGTACCCATCCCATGGGTCCCAAATCTCCAGGTTCAAGGGCATCTTCCTACATCGAAAGCATGCATGAGAAACCCAGAAGATGGTACACCGTGTGATCCGGAAAGGTTTTCAAAACGCACCTCATTTCTCATTTCCTTGTGCTCGGGTTTGCCATTCCAGCCGCTTTACTAGCAATCTCCCTCCTTGGAGAATCAGCACCTTTAACCTCCTGTTCCGTACAGGTTGCAATTTGTCCTGAGGATGAACGGGAAGAGGGGGAACCAATGAGAGACTAGCTCTAGGTGTTGGGACAGGCACAGGTCACTCTATTTTCCAATCAGGAAGAAGAATTAACCACAGGCTCAGCCTGCCGCCCGGGACCAGAATAGGGCCTGAAGCAATCCTGCGCTTTTGCGGCCAGCTCCCAAGAAAGCGAGTTGAAAAATGGAGCTCAGGGGCACTGCAATTCACAAACCTGCAGACTTATAAATGATGACTCTCGTCCACAAATATATTGAGGGAAGGCAACGAAGAGGATTGGAAAGCAAGGCAGAATTGCAGGAAACAGATTTCAGGAGGGAGATTCGAATCGCCTTTAAAGCACAGGAAAAGCGGCAAAACCTCGACAATGATGCCCTTGGCCAAAAAGGGCGTATGCGTTTTTTCCTGAATATATTCAGGAAAAAACGCATACGCCCTTTTTGGCCAACCAAGCAACCTGGAAAGGCAAATCAGCGCTACAAAGAAGTCTCGCTTCCCATCGGTCAAAAGGGCCATGCTGAATAAAGTGTCAAAACCAGAAATGCAAAACAGGCCATGGAGAAACGGGAGCCTGGCTACGCTGATGGGCGGGATGTAAATTGCCAACAGCCACTCTGGAGAAGTGCACGGTGTGTCCTGAAACATCGAAAAAAATCAGCTTAGGGAGCATAGGGCACTTCCACTCATGGGCGTATAAATTGGGAAAACTAAAAGTCAGCAAGACACAGGCACCCCAAAGTTTAGGGCTGCTCTGTTGACAAGAACCTCCACTTCGTTACACCTTAAATATCCCAGGAAAGAGAAAAATGGATAAAGAAGTTGTGGTCCTTATGTACAATGGAATATCACTCAGCCATGAAATCAACGTCATAAGGCTAGTAGCAGCAAGATGAGTGGATTTAGGTAGGACGATTCTAAGTGAAATAAGTCACACAGAAAAAGATACTTATCATAAGATATCACTTATAGAGGGAATATAAAAACCGCTTCCCTTGAACTGAATTACAAATCAGAGCTGGGTAACACGTTTAGAAAACACACTATGGCTGCTTAACGGGAAAGGTGAGGTGGGGTGATGCATAAAACAAGGGTTTCAAATTAGCTCAGATACCGTTCCATAAACCCAATAGGTAATAGACAAGACCTACTCCTTGCTCAGTGAATTGGACTCAACACCCCCTATTCACCGCCCAAGAATATATCTGACTAGTAAGAATCTTAAAACCTATGCATTGATATCTCTCTGTAAGTGAGTCCAGTGGGTGTAAAGCGGCAAAAACACAGCAGTGAAAAGCAGGTAAACCCCATTATAAAAATCAATTACTTTTAAAAACCCGTGAAACAAAGACAGTGAAAGAGAGAGAAATTCTTACAAAATTCGTTCAGGGGCTGTGATGCCACCTGGATTGACCATATCTAGACCCACAGTTGATTGAGACATAAGGGTGGACACTCTTGGGGCTGAGAGGTTTGGTGAGGTTGGGTGAGCAAACGCAGACCCTTTAAAGTAATACTGCGTGGTACCCATCCCATGGGTCCCAAATCTCCAGGTTCAAGGGCATCTTCCTACATCGAAAGCATGCATGAGAAACCCAGAAGATGGTACACCGTGTGATCCGGAAAGGTTTTCAAAACGCACCTCATTTCTCATTTCCTTGTGCTCGGGTTTGCCATTCCAGCCGCTTTACTAGCAATCTCCCTCCTTGGAGAATCAGCACCTTTAACCTCCTGTTCCGTACAGGTTGCAATTTGTCCTGAGGATGAACGGGAAGAGGGGGAACCAATGAGAGACTAGCTCTAGGTGTTGGGACAGGCACAGGTCACTCTATTTTCCAATCAGGAAGAAGAATTAACCAGAGGCTCAGCCTGCCGCCCGGGACCAGAATAGGGCCTGAAGCAATCCTGCGCTTTTGCGGCCAGCTCCCAAGAAAGCGAGTTGAAAAATGGAGCTCAGGGGCACTGCAATTCACAAACCTGCAGACTTATAAATGATGACTCTCGTCCACAAATATATTGAGGGAAGGCAACGAAGAGGATTGGAAAGCAAGGCAGAATTGCAGGAAACAGATTTCAGGAGGGAGATTCGAATCGCCTTTAAAGCACAGGAAAAGCAGCAAAACCTCGACAATGATGCCCTTGGCCAAAAAGGGCGTATGCGTTTTTTCCTGAATATATTCAGGAAAAAACGCATACGCCCTTTTTGGCCAACCAAGCAACCTGGAAAGGCAAATCAGCCCTACAAAGAAGTCTCGCTTCCCATCGGTCAAAAGGGCCATGCTGAATAAAGTGTCAAAACCAGAAATGCAAGACAGGCCATGGAGAAACGGGAGCCTGGCTACGCTGATGGGCGGGATGTAAATTGCCAACAGCCACTCTGGAGAAGTGCACGGTGTGTCCTGAAACATCGAAAAAAATCAGCTTAGGGAGCATAGGGCACTTCCACTCATGGGCGTATAAATTGGGAAAACTAAAAATCAGCAAGACACAGGCACCCCAAAGTTTAGGGCTGCTCTGTTGACAAGAACCTCCACTTCGTTACACCTTAAATATCCCAGGAAAGAGAAAAATGGATAAAGAAGTTGTGGTCCTTATGTACAATGGAATATCACTCAGCCATGAAATCAACGTCATAAGGCTAGTAGCAGCAAGATGAGTGGATTTAGGTAGGACGATTCTAAGTGAAATAAGTCACACAGAAAAAGATACTTATCATAAGATATCACTTATAGAGGGAATATAAAAACCGCTTCCCTTGAACTGAATTACAAATCAGAGCTGGGTAACACGTTTAGAAAACACACTATGGCTGCTTAACGGGAAAGGTGAGGTGGGGTGATGCATAAAACAAGGGTTTCAAATTAGCTCAGATACCGTTCCATAAACCCAATAGGTAATAGACAAGACCTACTCCTTGCTCAGTGAATTGGACTCAACACCCCCTATTCACCGCCCAAGAATATATCTGACTAGTAAGAATCTTAAAACCTATGCATTGATATCTCTCTGTAAGTGAGTCAAGTGGGTGTAAAGCGGCAAAAACACAGCAGTGAAAAGCAGGTAAACCCCATTATAAAAATCAATTACTTTTAAAAACCCGTGAAACATAGACAGTTAAAGAAAGAGAAATTCTTACAAAATTCGTTCAGGGGCTGTGATGCCACCTGGATTGACCATATCTAGACCCACAGCTGATTGAGACATAAGGGTGGAAACTCTTGGGGCTGAGAGGTTTGGTGAGGTTGGGTGAGCAAACGCAGACCCTTTAAAGTAATACTGCATGGTACCCATCCCATGGGTCCCAAATCTCCAGGTTCAAGGGCATCTTCCTACATCGAAAGCATGCATGAGAAACCCAGAAGATGGTACACTGTGTGATCCGGAAAGGTTTTCAAAACGCACCTCATTTCTCATCTCCTTGTACTCGGGTTTGCCATTCCAGCCACTTTACTAGCAATCTCCCTCCTTGGAGAATCAGCACCTTTAACCTCCTGTTCCGTACAGGTTGCAATTTGTCCTGAGGATGAACGGGAAGAGGGGGAACCAATGAGAGACTAGCTCTAGGTGTTGGGACAGGCACAGGTCACTCTATTTTCCCATCAGGAAGAAGAATTAACCACAGGCTCAGCCTGCCGCCCGGGACCAGAATAGGGCCTGAAGCAATCCTGTGCTTTTGCGGCCAGCTCCCAAGAAAGCGAGTTGAAAAATGGAGCTCAGGGGCACTGCAATTCACAAACCTGCAGACTTATAAATGATGACTCTCGTCCACAAATATATTGAGGGAAGGCAACGAAGAGGATTTGAAAGCAAGGCAGAATTGCAGGAAACAGATTTCAGGAGGGAGATTCGAATCGCCTTTAAAGCACAGGAAAAGCGGCAAAACCTCGACAATGATGCCCTTGGCCAAAAAGGGCGTATGCGTTTTTTCCTGAATATATTCAGGAAAAAACGCATACGCCCTTTTTGGCCAACCAAGCAACCTGGAAAGGCAAACCAGCGCTACAAAGAAGTCTCGCTTCCCATCGGTCAAAAGGGCCATGCTGAATAAAGTGTCAAAACCAGAAATGCAAAACAGGCCATGGAGAAACGGGAGCCTGGCTACGCTGATGGGCGGGATGTAAATTGCCAACAGCCACTCTGGAGAAGTGCACGGTGTGTCCTGAAACATCGAAAAAAATCAGCTTAGGGAGCATAGGGCACTTCCACTCATGGGCGTATAAATTGGGAAAACTAAAAATCAGCAAGACACAGGCACCCCAAAGTTTAGGGCTGCTCTGTTGACAAGAACCTCCACTTCGTTACACCTTAAATATCCCAGGAAAGAGAAAAATGGATAAAGAAGTTGTGGTCCTTATGTACAATGGAATATCACTCAGCCATGAAATCAACGTCATAAGGCTAGTAGCAGCAAGATGAGTGGATTTAGGTAGGACGATTCTAAGTGAAATAAGTCACACAGAAAAAGATACTTATCATAAGATATCACTTATAGAGGGAATATAAAAACCGCTACCCTTGAACTGAATTACAAATCAGAGCAGGGTAACACGTTTAGAAAACACACTATGGCTGCTTAACGGGAAAGGTGAGGTGGGGTGATGCATAAAACAAGGGTTTCAAATTAGCTCAGATACCGTTCCATAAACCCAATAGGTAATAGACAAGACCTACTCCTTGCTCAGTGAATTGGACTCAACACCCCCTATTCACCGCCCAAGAATATATCTGACTAGTAAGAATCTTAAAACCTATGCATTGATATCTCTCTGTAAGTGAGTCAAGTGGGTGTAAAGCGGCAAAAACACAGCAGTGAAAAGCAGGTAAACCCCATTATAAAAATCAATTACTTTTAAAAACCCGTGAAACAAAGACAGTGAAAGAGAGAGAAATTCTTACAAAATTCGTTCAGGGGCTGTGATGCCACCTGGATTGACCATATCTAGACCCACAGCTGATTGAGACATAAGGGTGGAAACTCTTGGGGCTGAGAGGTTTGGTGAGGTTGGGTGAGCAAACGCAGAATCTTTAAAGTAATACTGCATGGTACCCATCCCATGGGTCCCAAATCTCCAGGTTCAAGGGCATCTTCCTACATCGAAAGCATGCATGAGAAACCCAGAAGATGGTACACCGTGTGATCCGGAAAGGTTTTCAAAACGCACCTCATTTCTCATCTCCTTGTGCTCGGGTTTGCCATTCCAGCCACTTTACTAGCAATCTCCCTCCTTGGAGAATCAGCACCTTTAACCTCCTGTTCCGTACAGGTTGCAATTTGTCCTGAGGATGAACGGGAAGAGGGGGAACCAATGAGAGACTAGCTCTAGGTGTTGGGACAGGCACAGGTCACTCTATTTTCCCATCAGGAAGAAGAATTAACCACAGGCTCAGCCTGCCGCCCGGGACCAGAATAGGGCCTGAAGCAATCCTGCGCTTTTGCGGCCAGCTCCCAAGAAAGCGAGTTGAAAAATGGAGCTCAGGGGCACTGCAATTCACAAACCTGCAGACTTATAAATGATGACTCTCGTCCACAAATATATTGAGGGAAGGCAACGAAGAGGATTGGAAAGCAAGGCAGAATTGCAGGAAACAGATTTCAGGAGGGAGATTCGAATCGCCTTTAAAGCACAGGAAAAGCGGCAAAACCTCGACAATGATGCCCCTGGCCAAAAAGCGCGTATGCGTTTTTTCCTGAATATATTCAGGAAAAAACGCATACGCCCTTTTTGGCCAACCAAGCAACCTGGAAAGGCAAATCAGCGCTACAAAGAAGTCTCGCTTCCCATCGGTCAAAAGGGCCATGCTGAATAAAGTGTCAAAACCAGAAATGCAAAACAGGCCATGGAGAAACGGGAGCCTGGCTACGCTGATGGGCGGGATGTAAATTGCCAACAGCCACTCTGGAGAAGTGCACGGTGTGTCCTGAAACATCGAAAAAAAACAGCTTAGGGAGCATAGGGCACTTCCACTCATGGGCGTATAAATTGGGAAAACTAAAAATCAGCAAGACACAGGCACCCCAAAGTTTAGGGCTGCTCTGTTGACAAGAACCTCCACTTCGTTACACCTTAAATATCCCAGGAAAGAGAAAAATGGATAAAGAAGTTGTGGTCCTTATGTACAATGGAATATCACTCAGCCATGAAATCAACGTCATAAGGCTAGTAGCAGCAAGATGAGTGGATTTAGGTAGGACGATTCTAAGTGAAATAAGTCACACAGAAAAAGATACTTATCAAAGGATATCACTTATAGAGGGAATATAAAAACCGCTACCCTTGAACTGAATTACAAATCAGAGCAGGGTAACACGTTTAGAAAACACACTATGGCTGCTTAACGGGAAAGGTGAGGTGGGGTGATGCATAAAACAAGGGTTTCAAATTAGCTCAGATACCGTTCCATAAACCCAATAGGTAATAGACAAGACCTACTCCTTGCTCAGTGAATTGGACTCAACACCCCCTATTCACCGCCCAAGAATATATCTGACTAGTAAGAATCTTAAAACCTATGCATTGATATCTCTCTCTAAGTGAGTCCAGTGGGTGTAAAGTGGCAAAAACACAGCAGTGAAAAGCAGGTAAACCCCATTATAAAAATCAATTACTTTTAAAAACCCGTGAAACAAAGACAGTGAAAGAGAGAGAAATTCTTACAAAATTCGTTCAGGGGCTGTGATGCCACCTGGATTGACCATATCTAGACCCACAGTTGATTGAGACATAAGGATGGACACTCTTGGGGCTGAGAGGTTTGGTGAGGTTGGGTGAGCAAACGCAGACCCTTTAAAGTAATACTGCGTGGTACCCATCCCATGGGTCCCAAATCTCCAGGTTCAAGGGCATCTTCCTACATCGAAAGCATGCATGAGAAACCCAGATGATGGTACACCGTGTGATCCGGAAAGGTTTTCAAAACGCACCTCATTTCTCATCTCCTTGTGCTCGGGTTTGCCATTCCAGCCGCTTTACTAGCAATCTCCCTCCTTGGAGAATCAGCACCTTTAACCTCCTGTTCCGTACAGGTTGCAATTTGTCCTGAGGATGAACGGGAAGAGGGGGAACCAATGAGAGACTAGCTCTAGGTGTTGGGACAGGCACAGGTCACTCTATTTTCCCATCAGGAAGAAGAATTAACCAGAGGCTCAGCCTGCCGCCCGGGACCAGAATAGGGCCTGAAGCAATCCTGCGCTTTTGCGGCCAGCTCCCAAGAAAGCGAGTTGAAAAATGGAGCTCAGGGGCACTGCAATTCACAAACCTGCAGACTTATAAATGATGACTCTCGTCCACAAATATATTGAGGGAAGGCAACGAAGAGGATTGGAAAGCAAGGCAGAATTGCAGGAAACAGATTTCAGGAGGGAGATTCGAATCGCCTTTAAAGCACAGGAAAAGCAGCAAAACCTCGACAATGATGCCCTTGGCCAAAAAGGGCGTATGCGTTTTTTCCTGAATATATTCAGGAAAAAACGCATACGCCCTTTTTGGCCAACCAAGCAACCTGGAAAGGCAAATCAGCCCTACAAAGAAGTCTCGCTTCCCATCGGTCAAAAGGGCCATGCTGAATAAAGTGTCAAAACCAGAAATGCAAGACAGGCCATGGAGAAACGGGAGCCTGGCTACGCTGATGGGCGGGATGTAAATTGCCAACAGCCACTCTGGAGAAGTGCACGGTGTGTCCTGAAACATCGAAAAAAATCAGCTTAGGGAGCATAGGGCACTCCCACTCATGGGCGTATAAATTGGGAAAACTAAAAATCAGCAAGACACAGGCACCCCAAAGTTTAGGGCTGCTCTGTTGACAAGAACCTCCACTTCGTTACACCTTAAATATCCCAGGAAAGAGAAAAATGGATAAAGAAGTTGTGGTCCTTATGTACAATGGAATATCACTCAGTCATGAAATCAACGTCATAAGGCTAGTAGCAGCAAGATGAGTGGATTTAGGTAGGACGATTCTAAGTGAAATAAGTCACACAGAAAAAGATACTTATCATAAGATATCACTTATAGAGGGAATATAAAAACCGCTTCCCTTGAACTGAATTACAAATCAGAGCTGGGTAACACGTTTAGAAAACACACTATGGCTGCTTAACGGGAAAGGTGAGGTGGGGTGATGCATAAAACAAGGGTTTCAAATTAGCTCAGATACCGTTCCATAAACCCAATAGGTAATAGACAAGACCTACTCCTTGCTCAGTGAATTGGACTCAACACCCCCTATTCACCGCCCAAGAATATATCTGACTAGTAAGAATCTTAAAACCTATGCATTGATATCTCTCTGTAAGTGAGTCAAGTGGGTGTAAAGCGGCAAAAACACAGCAGTGAAAAGCAGGTAAACCCCATTATAAAAATCAATTACTTTTAAAAACCCGTGAAACATAGACAGTTAAAGATAGAGAAATTCTTACATAATTCGTTCAGGGGCTGTGATGCCACCTGGATTGACCATATCTAGACCCACAGCTGATTGAGACATAAGGGTGGAAACTCTTGGGGCTGAGAGGTTTGGTGAGGTTGGGTGAGCAAACGCAGACCCTTTAAAGTAATACTGCATGGTACCCATCCCATGGGTCCCAAATCTCCAGGTTCAAGGGCATCTTCCTACATCGAAAGCATGCATGAGAAACCCAGAAGATGGTACACTGTGTGATCCGGAAAGGTTTTCAAAACGCACCTCATTTCTCATCTCCTTGTGCTCGGGTTTGCCATTCCAGCCACTTTACTAGCAATCTCCCTCCTTGGAGAATCAGCACCTTTAACCTCCTGTTCCGTACAGGTTGCAATTTGTCCTGAGGATGAACGGGAAGAGGGGGAACCAATGAGAGACTAGCTCTAGGTGTTGGGACAGGCACAGGTCACTCTATTTTCCCATCAGGAAGAAGAATTAACCACAGGCTCAGCCTGCCGCCCGGGACCAGAATAGGGCCTGAAGCAATCCTGTGCTTTTGCGGCCAGCTGCCAAGAAAGCGAGTTGAAAAATGGAGCTCAGGGGCACTGCAATTCACAAACCTGCAGACTTATAAATGATGACTCTCGTCCACAAATATATTGAGGGAAGGCAACGAAGAGGATTTGAAAGCAAGGCAGTATTGCAGGAAACAGATTTCAGGAGGGAGATTCGAATCGCCTTTAAAGCACAGGAAAAGCGGCAAAACCTCGACAATGATGCCCTTGGCCAAAAAGGGCGTATGCGTTTTTTCCTGAATATATTCAGGAAAAAACGCATACGCCCTTTTTGGCCAACCAAGCAACCTGGAAAGGCAAACCAGCGCTACAAAGAAGTCTCGCTTCCCATCGGTCAAAAGGGCCATGCTGAATAAAGTGTCAAAACCAGAAATGCAAAACAGGCCATGGAGAAACGGGAGCCTGGCTACGCTGATGGGCGGGATGTAAATTGCCAACAGCCACTCTGGAGAAGTGCACGGTGTGTCCTGAAACATCGAAAAAAATCAGCTTAGGGAGCATAGGGCACTTCCACTCATGGGCGTATAAATTGGGAAAACTAAAAATCAGCAAGACACAGGCACCCCAAAGTTTAGGGCTGCTCTGTTGACAAGAACCTCCACTTCGTTACACCTTAAATATCCCAGGAAAGAGAAAAATGGATAAAGAAGTTGTGGTCCTTATGTACAATGGAATATCACTCAGCCATGAAATCAACGTCATAAGGCTAGTAGCAGCAAGATGAGTGGATTTAGGTAGGACGATTCTAAGTGAAATAAGTCACACAGAAAAAGATACTTATCATAAGATATCACTTATAGAGGGAATATAAAAACCGCTACCCTTGAACTGAATTACAAATCAGAGCAGGGTAACACGTTTAGAAAACACACTATGGCTGCTTAACGGGAAAGGTGAGGTGGGGTGATGCATAAAACAAGGGTTTCAAATTAGCTCAGATACCGTTCCATAAACCCAATAGGTAATAGACAAGACCTACTCCTTGCTCAGTGAATTGGACTCAACACCCCCTATTCACCGCCCAAGAATATATCTGACTAGTAAGAATCTTAAAACCTATGCATTGATATCTCTCTGTAAGTGAGTCAAGTGGGTGTAAAGCGGCAAAAACACAGCAGTGAAAAGCAGGTAAACCCCATTATAAAAATCAATTACTTTTAAAAACCCGTGAAACAAAGACAGTGAAAGAGAGAGAAATTCTTACAAAATTCGTTCAGGGGCTGTGATGCCACCTGGATTGACCATATCTAGACCCACAGCTGATTGAGACATAAGGGTGGAAACTCTTGGGGCTGAGAGGTTTGGTGAGGTTGGGTGAGCAAACGCAGAATCTTTAAAGTAATACTGCATGGTACCCATCCCATGGGTCCCAAATCTCCAGGTTCAAGGGCATCTTCCTACATCGAAAGCATGCATGAGAAACCCAGAAGATGGTACACCGTGTGATCCGGAAAGGTTTTCAAAACGCACCTCATTTCTCATCTCCTTGTGCTCGGGTTTGCCATTCCAGCCACTTTACTAGCAATCTCCCTCCTTGGAGAATCAGCACCTTTAACCTCCTGTTCCGTACAGGTTGCAATTTGTCCTGAGGATGAACGGGAAGAGGGGGAACCAATGAGAGACTAGCTCTAGGTGTTGGGACAGGCACAGGTCACTCTATTTTCCCATCAGGAAGAAGAATTAACCATAGGCTCAGCCTGCCGCCCGGGACCAGAATAGGGCCTGAAGCAATCCTGCGCTTTTGCGGCCAGCTCCCAAGAAAGCGAGTTGAAAAATGGAGCTCAGGGGCACTGCAATTCACAAACCTGCAGACTTATAAATGATGACTCTCGTCCACAAATATATTGAGGGAAGGCAACGAAGAGGATTGGAAAGCAAGGCAGAATTGCAGGAAACAGATTTCAGGAGGGAGATTCGAATCGCCTTTAAAGCACAGGAAAAGCGGCAAAACCTCGACAATGATGCCCCTGGCCAAAAAGCGCGTATGCGTTTTTTCCTGAATATATTCAGGAAAAAACGCATACGCCCTTTTTGGCCAACCAAGCAACCTGGAAAGGCAAATCAGCGCTACAAAGAAGTCTCGCTTCCCATCGGTCAAAAGGGCCATGCTGAATAAAGTGTCAAAACCAGAAATGCAAAACAGGCCATGGAGAAACGGGAGCCTGGCTACGCTGATGGGCGGGATGTAAATTGCCAACAGCCACTCTGGAGAAGTGCACGGTGTGTCCTGAAACATCGAAAAAAATCAGCTTAGGGAGCATAGGGCACTTCCACTCATGGGCGTATAAATTGGGAAAACTAAAAATCAGCAAGACACAGGCACCCCAAAGTTTAGGGCTGCTCTGTTGACAAGAACCTCCACCTCGTTACACCTTAAATATCCCAGAAAAGAGAAAAATGGATAAAGAAGTTGTGGTCCTTATGTACAATGGAATATCACTCAGCCATGAAATCAACGTCATAAGGCTAGTAGCAGCAAGATGAGTGGATTTAGGTAGGACGATTCTAAGTGAAATAAGTCACACAGAAAAAGATACTTATCATAAGATATCACTTATAGAGGGAATATAAAAACCGCTACCCTTGAACTGAATTACAAATCAGAGCTGGGTAACACGTTTAGAAAACACACTATGGCTGCTTAACGGGAAAGGTGAGGTGGGGTGATGCATAAAACAAGGGTTTCAAATTAGCTCAGATACCGTTCCATAAACCCAATAGGTAATAGACAAGACCTACTCCTTGCTCAGTGAATTGGACTCAACACCCCCTATTCACCGCCCAAGAATATATCTGACTAGTAAGAATCTTAAAACCTATGCATTGATATCTCTCTGTAAGTGAGTCCAGTGGGTGTAAAGCGGCAAAAACACAGCAGTGAAAAGCTGGTAAACCCCATTATAAAAATCAATTACTTTTAAAAACCCGTGAAACAAAGACAGTGAAAGAGAGAGAAATTCTTACAAAATTCGTTCAGGGGCTGTGATGCCACCTGGATTGACCATATCTAGACCCACAGCTGATTGAGACATAAGGGTGGAAACTCTTGGGGCTGAGAGGTTTGGTGAGGTTGGGTGAGCAAACGCAGACCCTTTAAAGTAATACTGCATGGTACCCATCCCATGGGTCCCAAATCTCCAGGTTCAAGGGCATCTTCCTACATCGAAAGCATGCATGAGAAACCCAGAAGATGGTACACCGTGTGATCCGGAAAGGTTTTCAAAACGCACCTCATTTCTCATCTCCTTGTGCTCGGGTTTGCCATTCCAGCCGCTTTACTAGCAATCTCCCTCCTTGGAGAATCAGCACCTTTAACCTCCTGTTCCGTACAGGTTGCAATTTGTCCTGAGGATGAACGGGAAGAGGGGGAACCAATGAGAGACTAGCTCTAGGTGTTGGGACAGGCACAGGTCACTCTATTTTCCCATCAGGAAGAAGAATTAACCACAGGCTCAGCCTGCCGCCCGGGACCAGAATAGGGCCTGAAGCAATCCTGTGCTTTTGCGGCCAGCTAACAAGAAAGCGAGTTGAAAAATGGAGCTCAGGGGCACTGCAATTCACAAACCTGCAGACTTATAAATGATGACTCTCGTCCACAAATATATTCAGGGAAGGCAACGAAGAGGATTGGAAAGCAAGGCAGAATTGCAGGAAACAGATTTCAGGAGGGAGATTCGAATCGCCTTTAAAGCACAGGAAAAGCAGCAAAACCTCGACAATGATGCCCTTGGCCAAAAAGGGCGTATGCGTTTTTTCCTGAATATATTCAGGAAAAAACGCATACGCCCTTTTTGGCCAACCAAGCAACCTGGAAAGGCAAATCAGCGCTACAAAGAAGTCTCGCTTCCCATCGGTCAAAAGGGCCATGCTGAATAAAGTGTCAAAACCAGAAATGCAGGACAGGCCATGGAGAAACTGGAGCCTGGTTACGCTGATGGGCGGGATGTAAATTGCCAACAGCCACTCTGGAGAAGTGCACGGTGTGTCCTGAAACATCGAAAAAAATCAGCTTAGGGAGCATAGGGCACTTCCACTCATGGGCGTATAAATTGGGAAAATTAAAAATCAGCAAGACACAGGCACCCCAAAGTTTAGGGCTGCTCTGTTGACAAGAACCTCCACTTCGTTACACCTTAAATATCCCAGGAAAGAGAAAAATGGATAAAGAAGTTGTGGTCCTTATGTACAATGGAATATCACTCAGCCATGAAATCAACGTCATAAGGCTAGTAGCAGCAAGATGAGTGGATTTAGGTAGGACGATTCTAAGTGAAATAAGTCACACAGAAAAAGATACTTATCATAAGATATCACTTATAGAGGGAATATAAAAACCGCTACCCTTGAACTGAATTACAAATCAGAGCAGGGTAACACGTTTAGAAAACACACTATGGCTGCTTAACGGGAAAGGTGAGGTGGGGTGATGCATAAAACAAGGGTTTCAAATTAGCTCAGATACCGTTCCAGAAACCCAATAGGTAATAGACAAGACCTACTCCTTGCTCAGTGAATTGGACTCAACACCCCCTATTCACCGCCCAAGAATATATCTGACTAGTAAGAATCTTAAAACCTATGCATTGATATCTCTCTCTAACTGAGTCCAGTGGGTGTAAAGTGGCAAAAACACAGCAGTGAAAAGCAGGTAAACCCCATTATAAAAATTAATTACTTTTAAAAACCCGTGAAACAAAGACAGTGAAAGAGAGAGAAATTCTTACAAAATTCGTTCAGGGGCTGTGATGCCACCTGGATTGACCATATCTAGACCCACAGTTGATTGAGACATAAGGGTGGACACTCTTGGGGCTGAGAGGTTTGGTGAGGTTGGGTGAGCAAACGCAGACCCTTTAAAGTAATACTGCGTGGTACCCATCCCATGGGTCCCAAATCTCCAGGTTCAAGGGCATCTTCCTACATCGAAAGCATGCATGAGAAACCCAGAAGATGGTACACCGTGTGATCCGGAAAGGTTTTCAAAACGCACCTCATTTCTCATCTCCTTGTGCTCGGGTTTGCCATTCCAGCCGCTTTACTAGCAATCTCCCTCCTTGGAGAATCAGCACCTTTAACCTCCTGTTCCGTACAGGTTGCAATTTGTCCTGAGGATGAACGGGAAGAGGGGGAACCAATGAGAGACTAGCTCTAGGTTTTGGGACAGGCACAGGTCACTCTATTTTCCCATCAGGAAGAAGAATTAACCACAGGCTTAGCCTGCCGCCCGGGACCAGAATAGGGCCTGAAGCAATCCTGCGCTTTTGCGGCCAGCTCCCAAGAAAGCGAGTTGAAAAATGGAGCTCAGGGGCACTGCAATTCACAAACCTGCAGACTTATAAATGATGACTCTCGTCCACAAATATATTGAGGGAAGGCAACGAAGAGGATTGGAAAGCAAGGCAGAATTGCAGGAAACAGATTTCAGGAGGGAGATTCGAATCGCCTTTAAAGCACAGGAAAAGCGGCAAAACCTCGACAATGATGCCCTTGGCCAAAAAGCGCGTATGCGTTTTTTCCTGAATATATTCAGGAAAAAACGCATACGCCCTTTTTGGCCAACCAAGCAACCTGGAAAGGCAAATCAGCGCTACAAAGAAGTCTCGCTTCCCATCGGTCAAAAGGGCCATGCTGAAGAAAGTGTCAAAACCAGAAATGCAAAACAGGCCATGGAGAAACGGGAGCCTGGCTACGCTGATGGGCGGGATGTAAATTGCCAACAGCCACTCTGGAGAAGTGCACGGTGTGTCCTGAAATATCGAAAAAAATCAGCTTAGGGAGCATAGGGCACTTCCACTCATGGGCGTATAAATTGGGAAAACTAAAAATCAGCAAGACACAGGCACCCCAAAGTTTAGGGCTGCTCTGTTGACAAGAACCTCCACTTCGTTACACCTTAAATATCCCAGGAAAGAGAAAAATGGATAAAGAAGTTGTGGTCCTTATGTACAAAGGAATATCACTCAGCCATGAAATCAACGTCATAAGGCTAGTAGCAGCAAGATGAGTGGATTTAGGTAGGACGATTCTAAGTGAAATAAGTCACACAGAAAAAGATACTTATCATAAGATATCACTTATAGAGGGAATATAAAAACCGCTACCCTTGAACTGAATTACAAATCAGAGCAGGGTAACACGTTTAGAAAACACACTATGGCTGCTTAACGGGAAAGGTGAGGTGGGGTGATGCATAAAACAAGGGTTTCAAATTAGCTCAGATACCGTTCCATAAACCCAATAGGTAATAGACAAGACCTACTCCTTGCTCAGTGAATTGGACTCAACACCCCCTATTCACCGCCCAAGAATATATCTGACTAGTAAGAATCTTAAAACCTATGCATTGATATCTCTCTCTAAGTGAGTCCAGTGGGTGTAAAGTGGCAAAAACACAGCAGTGAAAAGCAGGTAAACCCCATTATAAAAATCAATTACTTTTAAAAACCCGTGAAACAAAGACAGTGAAAGAGAGAGAAATTCTTACAAAATTCGTTCAGGGGCTGTGATGCCACCTGGATTGACCATATCTAGACCCACAGCTGATTGAGACATAAGGGTGGAAACTCTTGGGGCTGAGAGGTTTGGTGAGGTTGGGTGAGCAAACGCAGACCCTTTAAAGTAATACTGCATGGTACCCATCCCATGGGTCCCAAATCTCCAGGTTCAAGGGCATCTTCCTACATCGAAAGCATGCATGAGAAACCCAGAAGATGGTACACCGTGTGATCCGGAAAGGTTTTCAAAACGCACCTCATTTCTCATCTCCTTGTGCTCGGGTTTGCCATTCCAGCCACTTTACTAGCAATCTCCCTCCTTGGAGAATCAGCACCTTTAACCTCCTGTTCCGTACAGGTTGCAATTTGTCCTGAGGATGAACGGGAAGAGGGGGAACCAATGAGAGACTAGCTCTAGGTGTTGGGACAGGCACAGGTTACTCTATTTTCCCATCAGGAAGAAGAAATAACCACAGGCTCAGCCTGCCGCCCGGGACCAGAATAGGGCCTGAAGCAATCCTGCGCTTTTGCGGCCAGCTCCCAAGAAAGCGAGTTGAAAAATGGAGCTCAGGGGCACTGCAATTCACAAACCTGCAGACTTATAAATGATGACTCTCGTCCACAAATATATTGAGGGAAGGCAACGAAGAGGATTGGAAAGCAAGGCAGAATTGCAGGAAACAGATTTCAGGAGGGAGATTCGAATCGCCTTTAAAGCACAGGAAAAGCGGCAAAACCTCGACAATGATGCCCTTGGCCAAAAAGGGCGTATGCGTTTTTTCCTGAATATATTCAGGAAAAAACGCATACGCCCTTTTTGGCCAACCAAGCAACCTGGAAAGGCAAATCAGCGCTACAAAGAAGTCTCGCTTCCCATCGGTCAAAAGGGCCATGCTGAATAAAGTGTCAAAACCAGAAATGCAAAACAGGCCATGGAGAAACGGGAGCCTGGCTACGCTGATGGGCGGGATGTAAATTGCCAACAGCCACTCTGGAGAAGTGCACGGTGTGTCCTGAAACATCGAAAAAAATCAGCTTAGGGAGCATAGGGCACTTCCACTCATGGGCGTATAAATTGGGAAAACTAAAAATCAGCAAGACACAGGCACCCCAAAGTTTAGGGCTGCTCTGTTGACAAGAACCTCCACTTCGTTACACCTTAAATATCCCAGGAAAGAGAAAAATGGATAAAGAAGTTGTGGTCCTTATGTACAATGGAATATCACTCAGCCATGAAATCAACGTCATAAGGCTAGTAGCAGCAAGATGAGTGGATTTAGGTAGGACGATTCTAAGTGAAATAAGTCACACAGAAAAAGATACTTATCATAAGATATCACTTATAGAGGGAATATAAAAACCGCTACCCTTGAACTGAATTACAAATCAGAGCAGGGTAACACGTTTAGAAAACACAGTATGGCTGCTTAACGGGAAAGGTGAGGTGGGGTGATGCATAAAACAAGGGTTTCAAATTAGCTCAGATACCGTTCCATAAACCCAATAGGTAATAGACAAGACCTACTCCTTGCTCAGTGAATTGGACTCAACACCCCCTATTCACAGCCCAAGAATATATCTGACTAGTAAGAATCTTAAAACCTATGCATTGATATCTCTCTGTAAGTGAGTCAAGTGGGTGTAAAGCGGCAAAAACACAGCAGTGAAAAGCAGGTAAACCCCATTATAAAAATCAATTACTTTGAAAAACCCGTGAAACAAAGACAGTTAAAGAGAGAGAAATTCTTACAAAATTCGCTCAGGGGCTGTGATGCCACCTGGATTGACCATATCTAGACCCACAGCTGATTGAGACATAAGGGTGGAAACTCTTGGGGCTGAGAGGTTTGGTGAGGTTGGGTGAGCAAACGCAGACCCTTTAAAGTAATACTGCGTGGTACCCATCCCATGGGTCCCAAATCTCCAGGTTCAAGGGCATCTTCCTACATCGAAAGCATGCATGAGAAACCCAGAAGATGGTACACCGTGTGATCCGGAAAGGTTTTCAAAACGCACCTCATTTCTCATCTCCTTGTGCTCGGGTTTGCCATTCCAGCCACTTTACTAGCAATCTCCCTCCTTGGAGAATCAGCACCTTTAACCTCCTGTTCCGTACAGGTTGCAATTTGTCCTGAGGATGAACGGGAAGAGGGGGAACCAATGAGAGACTAGCTCTAGGTGTTGGGACAGGCACAGGTCACTCTATTTTCCCATCAGGAAGAAGAATTAACCACAGGCTCAGCCTGCCGCCCGGGACCAGAATAGGGCCTGAAGCAATCCTTGCGCTTTTGCGGCCAGCTCCCAAGAAAGCGAGTTGAAAAATGGAGCTCAGGGGCACTGCAATTCACAAACCTGCAGACTTATAAATGATGACTCTCGTCCACAAATATATTGAGGGAAGGCAACGAAGAGGATTGGAAAGCAAGGCAGAATTGCAGGAAACAGATTTCAGGAGGGAGATTCGAATCGCCTTTAAAGCACAGGAAAAGCGGCAAAACCTCGACAATGATGCCCTTGGCCAAAAAGGGCGTATGCGTTTTTTCCTGAATATATTCAGGAAAAAACGCATACGCCCTTTTTGGCCAACCAAGCAACCTGGAAAGGCAAATCAGCGCTACAAAGAAGTCTCGCTTCCCATCGGTCAAAAGGGCCATGCTGAAGAAAGTGTCAAAACCAGAAATGCAAAACAGGCCATGGAGAAACGGGAGCCTGGCTACGCTGATGGGCGGGATGTAAATTGCCAACAGCCACTCTGGAGAAGTGCACGGTGTGTCCTGAAACATCGAAAAAAATCAGCTTAGGGAGCATAGGGCACTTCCACTCATGGGCGTATAAATTGGGAAAACTAAAAATCAGCAAGACACAGGCACCCCAAAGTTTAGGGCTGCTCTGTTGACAAGAACCTCCACTTCGTTACACCTTAAATATCCCAGGAAAGAGAAAAATGGATAAAGAAGTTGTGGTCCTTATGTACAATGGAATATCACTCAGCCATGAAATCAACGTCATAAGGCTAGTAGCAGCAAGATGAGTGGATTTAGGTAGGACGATTCTAAGTGAAATAAGTCACACAGAAAAAGATACTTATCATAAGATATCACTTATAGAGGGAATATAAAAACCGCTACCCTTGAACTGAATTACAAATCAGAGCTGGGTAACACGTTTAGAAAACACACTATGGCTGCTTAACGGGAAAGGTGAGGTGGGGTGATGCATAAAACAAGGGTTTCAAATTAGCTCAGATACCGTTCCATAAACCCAATAGGTAATAGACAAGACCTACTCCTTGCTCAGTGAATTGGACTCAACACCCCCTATTCACCGCCCAAGAATATATCTGACTAGTAAGAATCTTAAAACCTATGCATTGATATCTCTCTGTAAGTGAGTCCAGTGGGTGTAAAGCGGCAAAAACACAGCAGTGAAAAGCAGGTAAACCCCATTATAAAAATCAATTACTTTTAAAAACCCGTGAAACAAAGACAGTGAAAGAGAGAGAAATTCTTACAAAATTCGTTCAGGGGCTGTGATGCCACCTGGATTGACCATATCTAGACCCACAGCTGATTGAGACATAAGGGTGGAAACTCTTGGGGCTGAGAGGTTTGGTGAGGTTGGGTGAGCAAACGCAGACCCTTTAAAGTAATACTGCATGGTACCCATCCCATGGGTCCCAAATCTCCAGGTTCAAGGGCATCTTCCTACATCGAAAGCATGCATGAGAAACCCAGAAGATGGTACACCGTGTGATCCGGAAAGGTTTTCATAACGCACCTCATTTCTCATCTCCTTGTGCTCGGGTTTGCCATTCCAGCCGCTTTACTAGCAATCTCCCTCCTTGGAGAATCAGCACCTTTAACCTCCTGTTCCGTACAGGTTGCAATTTGTCCTGAGGATGAACGGGAAGAGGGGGAACCAATGAGAGACTAGCTCTAGGTGTTGGGACAGGCACAGGTCACTCTATTTTCCCATCAGGAAGAAGAATTAACCACAGGCTCAGCCTGCCGCCCGGGACCAGAATAGGGCCTGAAGCAATCCTGTGCTTTTGCGGCCAGCTAACAAGAAAGCGAGTTGAAAAATGGAGCTCAGGGGCACTGCAATTCACAAACCTGCAGACTTATAAATGATGACTCTCGTCCACAAATATATTGAGGGAAGGCAACGAAGAGGATTGGAAAGCAAGGCAGAATTGCAGGAAACAGATTTCAGGAGGGAGATTCGAATCGCCTTTAAAGCACAGGAAAAGCGGCAAAACCTCGACAATGATGCCCTTGGCCAAAAAGGGCGTATGCGTTTTTTCCTGAATATATTCAGGAAAAAACGCATACGCCCTTTTTGGCCAACCAAGCAACCTGGAAAGGCAAATCAGCGCTACAAAGAAGTCTCGCTTCCCATCGGTCAAAAGGGCCATGCTGAATAAAGTGTCAAAACCAGAAATGCAAAACAGGCCATGGAGAAACGGGAGCCTGGCTACGCTGATGGGCGGGATGTAAATTGCCAACAGCCACTCTGGAGAAGTGCACGGTGTGTCCTGAAACATCGAAAAAAATCAGCTTAGGGAGCATAGGGCACTTCCACTCATGGGCGTATAAATTGGGAAAACTAAAAATCAGCAAGACACAGGCACCCCAAAGTTTAGGGCTGCTCTGTTGACAAGAACCTCCACTTCGTTACACCTTAAATATCCCAGGAAAGAGAAAAATGGATAAAGAAGTTGTGGTCCTTATGTACAAAGGAATATCACTCAGCCATGAAATCAACGTCATAAGGCTAGTAGCAGCAAGATGAGTGGATTTAGGTAGGACGATTCTAAGTGAAATAAGTCACACAGAAAAAGATACTTATCATAAGATATCACTTATAGAGGGAATATAAAAACCGCTACCCTTGAACTGAATTACAAATCAGAGCAGGGTAACACGTTTAGAAAACACACTATGGCTGCTTAACGGGAAAGGTGAGGTGGGGTGATGCATAAAACAAGGGTTTCAAATTAGCTCAGATACCGTTCCATAAACCCAATAGGTAATAGACAAGACCTACTCCTTGCTCAGTGAATTGGACTCAACACCCCCTATTCACCGCCCAAGAATATATCTGACTAGTAAGAATCTTAAAACCTATGCATTGATATCTCTCTCTAAGTGAGTCCAGTGGGTGTAAAGTGGCAAAAACACAGCAGTGAAAAGCAGGTAAACCCCATTATAAAAATCAATTACTTTTAAAAACCCGTGAAACAAAGACAGTGAAAGAGAGAGAAATTCTTACAAAATTCGTTCAGGGGCTGTGATGCCACCTGGATTGACCATATCTAGACCCACAGCTGATTGAGACATAAGGGTGGAAACTCTTGGGGCTGAGAGGTTTGGTGAGGTTGGGTGAGCAAACGCAGACCCTTTAAAGTAATACTGCATGGTACCCATCCCATGGGTCCCAAATCTCCAGGTTCAAGGGCATCTTCCTACATCGAAAGCATGCATGAGAAACCCAGAAGATGGTACACCGTGTGATCCGGAAAGGTTTTCAAAACGCACCTCATTTCTCATCTCCTTGTGCTCGGGTTTGCCATTCCAGCCACTTTACTAGCAATCTCCCTCCTTGGAGAATCAGCACCTTTAACCTCCTGTTCCGTACAGGTTGCAATTTGTCCTGAGGATGAACGGGAAGAGGGGGAACCAATGAGAGACTAGCTCTAGGTGTTGGGACAGGCACAGGTTACTCTATTTTCCCATCAGGAAGAAGAAATAACCACAGGCTCAGCCTGCCGCCCGGGACCAGAATAGGGCCTGAAGCAATCCTGCGCTTTTGCGGCCAGCTCCCAAGAAAGCGAGTTGAAAAATGGAGCTCAGGGGCACTGCAATTCACAAACCTGCAGACTTATAAATGATGACTCTCGTCCACAAATATATTCAGGGAAGGCAACGAAGAGGATTGGAAAGCAAGGCAGAATTGCAGGAAACAGATTTCAGGAGGGAGATTCGAATCGCCTTTAAAGCACAGGAAAAGCGGCAAAACCTCGACAATGATGCCCTTGGCCAAAAAGGGCGTATGCGTTTTTTCCTGAATATATTCAGGAAAAAACGCATACGCCCTTTTTGGCCAACCAAGCAACCTGGAAAGGCAAATCAGCGCTACAAAGAAGTCTCGCTTCCCATCGGTCAAAAGGGCCATGCTGAATAAAGTGTCAAAACCAGAAATGCAAAACAGGCCATGGAGAAACGGGAGCCTGGCTACGCTGATGGGCGGGATGTAAATTGCCAACAGCCACTCTGGAGAAGTGCACGGTGTGTCCTGAAACATCGAAAAAAATCAGCTTAGGGAGCATAGGGCACTTCCACTCATGGGCGTATAAATTGGGAAAACTAAAAATCAGCAAGACACAGGCACCCCAAAGTTTAGGGCTGCTCTGTTGACAAGAACCTCCACTTCATTACACCTTAAATATCCCAGGAAAGAGAAAAATGGATAAAGAAGTTGTGGTCCTTATGTACAATGGAATATCACTCAGCCATGAAATCAACGTCATAAGGCTAGTAGCAGCAAGATGAGTGGATTTAGGTAGGACGATTCTAAGTGAAATAAGTCACACAGAAAAAGATACTTATCATAAGATATCACTTATAGAGGGAATATAAAAACCGCTACCCTTGAACTGAATTACAAATCAGAGCAGGGTAACACGTTTAGAAAACAGAGTATGGCTGCTTAACGGGAAAGGTGAGGTGGGGTGATGCATAAAACAAGGGTTTCAAATTAGCTCAGATACCGTTCCATAAACCCAATAGGTAATAGACAAGACCTACTCCTTGCTCAGTGAATTGGACTCAACACCCCCTATTCACCGCCCAAGAATACATCTGACTAGTAAGAATCTTAAAACCTATGCATTGATATCTCTCTGTAAGTGAGTCAAGTGGGTGTAAAGCGGCAAAAACACAGCAGTGAAAAGCAGGTAAACCCCATTATAAAAATCAATTACTTTTAAAAACCCGTGAAACAAAGACAGTTAAAGAGAGAGAAATTCTTACAAAATTCGTTCAGGGGCTGTGATGCCACCTGGATTGACCATATCTAGACCCACAGCTGATTGAGACATAAGGGTGGAAACTCTTGGGGCTGAGAGGTTTGGTGAGGTTGGGTGAGCAAACGCAGACCCTTTAAAGTAATACTGCGTGGTACCCATCCCATGGGTCCCAAATCTCCAGGTTCAAGGGCATCTTCCTACATCGAAAGCATGCATGAGAAACCCAGAAGATGGTACACCGTGTGATCCGGAAAGGTTTTCAAAACGCACCTCATTTCTCATCTCCTTGTGCTCGGGTTTGCCATTCCAGCCACTTTACTAGCAATCTCCCTCCTTGGAGAATCAGCACCTTTAACCTCCTGTTCCGTACAGGTTGCAATTTGTCCTGAGGATGAACGGGAAGAGGGGGAACCAATGAGAGACTAGCTCTAGGTGTTGGGACAGGCACAGGTCACTCTATTTTCCCATCAGGAAGAAGAATTAACCACAGGCTCAGCCTGCCGCCCGGGACCAGAATAGGGCCTGAAGCAATCCTTGCGTTTTGCGGCCAGCTCCCAAGAAAGCGAGTTGAAAAATGGAGCTCAGGGGCACTGCAATTCACAAACCTGCAGACTTATAAATGATGACTCTCGTCCACAAATATATTGAGGGAAGGCAACGAAGAGGATTGGAAAGCAAGGCAGAATTGCAGGAAACAGATTTCAGGAGGGAGATTCGAATCGCCTTTAAAGCACAGGAAAAGCGGCAAAACCTCGACAATGATGCCCTTGGCCAAAAAGGGCGTATGCGTTTTTTCCTGAATATATTCAGGAAAAAACGCATACGCCCTTTTTGGCCAACCAAGCAACCTGGAAAGGCAAATCAGCGCTACAAAGAAGTCTCGCTTCCCATCGGTCAAAAGGGCCATGCTGAAGAAAGTGTCAAAACCAGAAATGCAAAACAGGCCATGGAGAAACGGGAGCCTGGCTACGCTGATGGGCGGGATGTAAATTGCCAACAGCCACTCTGGAGAAGTGCACGGTGTGTCCTGAAACATCGAAAAAAATCAGCTTAGGGAGCATAGGGCACTTCCACTCATGGGCGTATAAATTGGGAAAACTAAAAATCAGCAAGACACAGGCACCCCAAAGTTTAGGGCTGCTCTGTTGACAAGAACCTCCACTTCGTTACACCTTAAATATCCCAGGAAAGAGAAAAATGGATAAAGAAGTTGTGGTCCTTATGTACAATGGAATATCACTCAGCCATGAAATCAACGTCATAAGGCTAGTAGCAGCAAGATGAGTGGATTTAGGTAGGACGATTCTAAGTGAAATAAGTCACACAGAAAAAGATACTTATCATAAGATATCACTTATAGAGGGAATATAAAAACCGCTACCCTTGAACTTAATTACAAATCAGAGCAGGGTAACACGTTTAGAAAACACAGTATGGCTGCTTAACGGGAAAGGTGAGGTGGGGTGATGCATAAAACAAGGGTTTCAAATTAGCTCAGATACCGTTCCATAAACCCAATAGGTAATAGACAAGACCTACTCCTTGCTCAGTGAATTGGACTCAACACCCCCTATTCACCGCCCAAGAATATATCTGACTAGTAAGAATCTTAAAACCTATGCATTGATATCTCTCTGTAAGTGAGTCAAGTGGGTGTAAAGCGGCAAAAACACAGCAGTGAAAAGCAGGTAAACCCCATTATAAAAATCAATTACTTTTAAAAACCCGTGAAACAAAGACAGTTAAAGAGAGAGAAATTCTTACAAAATTCGTTCAGGGGCTGTGATGCCACCTGGATTGACCATATCTAGACCCACAGCTGATTGAGACATAAGGGTGGAAACTCTTGGGGCTGAGAGGTTTGGTGAGGTTGGGTGAGCAAACGCAGACCCTTTAAAGTAATACTGCGTGGTACCCATCCCATGGGTCCCAAATCTCCAGGTTCAAGGGCATCTTCCTACATCGAAAGCATGCATGAGAAACCCAGAAGATGGTACACCGTGTGATCCGGAAAGGTTTTCAAAACGCACCTCATTTCTCATCTCCTTGTGCTCGGGTTTGCCATTCCAGCCACTTTACTAGCAATCTCCCTCCTTGGAGAATCAGCACCTTTAACCTCCTGTTCCGTACAGGTTGCAATTTGTCCTGAGGATGAACGGGAAGAGGGGGAACCAATGAGAGACTAGCTCTAGGTGTTGGGACAGGCACAGGTCACTCTATTTTCCCATCAGGAAGAAGAATTAACCACAGGCTCAGCCTGCCGCCCGGGACCAGAATAGGGCCTGAAGCAATCCTTGCGCTTTTGCGGCCAGCTCCCAAGAAAGCGAGTTGAAAAATGGAGCTCAGGGGCACTGCAATTCACAAACCTGCAGACTTATAAATGATGACTCTCGTCCACAAATATATTGAGGGAAGGCAACGAAGAGGATTGGAAAGCAAGGCAGAATTGCAGGAAACAGATTTCAGGAGGGAGATTCGAATCGCCTTTAAAGCACAGGAAAAGCGGCAAAACCTCGACAATGATGCCCTTGGCCAAAAAGGGCGTATGCGTTTTTTCCTGAATATATTCAGGAAAAAACGCATACGCCCTTTTTGGCCAACCAAGCAACCTGGAAAGGCAAATCAGCGCTACAAAGAAGTCTCGCTTCCCATCGGTCAAAAGGGCCATGCTGAAGAAAGTGTCAAAACCAGAAATGCAAAACAGGCCATGGAGAAACGGGAGCCTGGCTACGCTGATGGGCGGGATGTAAATTGCCAACAGCCACTCTGGAGAAGTGCACGGTGTGTCCTGAAACATCGAAAAAAATCAGCTTAGGGAGCATAGGGCACTTCCACTCATGGGCGTATAAATTGGGAAAACTAAAAATCAGCAAGACACAGGCACCCCAAAGTTTAGGGCTGCTCTGTTGACAAGAACCTCCACTTCGTTACACCTTAAATATCCCAGGAAAGAGAAAAATGGATAAAGAAGTTGTGGTCCTTATGTACAATGGAATATCACTCAGCCATGAAATCAACGTCATAAGGCTAGTAGCAGCAAGATGAGTGGATTTAGGTAGGACGATTCTAAGTGAAATAAGTCACACAGAAAAAGATACTTATCATAAGATATCACTTATAGAGGGAATATAAAAACCGCTACCCTTGAACTTAATTACAAATCAGAGCAGGGTAACACGTTTAGAAAACACAGTATGGCTGCTTAACGGGAAAGGTGAGGTGGGGTGATGCATAAAACAAGGGTTTCAAATTAGCTCAGATACCGTTCCATAAACCCAATAGGTAATAGACAAGACCTACTCCTTGCTCAGTGAATTGGACTCAACACCCCCTATTCACCGCCCAAGAATATATCTGACTAGTAAGAATCTTAAAACCTATGCATTGATATCTCTCTGTAAGGGAGTCAAGTGGGTGTAAAGCGGCAAAAACACAGCAGTGAAAAGCAGGTAAACCCCATTATAAAATCAATTACTTTTAAAAACCCGTGAAACAAAGACAGTGAAAGAGAGACAAATTCTTACAAAATTCGTTCAGGGGCTGTGATGCCACCTGGATTGACCATATCTAGACCCACAATTGATTGAGACATAAGGGTGGACACTCTTGGGGCTGATAGGTTTGGTGAGGTTGGGTGAGCAAACGCAGACCCTTTAAAGTAATACTGCGTGGTACCCATCCCATGGGTCCCAAATCTCCAGGTTCAAGGGCATCTTCCTACATCGAAAGCATGCATGAGAAACCCAGAAGATGGTACACCGTGTGATCCGGAAAGGTTTTCAAAACGCACCTCATTTCTCATCTCCTTGTGCTCGGGTTTGCCATTCCAGCCGCTTTACTAGCAATCTCCCTCCTTGGAGAATCAGCACCTTTAACCTCCTGTTCCGTACAGGTTGCAATTTGTCCTGAGGATGAACGGGAAGAGGGGGAACCAATGAGAGACTAGCTCTAGGTGTTGGGACAGGCACAGGTCACTCTATTTTCCCATCAGGAAGAAGAATTAACCACAGGCTCAGCCTGCCGCCCGGGACCAGTATAGGGCCTGAAGCAATCCTGCGCTTTTGCGGTCAGCTCCCAAGAAAGAGAGTTGAAAAATGGAGCTCAGGGGCACTGCAATTCACAAACCTGCAGACTTATAAATGATGACTCTCGTCCACAAATATATTGAGGGAAGGCAACGAAGAGGATTGGAAAGCAAGGCAGAATTGCAGGAAACAGATTTCAGGAGGGAGATTCGAATCGCCTTTAAAGCACAGGAAAAGCGGCAAAACCTCGACAATGATGCCCTTGGCCAAAAAGGGCGTATGCGTTTTTTCCTGAATATATTCAGGAAAAAACGCATACGCCCTTTTTGGCCAACCAAGCAACCTGGAAAGGCAAATCAGCGCTACAAAGAAGTCTCGCTTCCCATCGGTCAAAAGGGCCATGCTGAATAAAGTGTCAAAACCAAAAATGCAAAACAGGCCATGGAGAAACGGGAGCCTGGCTACGCTGATGGGCGGGATGTAAATTGCCAACAGCCACTCTGGAGAAGTGCACGGTGTGTCCTGAAACATCGAAAAAACTCAGCTTAGGGAGCATAGGGCACTTCCACTCATGGGCGTATAAATTGGGAAAACTAAAAATCAGCAAGACACAGGCACCCCAAAGTTTAGGGCTGCTCTGTTGACAAGAACCTCCACTTCGTTACACCTTAAATATCCCAGGAAAGAGAAAAATGGATAAAGAAGTTGTGGTCCTTATGTACAATGGAATATCACTCAGCCATGAAATCAACGTCATAAGGCTAGTAGCAGCAAGATGAGTGGATTTAGGTAGGACGATTCTAAGTGAAATAAGTCACACAGAAAAAGATACTTATCATAAGATATCACTTATAGAGGGAATATAAAAACCGCTACCCTTGAACTTAATTACAAATCAGAGCAGGGTAACACGTTTAGAAAACACAGTATGGCTGCTTAACGGGAAAGGTGAGGTGGGGTGATGCATAAAACAAGGGTTTCAAATTAGCTCAGATACCGTTCCATAAACCCAATAGGTAATAGACAAGACCTACTCCTTGCTCAGTGAATTGGACTCAACACCCCCTATTCACCGCCCAAGAATATATCTGACTAGTAAGAATCTTAAAACCTATGCATTGATATCTCTCTGTAAGTGAGTCAAGTGGGTGTAAAGCGGCAAAAACACAGCAGTGAAAAGCAGGTAAACCCCATTATAAAAATCAATTACTTTTAAAAACCCGTGAAACAAAGACAGTTAAAGAGAGAGAAATTCTTACAAAATTCGTTCAGGGGCTGTGATGCCACCTGGATTGACCATATCTAGACCCACAGCTGATTGAGACATAAGGGTGGAAACTCTTGGGGCTGAGAGGTTTGGTGAGGTTGGGTGAGCAAACGCAGACCCTTTAAAGTAATACTGCATGGTACCCATCCCATGGGTCCCAAATCTCCAGGTTCAAGGGCATCTTCCTACATCGAAAGCATGCATGAGAAACCCAGAAGATGGTACACCGTGCGATCCGGAAAGGTTTTCAAAACGCACCTCATTTCTCATCTCCTTGTGCTCGGGTTTGCCATTCCAGCCACTTTACTAGCAATCTCCCTCCTTGGAGAATCAGCACCTTTAACCTCCTGTTCCGTACAGGTTGCAATTTGTCCTGAGGATGAACGGGAAGAGGGGGAACCAATGAGAGACTAGCTCTAGGTGTTGGGACAGGCACAGGTCACTCTATTTTCCCATCAGGAAGAAGAATTAACCACAGGCTCAGCCTGCCGTACGGGACCAGAATAGGGCCTGAAGCAATCCTTGCGCTTTTGCGGCCAGCTCCCAAGAAAGCGAGTTGAAAAATGGAGCTCAGGGGCACTGCAATTCACAAACCTGCAGACTTATAAATGATGACTCTCGTCCACAAATATATTGAGGGAAGGCAACGAAGAGGATTGGAAAGCAAGGCAGAATTGCAGGAAACAGATTTCAGGAGGGAGATTCGAATCGCCTTTAAAGCACAGGAAAAGCGGCAAAACCTCGACAATGATGCCCTTGGCCAAAAAGGGCGTATGCGTTTTTTCCTGAATATATTCAGGAAAAAACGCATACGCCCTTTTTGGCCAACCAAGCAACCTGGAAAGGCAAATCAGCGCTACAAAGAAGTCTCGCTTCCCATCGGTCAAAAGGGCCATGCTGAATAAAGTGTCAAAACCAGAAATGCAAAACAGGCCATGGAGAAACGGGAGCCTGGCTACGCTGATGGGCGGGATGTAAATTTCCAACAGCCACTCTGGAGAAGTGCACGGTGTGTCCTGAAACATCGAAAAAAATCAGCTTAGGGAGCATAGGGCACTTCCACTCATGGGCGTATAAATTGGGAAAACTAAAAGTCAGCAAGACACAGGCACCCCAAAGTTTAGGGCTGCTCTGTTGACAAGAACCTCCACTTCGTTACACCTTAAATATCCCAGGAAAGAGAAAAATGGATAAAGAAGTTGTGGTCCTTATGTACAATGGAATATCACTCAGCCATGAAATCAACGTCATAAGGCTAGTAGCAGCAAGATGAGTGGATTTAGGTAGGACGATTCTAAGTGAAATAAGTCACACAGAAAAAGATACTTATCATAAGATATCACTTATAGAGGGAATATAAAAACCGCTTCCCTTGAACTGAATTACAAATCAGAGCTGGGTAACACGTTTAGAAAACACACTATGGCTTCTTAACGGGAAAGGTGAGGTGGGGTGATGCATAAAACAAGGGTTTCAAATTAGCTCAGATACCGTTCCATAAACCCAATAGGTAATAGACAAGACCTACTCCTTGCTCAGTGAATTGGACTCAACACCCCCTATTCACCGCCCAAGAATATATCTGACTAGTAAGAATCTTAAAACCTATGCATTGATATCTCTCTGTAAGTGAGTCAAGTGGGTGTAAAGCGGCAAAAACACAGCAGTGAAAAGCAGGTAAACCCCATTATAAAAATCAATTACTTTTAAAAACCCGTGAAACAAAGACAGTTAAAGAAAGAGAAATTCTTACAAAATTCGTTCAGGGGCTGTGATGCCACCTGGATTGACCATATCTAGACCCACAGCTGATTGAGACATAAGGGTGGAAACTCTTGGGGCTGAGAGGTTTGGTGAGGTTGGGTGAGCAAACGCAGACCCTTTAAAGTAATACTGCATGGTACCCATCCCATGGGTCCCAAATCTCCAGGTTCAAGGGCATCTTCCTACATCGAAAGCATGCATGAGAAACCCAGAAGATGGTACACTGTGTGATCCGGAAAGGTTTTCAAAACGCACCTCATTTCTCATCTCCTTGTGCTCGGGTTTGCCATTCCAGCCACTTTACTAGCAATCTCCCTCCTTGGAGAATCAGCACCTTTAACCTCCTGTTCCGTACAGGTTGCAATTTGTCCTGAGGATGAACGGGAAGAGGGGGAACCAATGAGAGACTAGCTCTAGGTGTTGGGACAGGCACAGGTCACTCTATTTTCCCATCAGGAAGAACAATTAACCACAGGCTCACCCTGCCGCCCGGGACCAGAATAGGGCCTGAAGCAATCCTGCGCTTTTGCGGCCAGCTCCCAAGAAAGCGAGTTGAAAAATGGAGCTCAGGGGCACTGCAATTCACAAACCTGCAGACTTATAAATGATGACTCTCGTCCACAAATATATTCAGGGAAGGCAACGAAGAGGATTGGAAAGCAAGGCAGAATTGCAGGAAACAGATTTCAGGAGGGAGATTCGAATCGCCTTTAAAGCACAGGAAAAGCGGCAAAACCTCGACAATGATGCCCTTGGCCAAAAAGGGCGTATGCGTTTTTTCCTGAATATATTCAGGAAAAAACGCATACGCCCTTTTTGGCCAACCAAGTAACCTGGAAAGGCAAATCAGCGCTACAAAGAAGTCTCGCTTCCCATCGGTCAAAAGGGCCATGCTGAATAAAGTGTCAAAACCAGAAATGCAAAACAGGCCATGGAGAAACGGGAGCCTGGCTACGCTGATGGGCGGGATGTAAATTGCCAACAGCCACTCTGGAGAAGTGCACGGTGTGTCCTGAAACATCGAAAAAAATCAGCTTAGGGAGCATAGGGCACTTCCACTCATGGGCGTATAAATTGGGAAAACTAAAAATCAGCAAGACACAGGCACCCCAAAGTTTAGGGCTGCTCTGTTGACAAGAACCTCCACTTCGTTACACCTTAAATATCCCAGGAAAGAGAAAAATGGATAAAGAAGTTGTGGTCCTTATGTACAATGGAATATCACTCAGCCATGAAATCAACGTCATAAGGCTAGTAGCAGCAAGATGAGTGGATTTAGGTAGGACGATTCTAAGTGAAATAAGTCACACAGAAAAAGATACTTATCATAAGATATCACTTATAGAGGGAATATAAAAACCGCTACCCTTGAACTGAATTACAAATCAGAGCAGGGTAACACGTTTAGAAAACACACTATGGCTGCTTAACGGGAAAGGTGAGGTGGGGTGATGCATAAAACAAGGGTTTCAAATTAGCTCAGATACCGTTCCATAAACCCAATAGGTAATAGACAAGACCTACACCTTGCTCAGTGAATTGGACTCAACACCCCCTATTCACCGCCCAAGAATATATCTGACTAGTAAGAATCTTAAAACCTATGCATTGATATCTCTCTCTAAGTGAGTCCAGTGGGTGTAAAGTGGCAAAAACACAGCAGTGAAAAGCAGGTAAACCCCATTATAAAAATCAATTACTTTTAAAAACCCGTGAAACAAAGACAGTGAAAGAGAGAGAAATTCTTACAAAATTCGTTCAGGGGCTGTGATGCCACCTGGATTGACCATATCTAGACCCACAGTTGATTGAGACATAAGGATGGACACTCTTGGGGCTGAGAGGTTTGGTGAGGTTGGGTGAGCAAACGCAGACCCTTTAAAGTAATACTGCGTGGTACCCATCCCATGGGTCCCAAATCTCCAGGTTCAAGCGCATCTTCCTACATCGAAAGCATGCATGAGAAACCCAGAAGATGGTACACCGTGCGATCCGGAAAGGTTTTCAAAACGCACCTCATTTCTCATCTCCTTGTGCTCGGGTTTGCCATTCCAGCCGCTTTACTAGCAATCTCCCTCCTTGGAGAATCAGCACCTTTAACCTCCTGTTCCGTACAGGTTGCAATTTGTCCTGAGGATGAACGGGAAGAGGGGGAACCAATGAGAGACTAGCTCTAGGTGTTGGGACAGGCACAGGTCACTCTATTTTCCCATCAGGAAGAAGAATTAACCACAGGCTCAGCCTGCCGCCCGGGACCAGAATAGGGCCTGAAGCAATCCTGCGCTTTTGCGGTCAGCTCCCAAGAAAGAGAGTTGAAAAATGGAGCTCAGGGGCACTGCAATTCACAAACCTGCAGACTTATAAATGATGACTCTCGTCCACAAATATATTGAGGGAAGGCAACGAAGATGATTGGAAAGCAAGGCAGAATTGCAGGAAACAGATTTCAGGAGGGAGATTCGATTCGCCTTTAAAGCACAGGAAAAGCGGCAAAACCTCGACAATGATGCCCTTGGCCAAAAAGGGCGTATGCGTTTTTTCCTGAATATATTCAGGAAAAAACGCATACGCCCTTTTTGGCCAACCAAGCAACCTGGAAAGGCAAATCAGCGCTACAAAGAAGTCTCGCTTCCCATCGGTAAAAAGGGCCATGCTGAATAAAGTGTCAAAACCAAAAATGCAAAACAGGCCATGGAGAAACGGGAGCCTGGCTACGCTGATGGGCGGGATGTAAATTGCCAACAGCCACTCTGGAGAAGTGCACGGTGTGTCCTGAAACATCGAAAAAACTCAGCTTAGGGAGCACAGGGCACTTCCACTCATGGGCGTATAAATTGGGAAAACTAAAAATCAGCAAGACACAGGCACCCCAAAGTTTAGGGCTGCTCTGTTGACAAGAACCTCCACTTCGTTACACCTTAAATATCCCAGGAAAGAGAAAAATGGATAAAGAAGTTGTGGTCCTTATGTACAATGGAATATCACTCAGCCATGAAATCAACGTCATAAGGCTAGTAGCAGCAAGATGAGTGGATTTAGGTAGGACGATTCTAAGTGAAATAAGTCACACAGTAAAAGATACTTATCATAAGATATCACTTATAGAGGGAATATAAAAACCGCTACCCTTGAACTGAATTACAAATCAGAGCAGGGTAATACGTTTAGAAAACACAGTATGGCTGCTTAACGGGAAAGGTGAGGTGGGGTGATGCATAAAACAAGGGTTTCAAATTAGCTCAGATACCGTTCCATAAACCCAATAGGTAATAGACAAGACCTACTCCTTGCTCAGTGAATTGGACTCAACACCCCCTATTCACCGCCCAAGAATATATCTGACTAGTAAGAATCTTAAAACCTATGCATTGATATCTCTCTGTAAGTGAGTCAAGTGGGTGTAAAGCGGCAAAAACACAGCAGTGAAAAGCAGGTAAACCCCATTATAAAAATCAATTACTTTTAAAAACCCGTGAAACAAAGACAGTTAAAGAGAGAGAAATTCTTACAAAATTCGTTCAGGGGCTGTGATGCCACCTGGATTGACCATATCTAGACCCACAGCTGATTGAGACATAAGGGTGGAAACTCTTGGGGCTGAGAGGTTTGGTGAGGTTGGGTGAGCAAACGCAGACCCTTTAAAGTAATACTGCATGGTACCCATCCCATGGGTCCCAAATCTCCAGGTTCAAGGGCATCTTCCTACATCGAAAGCATGCATGAGAAACCCAGAAGATGGTACACCGTGCGATCCGGAAAGGTTTTCAAAACGCACCTCATTTCTCATCTCCTTGTGCTCGGGTTTGCCATTCCAGCCACTTTACTAGCAATCTCCCTCCTTGGAGAATCAGCACCTTTAACCTCCTGTTCCGTACAGGTTGCAATTTGTCCTGAGGATGAACGGGAAGAGGGGGAACCAATGAGAGACTAGCTCTAGGTGTTGGGACAGGCACAGGTCACTCTATTTTCCCATCAGGAAGAAGAATTAACCACAGGCTCAGCCTGCCGCCTGGGACCAGAATAGGGCCTGAAGCAATCCTTGCGCTTTTGCGGCCAGCTCCCAAGAAAGCGAGTTGAAAAATGGAGCTCAGGGGCACTGCAATTCACAAACCTGCAGACTTATAAATGATGACTCTCGTCCACAAATATATTGAGGGAAGGCAACGAAGAGGATTGGAAAGCAAGGCAGAATTGCAGGAAACAGATTTCAGGAGGGAGATTCGAATCGCCTTTAAAGCACAGGAAAAGCGGCAAAACCTCGACAATGATGCCCTTGGCCAAAAAGGGCGTATGCGTTTTTTCCTGAATATATTCAGGAAAAAACGCATACGCCCTTTTTGGCCAACCAAGCAACCTGGAAAGGCAAATCAGCGCTACAAAGAAGTCTCGCTTCCCATCGGTCAAAAGGGCCATGCTGAATAAAGTGTCAAAACCAGAAATGCAAAACAGGCCATGGAGAAACGGGAGCCTGGCTACGCTGATGGGCGGGATGTAAATTGCCAACAGCCACTCTGGAGAAGTGCACGGTGTGTCCTGAAACATCGAAAAAAATCAGCTTAGGGAGCATAGGGCACTTCCACTCATGGGCGTATAAATTGGGAAAACTAAAAGTCAGCAAGACACAGGCACCCCAAAGTTTAGGGCTGCTCTGTTGACAAGAACCTCCACTTCGTTACACCTTAAATATCCCAGGAAAGAGAAAAATGGATAAAGAAGTTGTGGTCCTTATGTACAAAGGAATATCACTCAGCCATGAAATCAACGTCATAAGGCTAGTAGCAGCAAGATGAGTGGATTTAGGTAGGACGATTCTAAGTGAAATAAGTCACACAGAAAAAGATACTTATCATAAGATATCACTTATAGAGGGAATATAAAAACCGCTTCCCTTGAACTGAATTACAAATCAGAGCTGGGTAACACGTTTAGAAAACACACTATGGCTGCTTAACGGGAAAGGTGAGGTGGGGTGATGCATAAAACAAGGGTTTCAAATTAGCTCAGATACCGTTCCATAAACCCAATAGGTAATAGACAAGACCTACTCCTTGCTCAGTGAATTGGACTCAACACCCCCTATTCACCGCCCAAGAATATATCTGACTAGTAAGAATCTTAAAACCTATGCATTGATATCTCTCTGTAAGTGAGTCAAGGGGGTGTAAAGCGGCAAAAACACAGCAGTGAAAAGCAGGTAAACCCCATTATAAAAATCAATTACTTTTAAAAACCCGTGAAACAAAGACAGTTAAAGAAAGAGAAATTCTTACAAAATTCGTTCAGGGGCTGTGATGCCACCTGGATTGACCATATCTAGACCCACAGCTGATTGAGACATAAGGGTGGAAACTCTTGGGGCTGAGAGGTTTGGTGAGGTTGGGTGAGCAAACGCAGACCCTTTAAAGTAATACTGCATGGTACCCATCCCATGGGTCCCAAATCTCCAGGTTCAAGGGCATCTTCCTACATCGAAAGCATGCATGAGAAACCCAGAAGATGGTACACTGTGTGATCCGGAAAGGTTTTCAAAACGCACCTCATTTCTCATCTCCTTGTGCTCGGGTTTGCCATTCCAGCCACTTTACTAGCAATCTCCCTCCTTGGAGAATCAGCACCTTTAACCTCCTGTTCCGTACAGGTTGCAATTTGTCCTGAGGATGAACGGGAAGAGGGGGAACCAATGAGAGACTAGCTCTAGGTGTTGGGACAGGCACAGGTCACTCTATTTTCCCATCAGGAAGAAGAATTAACCACAGGCTCACCCTGCCGCCCGGGACCAGAATAGGGCCTGAAGCAATCCTGCGCTTTTGCGGCCAGCTCCCAAGAAAGCGAGTTGAAAAATGGAGCTCAGGGGCACTGCAATTCACAAACCTGCAGACTTATAAATGATGACTCTCGTCCACAAATATATTCAGGGAAGGCAACGAAGAGGATTGGAAAGCAAGGCAGAATTGCAGGAAACAGATTTCAGGAGGGAGATTCGAATCGCCTTTAAAGCACAGGAAAAGCGGCAAAACCTCGACAATGATGCCCTTGGCCAAAAAGGGCGTATGCGTTTTTTCCTGAATATATTCAGGAAAAAACGCATACGCCCTTTTTGGCCAACCAAGCAACCTGGAAAGGCAAATCAGCGCTACAAAGAAGTCTCGCTTCCCATCGGTCAAAAGGGCCATGCTGAATAAAGTGTCAAAACCAGAAATGCAAAACAGGCCATGGAGAAACGGGAGCCTGGCTACGCTGATGGGCGGGATGTAAATTGCCAAAGCCACTCTGGAGAAGTGCACGGTGTGTCCTGAAACATCGAAAAAAATCAGCTTAGGGAGCATAGGGCACTTCCACTCATGGGCGTATAAATTGGGAAAACTAAAAATCAGCAAGACACAGGCACCCCAAAGTTTAGGGCTGCTCTGTTGACAAGAACCTCCACTTCGTTACACCTTAAATATCCCAGGAAAGAGAAAAATGGATAAAGAAGTTGTGGTCCTTATGTACAATGGAATATCACTCAGCCATGAAATCAACGTCATAAGGCTAGTAGCAGCAAGATGAGTGGATTTAGGTAGGACGATTCTAAGTGAAATAAGTCACACAGAAAAAGATACTTATCATAAGATATCACTTATAGAGGGAATATAAAAACCGCTACCCTTGAATTGAATTACAAATCAGAGCAGGGTAACACGTTTAGAAAACACACTATGGCTGCTTAACGGGAAAGGTGAGGTGGGGTGATGCATAAAACAAGGGTTTCAAATTAGCTCAGATACCGTTCCAGAAACCCAATAGGTAATAGACAAGACCTACTCCTTGCTCAGTGAATTGGACTCAACACCCCCTATTCACCGCCCAAGAATATATCTGACTAGTAAGAATCTTAAAACCTATGCATTGATATCTCTCTCTAAGTGAGTCCAGTGGGTGTAAAGTGGCAAAAACACAGCAGTGAAAAGCAGGTAAACCCCATTATAAAAATCAATTACTTTTAAAAACCCGTGAAACAAAGACAGTGAAAGAGAGAGAAATTCTTACAAAATTCGTTCAGGGGCTGTGATGCCACCTGGATTGACCATATCTAGACCCACAGTTGATTGAGACATAAGGATGGACACTCTTGGGGCTGAGAGGTTTGGTGAGGTTGGGTGAGCAAACGCAGACCCTTTAAAGTAATACTGCGTGGTACACATCCCATGGGTCCCAAATCTCCAGGTTCAAGGGCATCTTCCTACATCGAAAGCATGCATGAGAAACCCAGAAGATGGTACACCGTGCGATCCGGAAAGGTTTTCAAAACGCACCTCATTTCTCATCTCCTTGTGCTCGGGTTTGCCATTCCAGCCGCTTTACTAGCAATCTCCCTCCTTGGAGAATCAGCACCTTTAACCTCCTGTTCCGTACAGGTTGCAATTTGTCCTGAGGATGAACGGGAAGAGGGGGAACCAATGAGAGACTAGCTCTAGGTGTTGGGACAGGCACAGGTCACTCTATTTTCCCATCAGGAAGAAGAATTAACCACAGGCTCAGCCTGCCGCCCGGGACCAGAATAGGGCCTGAAGCAATCCTGCGCTTTTGCGGCCAGCTCCCAAGAAAGCGAGTTGAAAAATGGAGCTCAGGGGCACTGCAATTCACAAACCTGCAGACTTATAAATGATGACTCTCGTCCACAAATATATTGAGGGAAGGCAACGAAGAGGATTGGAAAGCAAGGCAGAATTGCAGGAAACAGATTTCAGGAGGGAGATTCGAATCGCCTTTAAAGCACAGGAAAAGCGGCAAAACCTCGACAATGATGCCCTTGGACAAAAAGGGCGTATGCGTGTTTTCCTGAATATATTCAGGAAAAAACGCATACGCCCTTTTTGGCCAACCAAGCAACCTGGAAAGGCAAATCAGCGCTACAAAGAAGTCTCGCTTCCCATCGGTCAAAAGGGCCATGCTGAATAAAGTGTCAAAACCAGAAATGCAAAACAGGCCATGGAGAAACGGGAGCCTGGCTACGCTGATGGGCGGGATGTAAATTGCCAAAGCCACTCTGGAGAAGTGCACGGTGTGTCCTGAAACATCGAAAAAAATCAGCTTAGGGAGCATAGGGCACTTCCACTCATGGGCGTATAAATTGGGAAAACTAAAAATCAGCAAGACACAGGCACCCCAAAGTTTAGGGCTGCTCTGTTGACAAGAACCTCCACTTCGTTACACCTTAAATATCCCAGGAAAGAGAAAAATGGATAAAGAAGTTGTGGTCCTTATGTACAATGGAATATCACTCAGCCATGAAATCAACGTCATAAGGCTAGTAGCAGCAAGATGAGTGGATTTAGGTAGGACGATTCTAAGTGAAATAAGTCACACAGAAAAAGATACTTATCATAAGATATCACTTATAGAGGGAATATAAAAACCGCTACCCTTGAACTGAATTACAAATCAGAGCAGGGTAACACGTTTAGAAAACACACTATGGCTGCTTAACGGGAAAGGTGAGGTGGGGTGATGCATAAAACAAGGGTTTCAAATTAGCTCAGATACCGTTCCAGAAACCCAATAGGTAATAGACAAGACCTACTCCTTGCTCAGTGAATTGGACTCAACACCCCCTATTCACCGCCCAAGAATATATCTGACTAGTAAGAATCTTAAAACCTATGCATTGATATCTCTCTCTAAGTGAGTCCAGTGGGTGTAAAGTGGCAAAAACACAGCAGTGAAAAGCAGGTAAACCCCATTATAAAAATCAATTACTTTTAAAAACCCGTGAAACAAAGACAGTGAAAGAGAGAGAAATTCTTACAAAATTCGTTCAGGGGCTGTGATGCCACCTGGATTGACCATATCTAGACCCACAGTTGATTGAGACATAAGGATGGACACTCTTGGGGCTGAGAGGTTTGGTGAGGTTGGGTGAGCAAACGCAGACCCTTTAAAGTAATACTGCGTGGTACCCATCCCATGGGTCCCAAATCTCCAGGTTCAAGGGCATCTTCCTACATCGAAAGCATGCATGAGAAACCCAGAAGATGGTACACCGTGCGATCCGGAAAGGTTTTCAAAACGCACCTCATTTCTCATCTCCTTGTGCTCGGGTTTGCCATTCCAGCCGCTTTACTAGCAATCTCCCTCCTTGGAGAATCAGCACCTTTAACCTCCTGTTCCGTACAGGTTGCAATTTGTCCTGAGGATGAACGGGAAGAGGGGGAACCAATGAGAGACTAGCTCTAGGTGTTGGGACAGGCACAGGTTACTCTATTTTCCCATCAGGAAGAAGAATTAACCACAGGCTCACCCTGCCGCCCGGGACCAGAATAGGGCCTGAAGCAATCCTGCGCTTTTGCGGCCAGCTCCCAAGAAAGCGAGTTGAAAAATGGAGCTCAGGGGCACTGCAATTCACAAACCTGCAGACTTATAAATGATGACTCTCGTCCACAAATATATTCAGGGAAGGCAACGAAGAGGATTGGAAAGCAAGGCAGAATTGCAGGAAACAGATTTCAGGAGGGAGATTCGAATCGCCTTTAAAGCACAGGAAAAGCGGCAAAACCTCGACAATGATGCCCTTGGCCAAAAAGGGCGTATGCGTTTTTTCCTGAATATATTCAGGAAAAAACGCATACGCCCTTTTTGGCCAACCAAGCAACCTGGAAAGGCAAATCAGCGCTACAAAGAAGTCTCGCTTCCCATCGGTCAAAAGGGCCATGCTGAATAAAGTGTCAAAACCAGAAATGCAAAACAGGCCATGGAGAAACGGGAGCCTGGCTACGCTGATGGGCGGGATGTAAATTGCCAAAGCCACTCTGGAGAAGTGCACGGTGTGTCCTGAAACATCGAAAAAAATCAGCTTAGGGAGCATAGGGCACTTCCACTCATGGGCGTATAAATTGGGAAAACTAAAAATCAGCAAGACACAGGCACCCCAAAGTTTAGGGCTGCTCTGTTGACTAGAACCTCCACTTCGTTACACCTTAAATATCCCAGGAAAGAGAAAAATGGATAAAGAAGTTGTGGTCCTTATGTACAATGGAATATCACTCAGCCATGAAATCAACGTCATAAGGCTAGTAGCAGCAAGATGAGTGGATTTAGGTAGGACGATTCTAAGTGAAATAAGTCACACAGAAAAAGATACTTATCATAAGATATCACTTATAGAGGGAATATAAAAACCGCTACCCTTGAACTGAATTACAAATCAGAGCAGGGTAACACGTTTAGAAAACACACTATGGCTGCTTAACGGGAAAGGTGAGGTGGGGTGATGCATAAAACAAGGGTTTCAAATTAGCTCAGATACCGTTCCAGAAACCCAATAGGTAATAGACAAGACCTACTCCTTGCTCAGTGAATTGGACTCAACACCCCCTATTCACCGCCCAAGAATATATCTGACTAGTAAGAATCTTAAAACCTATGCATTGATATCTCTCTCTAAGTGAGTCCAGTGGGTGTAAAGTGGCAAAAACACAGCAGTGAAAAGCAGGTAAACCCCATTATAAAAATCAATTACTTTTAAAAACCCGTGAAACAAAGACAGTGAAAGAGAGAGAAATTCTTACAAAATTCGTTCAGGGGCTGTGATGCCACCTGGATTGACCATATCTAGACCCACAGTTGATTGAGACATAAGGATGGACACTCTTGGGGCTGAGAGGTTTGGTGAGGTTGGGTGAGCAAACGCAGACCCTTTAAAGTAATACTGCGTGGTACCCATCCCATGGGTCCCAAATCTCCAGGTTCAAGGGCATCTTCCTACATCGAAAGCATGCATGAGAAACCCAGAAGATGGTACACCGTGCGATCCGGAAAGGTTTTCAAAACGCACCTCATTTCTCATCTCCTTGTGCTCGGGTTTGCCATTCCAGCCGCTTTACTAGCAATCTCCCTCCTTGGAGAATCAGCACCTTTAACCTCCTGTTCCGTACAGGTTGCAATTTGTCCTGAGGATGAACGGGAAGAGGGGGAACCAATGAGAGACTAGCTCTAGGTGTTGGGACAGGCACAGGTCACTCTATTTTCCCATCAGGAAGAAGAATTAACCACAGGCTCACCCTGCCGCCCGGGACCAGAATAGGGCCTGAAGCAATCCTGCGCTTTTGCGGCCAGCTCCCAAGAAAGCGAGTTGAAAAATGGAGCTCAGGGGCACTGCAATTCACAAACCTGCAGACTTATAAATGATGACTCTCGTCCACAAATATATTCAGGGAAGGCAACGAAGAGGATTGGAAAGCAAGGCAGAATTGCAGGAAACAGATTTCAGGAGGGAGATTCGAATCGCCTTTAAAGCACAGGAAAAGCGGCAAAACCTCGACAATGATGCCCTTGGCCAGAAAGGGCGTATGCGTTTTTTCCTGAATATATTCAGGAAAAAACGCATACGCCCTTTTTGGCCAACCAAGCAACCTGGAAAGGCAAATCAGCGCTACAAAGAAGTCTCGCTTCCCATCGGTCAAAAGGGCCATGCTGAATAAAGTGTCAAAACCAGAAATGCAAAACAGGCCATGGAGAAACGGGAGCCTGGTTACGCTGATGGGCGGGATGTAAATTGCCAACAGCCACTCTGGAGAAGTGCACGGTGTGTCCTGAAACATCGAAAAAAATCAGCTTAGGGAGCATAGGGCACTTCCACTCATGGGCGTATAAATTGGGAAAACTAAAAATCAGCAAGACACAGGCACCCCAAAGTTTAGGGCTGCTCTGTTGACAAGAACCTCCACTTCGTTACACCTTAAATATCCCAGGAAAGAGAAAAATGGATAAAGAAGTTGTGGTCCTTATGTACAATGGAATATCACTCAGCCATGAAATCAACGTCATAAGGCTAGTAGCAGCAAGATGAGTGGATTTAGGTAGGACGATTCTAAGTGAAATAAGTCACACAGAAAAAGATACTTATCATAAGATATCACTTATAGAGGGAATATAAAAACCGCTACCCTTGAACTGAATTACAAATCAGAGCAGGGTAACACGTTTAGAAAACACACTATGGCTGCTTAACGGGAAAGGTGAGGTGGGGTGATGCATAAAACAAGGGTTTCAAATTAGCTCAGATACCGTTCCAGAAACCCAATAGGTAATAGACAAGACCTACTCCTTGCTCAGTGAATTGGACTCAACACCCCCTATTCACCGCCCAAGAATATATCTGACTAGTAAGAATCTTAAAACCTATGCATTGATATCTCTCTGTAAGTGAGTCCAGTGGGTGTAAAGCGGCAAAAACACAGCAGTGAAAAGCAGGTAAACCCCATTATAAAAATCAATTACTTTTAAAAACCCGTGAAACAAAGACAGTTAAAGAGAGAGAAATTCTTACAAAATTCATTCAGGGGCTGTGATGCCACCTGGATTGACCATATCTAGACCCACAGCTGATTGAGACATAAGGGTGGAAACTCTTGGGGCTGAGAGGTTTGGTGAGGTTGGGTGAGCAAACGCAGACCCTTTAAAGTAATACTGCGTGGTACCCATCCCATGGGTCCCAAATCTCCAGGTTCAAGGGCATCTTCCTACATCGAAAGCATGCATGAGAAACCCAGAAGATGGTACACCGTGTGATCCGGAAAGGTTTTAAAAACGCACCTCATTTCTCATCTCCTTGTGCTCGGGTTTGCCATTCCAGCCACTTTACTAGCAATCTCCCTCCTTGGAGAATCAGCACCTTTAACCTCCTGTTCCGTACAGGTTGCAATTTGTCCTGAGGATGAACGGGAAGAGGGGGAACCAATGAGAGACTAGCTCTAGGTGTTGGGACAGGCACAGGTCACTCTATTTTCCCATCAGGAAGAAGAATTAACCACAGGCTCAGCCTGCCGCCCGGGACCAGAATAGGGCCTGAAGCAATCCTTGCGCTTTTGCGGCCAGCTCCCAAGAAAGCGAGTTGAAAAATGGAGCTCAGGGGCACTGCAATTCACAAACCTGCAGACTTATAAATGATGACTCTCGTCCACAAATATATTGAGGGAAGGCAACGAAGAGGATTGGAAAGCAAGGCAGAATTGCAGGAAACAGATTTCAGGAGGGAGATTCGAATCGCCTTTAAAGCACAGGAAAAGCGGCAAAACCTCGACAATGATGCCCTTGGCCAAAAAGGGCGTATGCGTTTTTTCCTGAATATATTCAGGAAAAAACGCATACGCCCTTTTTGGCCAACCAAGCAACCTGGAAAGGCAAATCAGCGCTACAAAGAAGTCTCGCTTCCCATCGGTCAAAAGGGCCATGCTGAATAAAGTGTCAAAACCAGAAATGCAAAACAGGCCATGGAGAAACGGGAGCCTGGCTACGCTGATGGGCGGGATGTAAATTGCCAACAGCCACTCTGGAGAAGTGCACGGTGTGTCCTGAAACATCGAAAAAAATCAGCTTAGGGAGCATAGGGCACTTCCACTCATGGGCGTATAAATTGGGAAAACTAAAAATCAGCAAGACACAGGCACCCCAAAGTTTAGGGCTGCTCTGTTGACAAGAACCTCCACTTCGTTACACCTTAAATATCCCAGGAAAGAGAAAAATGGATAAAGAAGTTGTGGTCCTTATGTACAATGGAATATCACTCAGCCATGAAATCAACGTCATAAGGCTAGTAGCAGCAAGATGAGTGGATTTAGGTAGGACGATTCTAAGTGAAATAAGTCACACAGAAAAAGATACTTATCATAAGATATCACTTATAGAGGGAATATAAAAACCGCTACCCTTGAACTGAATTACAAATCAGAGCAGGGTAACACGTTTAGAAAACACAGTATGGCTGCTTAACGGGAAAGGTGAGGTGGGGTGATGCATAAAACAAGGGTTTCAAATTAGCTCAGATACCGTTCCATAAACCCAATAGGTAATAGACAAGACCTACTCCTTGCTCAGTGAATTGGACTCAACACCCCCTATTCACCGCCCAAGAATATATCTGACTAGTAAGAATCTTAAAACCTATGCATTGATATCTCTCTGTAAGTGAGTCAAGTGGGTGTAAAGCGGCAAAAACACAGCAGTGAAAAGCAGGTAAACCCCATTATAAAATCAATTACTTTTAAAAACCCGTGAAACAAAGACAGTGAAAGAGAGACAAATTCTTACAAAATTCGTTCAGGGGCTGTGATGCCACCTGGATTGACCATATCTAGACCCACAATTGATTGAGACATAAGGGTGGACACTCTTGGGGCTGATAGGTTTGGTGAGGTTGGGTGAGCAAACGCAGACCCTTTAAAGTAATACTGCGTGGTACCCATCCCATGGGTCCCAAATCTCCAGGTTCAAGGGCATCTTCCTACATCGAAAGCATGCATGAGAAACCCAGAAGATGGTACACCGTGTGATCCGGAAAGGTTTTCAAAACGCACCTCATTTCTCATCTCCTTGTGCTCGGGTTTGCCATTCCAGCCGCTTTACTAGCAATCTCCCTCCTTGGAGAATCAGCACCTTTAACCTCCTGTTCCGTACAGGTTGCAATTTGTCCTGAGGATGAACGGGAAGAGGGGGAACCAATGAGAGACTAGCTCTAGGTGTTGGGACAGGCACAGGTCACTCTATTTTCCCATCAGGAAGAAGAATTAACCACAGGCTCAGCCTGCCGCCCGGGACCAGAATAGGGCCTGAAGCAATCCTGCGCTTTTGCGGTCAGCTCCCAAGAAAGAGAGTTGAAAAATGGAGCTCAGGGGCACTGCAATTCACAAACCTGCAGACTTATAAATGATGACTCTCGTCCACAAATATATTGAGGGAAGGCAACGAAGAGGATTGGAAAGCAAGGCAGAATTGCAGGAAACAGATTTCAGGAGGGAGATTCGAATCGCCTTTAAAGCACAGGAAAAGCGGCAAAACCTCGACAATGATGCCCTTGGCCAAAAAGGGCGTATGCGTTTTTTCCTGAATATATTCAGGAAAAAACGCATACGCCCTTTTTGGCCAACCAAGCAACCTGGAAAGGCAAATCAGCGCTACAAAGAAGTCTCGCTTCCCATCGGTCAAAAGGGCCATGCTGAATAAAGTGTCAAAACCAAAAATGCAAAACAGGCCATGGAGAAACGGGAGCCTGGCTACGCTGATGGGCGGGATGTAAATTGCCAACAGCCACTCTGGAGAAGTGCACGGTGTGTCCTGAAACATCGAAAAAACTCAGCTTAGGGAGCATAGGGCACTTCCACTCATGGGCGTATAAATTGGGAAAACTAAAAATCAGCAAGACACAGGCACCCCAAAGTTTAGGGCTGCTCTGTTGACAAGAACCTCCACTTCGTTACACCTTAAATATCCCAGGAAAGAGAAAAATGGATAAAGAAGTTGTGGTCCTTATGTACAATGGAATATCACTCAGCCATGAAATCAACGTCATAAGGCTAGTAGCAGCAAGATGAGTGGATTTAGGTAGGACGATTCTAAGTGAAATAAGTCACACAGAAAAAGATACTTATCATAAGATATCACTTATAGAGGGAATATAAAAACCGCTACCCTTGAACTTAATTACAAATCAGAGCAGGGTAACACGTTTAGAAAACACAGTATGGCTGCTTAACGGGAAAGGTGAGGTGGGGTGATGCATAAAACAAGGGTTTCAAATTAGCTCAGATACCGTTCCATAAACCCAATAGGTAATAGACAAGACCTACTCCTTGCTCAGTGAATTGGACTCAACACCCCCTATTCACCGCCCAAGAATATATCTGACTAGTAAGAATCTTAAAACCTATGCATTGATATCTCTCTGTAAGTGAGTCAAGTGGGTGTAAAGCGGCAAAAACACAGCAGTGAAAAGCAGGTAAACCCCATTATAAAAATCAATTACTTTTAAAAACCCGTGAAACAAAGACAGTTAAAGAGAGAGAAATTCTTACAAAATTCGTTCAGGGGCTGTGATGCCACCTGGATTGACCATATCTAGACCCACAGCTGATTGAGACATAAGGGTGGAAACTCTTGGGGCTGAGAGGTTTGGTGAGGTTGGGTGAGCAAACGCAGACCCTTTAAAGTAATACTGCATGGTACCCATCCCATGGGTCCCAAATCTCCAGATTCAAGGGCATCTTCCTACATCGAAAGCATGCATGAGAAACCCAGAAGATGGTACACCGTGCGATCCGGAAAGGTTTTCAAAACGCACCTCATTTCTCATCTCCTTGTGCTCGGGTTTGCCATTCCAGCCACTTTACTAGCAATCTCCCTCCTTGGAGAATCAGCACCTTTAACCTCCTGTTCCGTACAGGTTGCAATTTGTCCTGAGGATGAACGGGAAGAGGGGGAACCAATGAGAGACTAGCTCTAGGTGTTGGGACAGGCACAGGTCACTCTATTTTCCCATCAGGAAGAAGAATTAACCACAGGCTCAGCCTGCCGCCCGGGACCAGAATAGGGCCTGAAGCAATCCTTGCGCTTTTGCGGCCAGCTCCCAAGAAAGCGAGTTGAAAAATGGAGCTCAGGGGCACTGCAATTCACAAACCTGCAGACTTATAAATGATGACTCTCGTCCACAAATATATTGAGGGAAGGCAACGAAGAGGATTGGAAAGCAAGGCAGAATTGCAGGAAACAGATTTCAGGAGGGAGATTCGAATCGCCTTTAAAGCACAGGAAAAGCGGCAAAACCTCGACAATGATGCCCTTGGCCAAAAAGGGCGTATGCGTTTTTTCCTGAATATATTCAGGAAAAAACGCATACGCCCTTTTTGGCCAACCAAGCAACCTGGAAAGGCAAATCAGCGCTACAAAGAAGTCTCGCTTCCCATCGGTCAAAAGGGCCATGCTGAATAAAGTGTCAAAACCAGAAATGCAAAACAGGCCATGGAGAAACGGGAGCCTGGCTACGCTGATGGGCGGGATGTAAATTGCCAACACCCACTCTGGAGAAGTGCACGGTGTGTCCTGAAACATCGAAAAAAATCAGCTTAGGGAGCATAGGGCACTTCCACTCATGGGCGTATAAATTGGGAAAACTAAAAGTCAGCAAGACACAGGCACCCCAAAGTTTAGGGCTGCTCTGTTGACAAGAACCTCCACTTCGTTACACCTTAAATATCCCAGGAAAGAGAAAAATGGATAAAGAAGTTGTGGTCCTTATGTACAATGGAATATCACTCAGCCATGAAATCAACGTCATAAGGCTAGTAGCAGCAAGATGAGTGGATTTAGGTAGGACGATTCTAAGTGAAATAAGTCACACAGAAAAAGATACTTATCATAAGATATCACTTATAGAGGGAATATAAAAACCGCTACCCTTGAACTTAATTACAAATCAGAGCAGGGTAACACGTTTAGAAAACACAGTATGGCTGCTTAACGGGAAATGTGAGGTGGGGTGATGCATAAAACAAGGGTTTCAAATTAGCTCAGATACCGTTCCATAAACCCAATAGGTAATAGACAAGACCTACTCCTTGCTCAGTGAATTGGACTCAACACCCCCTATTCACCGCCCAAGAATATATCTGACTAGTAAGAATCTTAAAACCTATGCATTGATATCTCTCTGTAAGTGAGTCAAGTGGGTGTAAAGCGGCAAAAACACAGCAGTGAAAAGCAGGTAAACCCCATTATAAAAATCAATTACTTTTAAAAACCCGTGAAACAAAGACAGTTAAAGATAGAGAAATTCTTACAAAATTCGTTCAGGGGCTGTGATGCCACCTGGATTGACCATATCTAGACCCACAGCTGATTGAGACATAAGGGTGGAAACTCTTGGGGCTGAGAGGTTTGGTGAGGTTGGGTGAGCAAACGCAGACCCTTTAAAGTAATACTGCATGGTACCCATCCCATGGGTCCCAAATCTCCAGGTTCAAGGGCATCTTCCTACATCGAAAGCATGCATGAGAAACCCAGAAGATGGTACACCGTGCGATCCGGAAAGGTTTTCAAAACGCACCTCATTTCTCATCTCCTTGTGCTCGGGTTTGCCATTCCAGCCACTTTACTAGCAATCTCCCTCCTTGGAGAATCAGCACCTTTAACCTCCTGTTCCGTACAGGTTGCAATTTGTCCTGAGGATGAACGGGAAGAGGGGGAACCAATGAGAGACTAGCTCTAGGTGTTGGGACAGGCACAGGTCACTCTATTTTCCCATCAGGAAGAAGAATTAACCACAGGCTCAGCCTGCCGCCCGGGACCAGAATAGGGCCTGAAGCAATCCTTGCGCTTTTGCGGCCAGCTCCCAAGAAAGCGAGTTGAAAAATGGAGCTCAGGGGCACTGCAATTCACAAACCTGCAGACTTATAAATGATGACTCTCGTCCACAAATATATTGAGGGAAGGCAACGAAGAGGATTGGAAAGCAAGGCAGAATTGCAGGAAACAGATTTCAGGAGGGAGATTCGAATCGCCTTTAAAGCACAGGAAAAGCGGCAAAACCTCGACAATGATGCCCTTGGCCAAAAAGGGCGTATGCGTTTTTTCCTGAATATATTCAGGAAAAAACGCATACGCCCTTTTTGGCCAACCAAGCAACCTGGAAAGGCAAATCAGCGCTACAAAGAAGTCTCGCTTCCCATCGGTCAAAAGGGCCATGCTGAATAAAGTGTCAAAACCAGAAATGCAAAACAGGCCATGGAGAAACGGGAGCCTGGCTACGCTGATGGGCGGGATGTAAATTGCCAACAGCCACTCTGGAGAAGTGCACGGTGTGTCCTGAAACATCGAAAAAAATCAGCTTAGGGAGCATAGGGCACTTCCACTCATGGGCGTATAAATTGGGAAAACTAAAAGTCAGCAAGACACAGGCACCCCAAAGTTTAGGGCTGCTCTGTTGACAAGAACCTCCACTTCGTTACACCTTAAATATCCCAGGAAAGAGAAAAATGGATAAAGAAGTTGTGGTCCTTATGTACAATGGAATATCACTCAGCCATGAAATCAACGTCATAAGGCTAGTAGCAGCAAGATGAGTGGATTTAGGTAGGACGATTCTAAGTGAAATAAGTCACACAGAAAAAGATACTTATCATAAGATATCACTTATAGAGGGAATATAAAAACCGCTTCCCTTGAACTGAATTACAAATCAGAGCTGGGTAACACGTTTAGAAAACACACTATGGCTGCTTAACGGGAAAGGTGAGGTGGGGTGATGCATAAAACAAGGGTTTCAAATTAGCTCAGATACCGTTCCATAAACCCAATAGGTAATAGACAAGACCTACTCCTTGCTCAGTGAATTGGACTCAACACCCCCTATTCACCGCCCAAGAATATATCTGACTAGTAAGAATCTTAAAACCTATGCATTGATATCTCTCTGTAAGTGAGTCAAGTGGGTGTAAAGCGGCAAAAACACAGCAGTGAAAAGCAGGTAAACCCCATTATAAAAATCAATTACTTTTAAAAACCCGTGAAACAAAGACAGTTAAAGAAAGAGAAATTCTTACAAAATTCGTTCAGGGGCTGTGATGCCACCTGGATTGACCATATCTAGACCCACAGCTGATTGAGACATAAGGGTGGAAACTCTTGGGGCTGAGAGGTTTGGTGAGGTTGGGTGAGCAAACGCAGACCCTTTAAAGTAATACTGCATGGTACCCATCCCATGGGTCCCAAATCTCCAGGTTCAAGGGCATCTTCCTACATCGAAAGCATGCATGAGAAACCCAGAAGATGGTACACCGTGTGATCCGGAAAGGTTTTCAAAACGCACCTCATTTCTCATCTCCTTGTGCTCGGGTTTGCCATTCCAGCCACTTTACTAGCAATCTCCCTCCTTGGAGAATCAGCACCTTTAACCTCCTGTTCCGTACAGGTTGCAATTTGTCCTGAGGATGAACGGGAAGAGGGGGAACCAATGAGAGACTAGCTCTAGGTGTTGGGACAGGCACAGGTCACTCTATTTTCCCATCAGGAAGAAGAATTAACCACAGGCTCACCCTGCCGCCCGGGACCAGAATAGGGCCTGAAGCAATCCTGCGCTTTTGCGGCCAGCTCCCAAGAAAGCGAGTTGAAAAATGGAGCTCAGGGGCACTGCAATTCACAAACCTGCAGACTTATAAATGATGACTCTCGTCCACAAATATATTCAGGGAAGGCAACGAAGAGGATTGGAAAGCAAGGCAGAATTGCAGGAAACAGATTTCAGGAGGGAGATTCGAATCGCCTTTAAAGCACAGGAAAAGCGGCAAAACCTCGACAATGATGCCCTTGGCCAAAAAGGGCGTATGCGTTTTTTCCTGAATATATTCAGGAAAAAACGCATACGCCCTTTTTGGCCAACCAAGTAACCTGGAAAGGCAAATCAGCGCTACAAAGAAGTCTCGCTTCCCATCGGTCAAAAGGGCCATGCTGAATAAAGTGTCAAAACCAGAAATGCAAAACAGGCCATGGAGAAACGGGAGCCTGGCTACGCTGATGGGCGGGATGTAAATTGCCAACAGCCACTCTGGAGAAGTGCACGGTGTGTCCTGAAACATCGAAAAAAATCAGCTTAGGGAGCATAGGGCACTTCCACTCATGGGCGTATAAATTGGGAAAACTAAAAATCAGCAAGACACAGGCACCCCAAAGTTTAGGGCTGCTCTGTTGACAAGAACCTCCACTTCGTTACACCTTAAATATCCCAGGAAAGAGAAAAATGGATAAAGAAGTTGTGGTCCTTATGTACAATGGAATATCACTCAGCCATGAAATCAACGTCATAAGGCTAGTAGCAGCAAGATGAGTGGATTTAGGTAGGACGATTCTAAGTGAAATAAGTCACACAGAAAAAGATACTTATCATAAGATATCACTTATAGAGGGAATATAAAAACCGCTACCCTTGAACTGAATTACAAATCAGAGCAGGGTAACACGTTTAGAAAACACACTATGGCTGCTTAACGGGAAAGGTGAGGTGGGGTGATGCATAAAACAAGGGTTTCAAATTAGCTCAGATACCGTTCCAGAAACCCAATAGGTAATAGACAAGACCTACTCCTTGCTCAGTGAATTGGACTCAACACCCCCTATTCACCGCCCAAGAATATATCTGACTAGTAAGAATCTTAAAACCTATGCATTGATATCTCTCTCTAAGTGAGTCCAGTGGGTGTAAAGTGGCAAAAACACAGCAGTGAAAAGCAGGTAAACCCCATTATAAAAATCAATTACTTTTAAAAACTCGTGAAACAAAGACAGTGAAAGAGAGAGAAATTCTTACAAAATTCGTTCAGGGGCTGTGATGCCACCTGGATTGACCATATCTAGACCCACAGTTGATTGAGACATAAGGATGGACACTCTTGGGGCTGAGAGGTTTGGTGAGGTTGGGTGAGCAAACGCAGACCCTTTAAAGTAATACTGCGTGGTACCCATCCCATGGGTCCCAAATCTCCAGGTTCAAGGGCATCTTCCTACATCGAAAGCATGCATGAGAAACCCAGAAGATGGTACACCGTGCGATCCGGAAAGGTTTTCAAAACGCACCTCATTTCTCATCTCCTTGTGCTCGGGTTTGCCATTCCAGCCGCTTTACTAGCAATCTCCCTCCTTGGAGAATCAGCACCTTTAACCTCCTGTTCCGTACAGGTTGCAATTTGTCCTGAGGATGAACGGGAAGAGGGGGAACCAATGAGAGACTAGCTCTAGGTGTTGGGACAGGCACAGGTTACTCTATTTTCCCATCAGGAAGAAGAATTAACCACAGGCTCACCCTGCCGCCCGGGACCAGAATAGGGCCTGAAGCAATCCTGCGCTTTTGCGGCCAGCTCCCAAGAAAGCGAGTTGAAAAATGGAGCTCAGGGGCACTGCAATTCACAAACCTGCAGACTTATAAATGATGACTCTCGTCCACAAATATATTGAGGGAAGGCAACGAAGAGGATTGGAAAGCAAGGCAGAATTGCAGGAAACAGATTTCAGGAGGGAGATTCGAATCGCCTTTAAAGCACAGGAAAAGCGGCAAAACCTCGACAATGATGCCCTTGGCCAAAAAGGGCGTATGCGTTTTTTCCTGAATATATTCAGGAAAAAACGCATACGCCCTTTTTGGCCAACCAAGCAACCTGGAAAGGCAAATCAGCGCTACAAAGAAGTCTCGCTTCCCATCGGTCAAAAGGGCCATGCTGAATAAAGTGTCAAAACCAGAAATGCAAAACAGGCCATGGAGAAACGGGAGCCTGGCTACGCTGATGGGCGGGATGTAAATTGCCAAAGCCACTCTGGAGAAGTGCACGGTGTGTCCTGAAACATCGAAAAAAATCAGCTTAGGGAGCATAGGGCACTTCCACTCATGGGCGTATAAATTGGGAAAACTAAAAATCAGCAAGACACAGGCACCCCAAAGTTTAGGGCTGCTCTGTTGACTAGAACCTCCACTTCGTTACACCTTAAATATCCCAGGAAAGAGAAAAATGGATAAAGAAGTTGTGGTCCTTATGTACAATGGAATATCACTCAGCCATGAAATCAACGTCATAAGGCTAGTAGCAGCAAGATGAGTGGATTTAGGTAGGACGATTCTAAGTGAAATAAGTCACACAGAAAAAGATACTTATCATAAGATATCACTTATAGAGGGAATATAAAAACCGCTACCCTTGAACTGAATTACAAATCAGAGCAGGGTAACACGTTTAGAAAACACACTATGGCTGCTTAACGGGAAAGGTGAGGTGGGGTGATGCATAAAACAAGGGTTTCAAATTAGCTCAGATACCGTTCCAGAAACCCAATAGGTAATAGACAAGACCTACTCCTTGCTCAGTGAATTGGACTCAACACCCCCTATTCACCGCCCAAGAATATATCTGACTAGTAAGAATCTTAAAACCTATGCATTGATATCTCTCTCTAAGTGAGTCCAGTGGGTGTAAAGTGGCAAAAACACAGCAGTGAAAAGCAGGTAAACCCCATTATAAAAATCAATTACTTTTAAAAACCCGTGAAACAAAGACAGTGAAAGAGAGAGAAATTCTTACAAAATTCGTTCAGGGGCTGTGATGCCACCTGGATTGACCATATCTAGACCCACAGTTGATTGAGACATAAGGATGGACACTCTTGGGGCTGAGAGGTTTGGTGAGGTTGGGTGAGCAAACGCAGACCCTTTAAAGTAATACTGCGTGGTACCCATCCCATGGGTCCCAAATCTCCAGGTTCAAGGGCATCTTCCTACATCGAAAGCATGCATGAGAAACCCAGAAGATGGTACACCGTGCGATCCGGAAAGGTTTTCAAAACGCACCTCATTTCTCATCTCCTTGTGCTCGGGTTTGCCATTCCAGCCGCTTTACTAGCAATCTCCCTCCTTGGAGAATCAGCACCTTTAACCTCCTGTTCCGTACAGGTTGCAATTTGTCCTGAGGATGAACGGGAAGAGGGGGAACCAATGAGAGACTAGCTCTAGGTGTTGGGACAGGCACAGGTCACTCTATTTTCCCATCAGGAAGAAGAATTAACCACAGGCTCACCCTGCCGCCCGGGACCAGAATAGGGCCTGAAGCAATCCTGCGCTTTTGCGGCCAGCTCCCAAGAAAGCGAGTTGAAAAATGGAGCTCAGGGGCACTGCAATTCACAAACCTGCAGACTTATAAATGATGACTCTCGTCCACAAATATATTCAGGGAAGGCAACGAAGAGGATTGGAAAGCAAGGCAGAATTGCAGGAAACAGATTTCAGGAGGGAGATTCGAATCGCCTTTAAAGCACAGGAAAAGCGGCAAAACCTCGACAATGATGCCCTTGGCCAGAAAGGGCGTATGCGTTTTTTCCTGAATATATTCAGGAAAAAACGCATACGCCCTTTTTGGCCAACCAAGCAACCTGGAAAGGCAAATCAGCGCTACAAAGAAGTCTCGCTTCCCATCGGTCAAAAGGGCCATGCTGAATAAAGTGTCAAAACCAGAAATGCAAAACAGGCCATGGAGAAACGGGAGCCTGGTTACGCTGATGGGCGGGATGTAAATTGCCAACAGCCACTCTGGAGAAGTGCACGGTGTGTCCTGAAACATCGAAAAAAATCAGCTTAGGGAGCATAGGGCACTTCCACTCATGGGCGTATAAATTGGGAAAACTAAAAATCAGCAAGACACAGGCACCCCAAAGTTTAGGGCTGCTCTGTTGACAAGAACCTCCACTTCGTTACACCTTAAATATCCCAGGAAAGAGAAAAATGGATAAAGAAGTTGTGGTCCTTATGTACAATGGAATATCACTCAGCCATGAAATCAACGTCATAAGGCTAGTAGCAGCAAGATGAGTGGATTTAGGTAGGACGATTCTAAGTGAAATAAGTCACACAGAAAAAGATACTTATCATAAGATATCACTTATAGAGGGAATATAAAAACCGCTACCCTTGAACTGAATTACAAATCAGAGCAGGGTAACACGTTTAGAAAACACACTATGGCTGCTTAACGGGAAAGGTGAGGTGGGGTGATGCATAAAACAAGGGTTTCAAATTAGCTCAGATACCGTTCCAGAAACCCAATAGGTAATAGACAAGACCTACTCCTTGCTCAGTGAATTGGACTCAACACCCCCTATTCACCGCCCAAGAATATATCTGACTAGTAAGAATCTTAAAACCTATGCATTGATATCTCTCTGTAAGTGAGTCCAGTGGGTGTAAAGCGGCAAAAACACAGCAGTGAAAAGCAGGTAAACCCCATTATAAAAATCAATTACTTTTAAAAACCCGTGAAACAAAGACAGTTAAAGAGAGAGAAATTCTTACAAAATTCGTTCAGGGGCTGTGATGCCACCTGGATTGACCATATCTAGACCCACAGCTGATTGAGACATAAGGGTGGACACTCTTGGGGCTGATAGGTTTGGTGAGGTTGGGTGAGCAAACGCAGACCCTTTAAAGTAATACTGCGTGGTACCCATCCCATGGGTCCCAAATCTCCAGGTTCAAGGGCATCTTCCTACATCGAAAGCATGCATGAGAAACCCAGAAGATGGTACACCGTGTGATCCGGAAAGGTTTTCAAAACGCACCTCATTTCTCATCTCCTTGTGCTCGGGTTTGCCATTCCAGCCGCTTTACTAGCAATCTCCCTCCTTGGAGAATCAGCACCTTTAACCTCCTGTTCCGTACAGGTTGCAATTTGTCCTGAGGATGAACGGGAAGAGGGGGAACCAATGAGAGACTAGCTCTAGGTGTTGGGACAGGCACAGGTCACTCTATTTTCCCATCAGGAAGAAGAATTAACCACAGGCTCAGCCTGCCGCCCGGGACCAGAATAGGGCCTGAAGCAATCCTGCGCTTTTGCGGTCAGCTCCCAAGAAAGAGAGTTGAAAAATGGAGCTCAGGGGCACTGCAATTCACAAACCTGCAGACTTATAAATGATGACTCTCGTCCACAAATATATTGAGGGAAGGCAACGAAGAGGATTGGAAAGCAAGGCAGAATTGCAGGAAACAGATTTCAGGAGGGAGATTCGAATCGCCTTTAAAGCACAGGAAAAGCGGCAAAACCTCGACAATGATGCCCTTGGCCAAAAAGGGCGTATGCGTTTTTTCCTGAATATATTCAGGAAAAAACGCATACGCCCTTTTTGGCCAACCAAGCAACCTGGAAAGGCAAATCAGCGCTACAAAGAAGTCTCGCTTCCCATCGGTCAAAAGGGCCATGCTGAATAAAGTGTCAAAACCAAAAATGCAAAACAGGCCATGGAGAAACGGGAGCCTGGCTACGCTGATGGGCGGGATGTAAATTGCCAACAGCCACTCTGGAGAAGTGCACGGTGTGTCCTGAAACATCGAAAAAACTCAGCTTAGGGAGCATAGGGCACTTCCACTCATGGGCGTATAAATTGGGAAAACTAAAAATCAGCAAGACACAGGCACCCCAAAGTTTAGGGCTGCTCTGTTGACAAGAACCTCCACTTCGTTACACCTTAAATATCCCAGGAAAGAGAAAAATGGATAAAGAAGTTGTGGTCCTTATGTACAATGGAATATCACTCAGCCATGAAATCAACGTCATAAGGCTAGTAGCAGCAAGATGAGTGGATTTAGGTAGGACGATTCTAAGTGAAATAAGTCACACAGAAAAAGATACTTATCATAAGATATCACTTATAGAGGGAATATAAAAACCGCTACCCTTGAACTTAATTACAAATCAGAGCAGGGTAACACGTTTAGAAAACACAGTATGGCTGCTTAACGGGAAAGGTGAGGTGGGGTGATGCATAAAACAAGGGTTTCAAATTAGCTCAGATACCGTTCCATAAACCCAATAGGTAATAGACAAGACCTACTCCTTGCTCAGTGAATTGGACTCAACACCCCCTATTCACCGCCCAAGAATATATCTGACTAGTAAGAATCTTAAAACCTATGCATTGATATCTCTCTGTAAGTGAGTCAAGTGGGTGTAAAGCGGCAAAAACACAGCAGTGAAAAGCAGGTAAACCCCATTATAAAAATCAATTACTTTTAAAAACCCGTGAAACAAAGACAGTTAAAGAGAGAGAAATTCTTACAAAATTCGTTCAGGGGCTGTGATGCCACCTGGATTGACCATATCTAGACCCACAGCTGATTGAGACATAAGGGTGGAAACTCTTGGGGCTGAGAGGTTTGGTGAGGTTGGGTGAGCAAACGCAGACCCTTTAAAGTAATACTGCATGGTACCCATCCCATGGGTCCCAAATCTCCAGGTTCAAGGGCATCTTCCTACATCGAAAGCATGCATGAGAAACCCAGAAGATGGTACACCGTGCGATCCGGAAAGGTTTTCAAAACGCACCTCATTTCTCATCTCCTTGTGCTCGGGTTTGCCATTCCAGCCACTTTACTAGCAATCTCCCTCCTTGGAGAATCAGCACCTTTAACCTCCTGTTCCGTACAGGTTGCAATTTGTCCTGAGGATGAACGGGAAGAGGGGGAACCAATGAGAGACTAGCTCTAGGTGTTGGGACAGGCACAGGTCACTCTATTTTCCCATCAGGAAGAAGAATTAACCACAGGCTCAGCCTGCCGCCCGGGACCAGAATAGGGCCTGAAGCAATCCTTGCGCTTTTGCGGCCAGCTCCCAAGAAAGCGAGTTGAAAAATGGAGCTCAGGGGCACTGCAATTCACAAACCTGCAGACTTATAAATGATGACTCTCGTCCACAAATATATTGAGGGAAGGCAACGAAGAGGATTGGAAAGCAAGGCAGAATTGCAGGAAACAGATTTCAGGAGGGAGATTCGAATCGCCTTTAAAGCACAGGAAAAGCGGCAAAACCTCGACAATGATGCCCTTGGCCAAAAAGGGCATATGCGTTTTTTCCTGAATATATTCAGGAAAAAACGCATACGCCCTTTTTGGCCAACCAAGCAACCTGGAAAGGCAAATCAGCGCTACAAAGAAGTCTCGCTTCCCATCGGTCAAAAGGGCCATGCTGAATAAAGTGTCAAAACCAGAAATGCAAAACAGGCCATGGAGAAACGGGAGCCTGGCTACGCTGATGGGCGGGATGTAAATTGCCAACACCCACTCTGGAGAAGTGCACGGTGTGTCCTGAAACATCGAAAAAAATCAGCTTAGGGAGCATAGGGCACTTCCACTCATGGGCGTATAAATTGGGAAAACTAAAAGTCAGCAAGACACAGGCACCCCAAAGTTTAGGGCTGCTCTGTTGACAAGAACCTCCACTTCGTTACACCTTAAATATCCCAGGAAAGAGAAAAATGGATAAAGAAGTTGTGGTCCTTATGTACAATGGAATATCACTCAGCCATGAAATCAACGTCATAAGGCTAGTAGCAGCAAGATGAGTGGATTTAGGTAGGACGATTCTAAGTGAAATAAGTCACACAGAAAAAGATACTTATCATAAGATATCACTTATAGAGGGAATATAAAAACCGCTACCCTTGAACTGAATTACAAATCAGAGCAGGGTAACACGTTTAGAAAACACAGTATGGCTGCTTAACGGGAAATGTGAGGTGGGGTGATGCATAAAACAAGGGTTTCAAATTAGCTCAGATACCGTTCCATAAACCCAATAGGTAATAGACAAGACCTACTCCTTGCTCAGTGAATTGGACTCAACACCCCCTATTCACCGCCCAAGAATATATCTGACTAGTAAGAATCTTAAAACCTATGCATTGATATCTCTCTGTAAGTGAGTCAAGTGGGTGTAAAGCGGCAAAAACACAGCAGTGAAAAGCAGGTAAACCCCATTATAAAAATCAATTACTTTTAAAAACCCGTGAAACAAAGACAGTTAAAGAGAGAGAAATTCTTACAAAATTCGTTCAGGGGCTGTGATGCCACCTGGATTGACCATATCTAGACCCACAGCTGATTGAGACATAAGGGTGGAAACTCTTGGGGCTGAGAGGTTTGGTGAGGTTGGGTGAGCAAACGCAGACCCTTTAAAGTAATACTGCATGGTACCCATCCCATGGGTCCCAAATCTCCAGGTTCAAGGGCATCTTCCTACATCGAAAGCATGCATGAGAAACCCAGAAGATGGTACACCGTGCGATCCGGAAAGGTTTTCAAAACGCACCTCATTTCTCATCTCCTTGTGCTCGGGTTTGCCATTCCAGCCACTTTACTAGCAATCTCCCTCCTTGGAGAATCAGCACCTTTAACCTCCTGTTCCGTACAGGTTGCAATTTGTCCTGAGGATGAACGGGAAGAGGGGGAACCAATGAGAGACTAGCTCTAGGTGTTGGGACAGGCACAGGTCACTCTATTTTCCCATCAGGAAGAAGAATTAACCACAGGCTCAGCCTGCCGCCCGGGACCAGAATAGGGCCTGAAGCAATCCTTGCGCTTTTGCGGCCAGCTCCCAAGAAAGCGAGTTGAAAAATGGAGCTCAGGGGCACTGCAATTCACAAACCTGCAGACTTATAAATGATGACTCTCGTCCACAAATATATTGAGGGAAGGCAACGAAGAGGATTGGAAAGCAAGGCAGAATTGCAGGAAACAGATTTCAGGAGGGAGATTCGAATCGCCTTTAAAGCACAGGAAAAGCGGCAAAACCTCGACAATGATGCCCTTGGCCAAAAAGGGCATATGCGTTTTTTCCTGAATATATTCAGGAAAAAACGCATACGCCCTTTTTGGCCAACCAAGCAACCTGGAAAGGCAAATCAGCGCTACAAAGAAGTCTCGCTTCCCATCGGTCAAAAGGGCCATGCTGAATAAAGTGTCAAAACCAGAAATGCAAAACAGGCCATGGAGAAACGGGAGCCTGGCTACGCTGATGGGCGGGATGTAAATTGCCAACACCCACTCTGGAGAAGTGCACGGTGTGTCCTGAAACATCGAAAAAAATCAGCTTAGGGAGCATAGGGCACTTCCACTCATGGGCGTATAAATTGGGAAAACTAAAAGTCAGCAACACAGGCACCCCAAAGTTTAGGGCTGCTCTGTTGACAAGAACCTCCACTTCGTTACACCTTAAATATCCCAGGAAAGAGAAAAATGGATAAAGAAGTTGTGGTCCTTATGTACAATGGAATATCACTCAGCCATGAAATCAACGTCATAAGGCTAGTAGCAGCAAGATGAGTGGATTTAGGTAGGACGATTCTAAGTGAAATAAGTCACACAGAAAAAGATACTTATCATAAGATATCACTTATAGAGGGAATATAAAAACCGCTACCCTTGAACTGAATTACAAATCAGAGCAGGGTAACACGTTTAGAAAACACAGTATGGCTGCTTAACGGGAAATGTGAGGTGGGGTGATGCATAAAACAAGGGTTTCAAATTAGCTCAGATACCGTTCCATAAACCCAATAGGTAATAGACAAGACCTACTCCTTGCTCAGTGAATTGGACTCAACACCCCCTATTCACCGCCCAAGAATATATCTGACTAGTAAGAATCTTAAAACCTATGCATTGATATCTCTCTGTAAGTGAGTCAAGTGGGTGTAAAGCGGCAAAAACACAGCAGTGAAAAGCAGGTAAACCCCATTATAAAAATCAATTACTTTTAAAAACCCGTGAAACAAAGACAGTTAAAGAGAGAGAAATTCTTACAAAATTCGTTCAGGGGCTGTGATGCCACCTGGATTGACCATATCTAGACCCACAGCTGATTGAGACATAAGGGTGGAAACTCTTGGGGCTGAGAGGTTTGGTGAGGTTGGGTGAGCAAACGCAGACCCTTTAAAGTAATACTGCATGGTACCCATCCCATGGGTCCCAAATCTCCAGGTTCAAGGGCATCTTCCTACATCGAAAGCATGCATGAGAAACCCAGAAGATGGTACACCGTGCGATCCGGAAAGGTTTTCAAAACGCACCTCATTTCTCATCTCCTTGTGCTCGGGTTTGCCATTCCAGCCACTTTACTAGCAATCTCCCTCCTTGGAGAATCAGCACCTTTAACCTCCTGTTCCGTACAGGTTGCAATTTGTCCTGAGGATGAACGGGAAGAGGGGGAACCAATGAGAGACTAGCTCTAGGTGTTGGGACAGGCACAGGTCACTCTATTTTCCCATCAGGAAGAAGAATTAACCACAGGCTCAGCCTGCCGCCCGGGACCAGAATAGGGCCTGAAGCAATCCTTGCGCTTTTGCGGCCAGCTCCCAAGAAAGCGAGTTGAAAAATGGAGCTCAGGGGCACTGCAATTCACAAACCTGCAGACTTATAAATGATGACTCTCGTCCACAAATATATTGAGGGAAGGCAACGAAGAGGATTGGAAAGCAAGGCAGAATTGCAGGAAACAGATTTCAGGAGGGAGATTCGAATCGCCTTTAAAGCACAGGAAAAGCGGCAAAACCTCGACAATGATGCCCTTGGCCAAAAAGGGCGTATGCGTTTTTTCCTGAATATATTCAGGAAAAAACGCATACGCCCTTTTTGGCCAACCAAGCAACCTGGAAAGGCAAATCAGCGCTACAAAGAAGTCTCGCTTCCCATCGGTCAAAAGGGCCATGCTGAATAAAGTGTCAAAACCAGAAATGCAAAACAGGCCATGGAGAAACGGGAGCCTGGCTACGCTGATGGGCGGGATGTAAATTGCCAACAGCCACTCTGGAGAAGTGCACGGTGTGTCCTGAAACATCGAAAAAAATCAGCTTAGGGAGCATAGGGCACTTCCACTCATGGGCGTATAAATTGGGAAAACTAAAAATCAGCAAGACACAGGCACCCCAAAGTTTAGGGCTGCTCTGTTGACAAGAACCTCCACTTCGTTACACCTTAAATATCCCAGGAAAGAGAAAAATGGATAAAGAAGTTGTGGTCCTTATGTACAATGGAATATCACTCAGCCATGAAATCAACGTCATAAGGCTAGTAGCAGCAAGATGAGTGGATTTAGGTAGGACGATTCTAAGTGAAATAAGTCACACAGAAAAAGATACTTATCATAAGATATCACTTATAGAGGGAATATAAAAACCGCTACCCTTGAACTGAATTACAAATCAGAGCAGGGTAACACGTTTAGAAAACACACTATGGCTGCTTAACGGGAAAGGTGAGGTGGGGTGATGCATAAAACAAGGGTTTCAAATTAGCTCAGATACCGTTCCAGAAACCCAATAGGTAATAGACAAGACCTACTCCTTGCTCAGTGAATTGGACTCAACACCCCCTATTCACCGCCCAAGAATATATCTGACTAGTAAGAATCTTAAAACCTATGCATTGATATCTCTCTCTAAGTGAGTCCAGTGGGTGTAAAGTGGCAAAAACACAGCAGTGAAAAGCAGGTAAACCCCATTATAAAAATCAATTACTTTTAAAAACCCGTGAAACAAAGACAGTGAAAGAGAGAGAAATTCTTACAAAATTCGTTCAGGGGCTGTGATGCCACCTGGATTGACCATATCTAGACCCACAGTTGATTGAGACATAAGGATGGACACTCTTGGGGCTGAGAGGTTTGGTGAGGTTGGGTGAGCAAACGCAGACCCTTTAAAGTAATACTGCGTGGTACCCATCCCATGGGTCCCAAATCTCCAGGTTCAAGGGCATCTTCCTACATCGAAAGCATGCATGAGAAACCCAGAAGATGGTACACCGTGCGATCCGGAAAGGTTTTCAAAACGCACCTCATTTCTCATCTCCTTGTGCTCGGGTTTGCCATTCCAGCCGCTTTACTAGCAATCTCCCTCCTTGGAGAATCAGCACCTTTAACCTCCTGTTCCGTACAGGTTGCAATTTGTCCTGAGGATGAACGGGAAGAGGGGGAACCAATGAGAGACTAGCTCTAGGTGTTGGGACAGGCACAGGTCACTCTATTTTCCCATCAGGAAGAAGAATTAACCACAGGCTCACCCTGCCGCCCGGGACCAGAATAGGGCCTGAAGCAATCCTGCGCTTTTGCGGCCAGCTCCCAAGAAAGCGAGTTGAAAAATGGAGCTCAGGGGCACTGCAATTCACAAACCTGCAGACTTATAAATGATGACTCTCGTCCACAAATATATTCAGGGAAGGCAACGAAGAGGATTGGAAAGCAAGGCAGAATTGCAGGAAACAGATTTCAGGAGGGAGATTCGAATCGCCTTTAAAGCACAGGAAAAGCGGCAAAACCTCGACAATGATGCCCTTGGCCAGAAAGGGCGTATGCGTTTTTTCCTGAATATATTCAGGAAAAAACGCATACGCCCTTTTTGGCCAACCAAGCAACCTGGAAAGGCAAATCAGCGCTACAAAGAAGTCTCGCTTCCCATCGGTCAAAAGGGCCATGCTGAATAAAGTGTCAAAACCAGAAATGCAAAACAGGCCATGGAGAAACGGGAGCCTGGTTACGCTGATGGGCGGGATGTAAATTGCCAACAGCCACTCTGGAGAAGTGCACGGTGTGTCCTGAAACATCGAAAAAAATCAGCTTAGGGAGCATAGGGCACTTCCACTCATGGGCGTATAAATTGGGAAAACTAAAAATCAGCAAGACACAGGCACCCCAAAGTTTAGGGCTGCTCTGTTGACAAGAACCTCCACTTCGTTACACCTTAAATATCCCAGGAAAGAGAAAAATGGATAAAGAAGTTGTGGTCCTTATGTACAATGGAATATCACTCAGCCATGAAATCAACGTCATAAGGCTAGTAGCAGCAAGATGAGTGGATTTAGGTAGGACGATTCTAAGTGAAATAAGTCACACAGAAAAAGATACTTATCATAAGATATCACTTATAGAGGGAATATAAAAACCGCTACCCTTGAACTGAATTACAAATCAGAGCAGGGTAACACGTTTAGAAAACACACTATGGCTGCTTAACGGGAAAGGTGAGGTGGGGTGATGCATAAAACAAGGGTTTCAAATTAGCTCAGATACCGTTCCAGAAACCCAATAGGTAATAGACAAGACCTACTCCTTGCTCAGTGAATTGGACTCAACACCCCCTATTCACCGCCCAAGAATATATCTGACTAGTAAGAATCTTAAAACCTATGCATTGATATCTCTCTGTAAGTGAGTCCAGTGGGTGTAAAGCGGCAAAAACACAGCAGTGAAAAGCAGGTAAACCCCATTATAAAAATCAATTACTTTTAAAAACCCGTGAAACAAAGACAGTTAAAGAGAGAGAAATTCTTACAAAATTCGTTCAGGGGCTGTGATGCCACCTGGATTGACCATATCTAGACCCACAGCTGATTGAGACATAAGGGTGGAAACTCTTGGGGCTGAGAGGTTTGGTGAGGTTGGGTGAGCAAACGCAGACCCTTTAAAGTAATACTGCGTGGTACCCATCCCATGGGTCCCAAATCTCCAGGTTCAAGGGCATCTTCCTACATCGAAAGCATGCATGAGAAACCCAGAAGATGGTACACCGTGTGATCCGGAAAGGTTTTCAAAACGCACCTCATTTCTCATCTCCTTGTGCTCGGGTTTGCCATTCCAGCCACTTTACTAGCAATCTCCCTCCTTGGAGAATCAGCACCTTTAACCTCCTGTTCCGTACAGGTTGCAATTTGTCCTGAGGATGAACGGGAAGAGGGGGAACCAATGAGAGACTAGCTCTAGGTGTTGGGACAGGCACAGGTCACTCTATTTTCCCATCAGGAAGAAGAATTAACCACAGGCTCAGCCTGCCGCCCGGGACCAGAATAGGGCCTGAAGCAATCCTTGCGCTTTTGCGGCCAGCTCCCAAGAAAGCGAGTTGAAAAATGGAGCTCAGGGGCACTGCAATTCACAAACCTGCAGACTTAGAAATGATGACTCTCGTCCACAAATATATTGAGGGAAGGCAACGAAGAGGATTGGAAAGCAAGGCAGAATTGCAGGAAACAGATTTCAGGAGGGAGATTCGAATCGCCTTTAAAGCACAGGAAAAGCGGCAAAACCTCGACAATGATGCCCTTGGCCAAAAAGGGCGTATGCGTTTTTTCCTGAATATATTCAGGAAAAAACGCATACGCCCTTTTTGGCCAACCAAGCAACCTGGAAAGGCAAATCAGCGCTACAAAGAAGTCTCGCTTCCCATCGGTCAAAAGGGCCATGCTGAATAAAGTGTCAAAACCAGAAATGCAAAACAGGCCATGGAGAAACGGGAGCCTGGCTACGCTGATGGGCGGGATGTAAATTGCCAACAGCCACTCTGGAGAAGTGCACGGTGTGTCCTGAAACATCGAAAAAAATCAGCTTAGGGAGCATAGGGCACTTCCACTCATGGGCGTATAAATTGGGAAAACTAAAAATCAGCAAGACACAGGCACCCCAAAGTTTAGGGCTGCTCTGTTGACAAGAACCTCCACTTCGTTACACCTTAAATATCCCAGGAAAGAGAAAAATGGATAAAGAAGTTGTGGTCCTTATGTACAATGGAATATCACTCAGCCATGAAATCAACGTCATAAGGCTAGTAGCAGCAAGATGAGTGGATTTAGGTAGGACGATTCTAAGTGAAATAAGTCACACAGAAAAAGATACTTATCATAAGATATCACTTATAGAGGGAATATAAAAACCGCTACCCTTGAACTGAATTACAAATCAGAGCAGGGTAACACGTTTAGAAAACACAGTATGGCTGCTTAACGGGAAAGGTGAGGTGGGGTGATGCATAAAACAAGGGTTTCAAATTAGCTCAGATACCGTTCCATAAACCCAATAGGTAATAGACAAGACCTACTCCTTGCTCAGTGAATTGGACTCAACACCCCCTATTCACCGCCCAAGAATATATCTGACTAGTAAGAATCTTAAAACCTATGCATTGATATCTCTCTGTAAGTGAGTCAAGTGGGTGTAAAGCGGCAAAAACACAGCAGTGAAAAGCAGGTAAACCCCATTATAAAATCAATTACTTTTAAAAACCCGTGAAACAAAGACAGTGAAAGAGAGACAAATTCTTACAAAATTCGTTCAGGGGCTGTGATGCCACCTGGATTGACCATATCTAGACCCACAATTGATTGAGACATAAGGGTGGACACTCTTGGGGCTGATAGGTTTGGTGAGGTTGGGTGAGCAAACGCAGACCCTTTAAAGTAATACTGCGTGGTACCCATCCCATGGGTCCCAAATCTCCAGGTTCAAGGGCATCTTCCTACATCGAAAGCATGCATGAGAAACCCAGAAGATGGTACACCGTGTGATCCGGAAAGGTTTTCAAAACGCACCTCATTTCTCATCTCCTTGTGCTCGGGTTTGCCATTCCAGCCGCTTTACTAGCAATCTCCCTCCTTGGAGAATCAGCACCTTTAACCTCCTGTTCCGTACAGGTTGCAATTTGTCCTGAGGATGAACGGGAAGAGGGGGAACCAATGAGAGACTAGCTCTAGGTGTTGGGACAGGCACAGGTCACTCTATTTTCCCATCAGGAAGAAGAATTAACCACAGGCTCAGCCTGCCGCCCGGGACCAGAATAGGGCCTGAAGCAATCCTGCGCTTTTGCGGTCAGCTCCCAAGAAAGAGAGTTGAAAAATGGAGCTCAGGGGCACTGCAATTCACAAACCTGCAGACTTATAAATGATGACTCTCGTCCACAAATATATTGAGGGAAGGCAACGAAGAGGATTGGAAAGCAAGGCAGAATTGCAGGAAACAGATTTCAGGAGGGAGATTCGAATCGCCTTTAAAGCACAGGAAAAGCGGCAAAACCTCGACAATGATGCCCTTGGCCAAAAAGGGCGTATGCGTTTTTTCCTGAATATATTCAGGAAAAAACGCATACGCCCTTTTTGGCCAACCAAGCAACCTGGAAAGGCAAATCAGCGCTACAAAGAAGTCTCGCTTCCCATCGGTCAAAAGGGCCATGCTGAATAAAGTGTCAAAACCAAAAATGCAAAACAGGCCATGGAGAAACGGGAGCCTGGCTACGCTGATGGGCGGGATGTAAATTGCCAACAGCCACTCTGGAGAAGTGCACGGTGTGTCCTGAAACATCGAAAAAACTCAGCTTAGGGAGCATAGGGCACTTCCACTCATGGGCGTATAAATTGGGAAAACTAAAAATCAGCAAGACACAGGCACCCCAAAGTTTAGGGCTGCTCTGTTGACAAGAACCTCCACTTCGTTACACCTTAAATATCCCAGGAAAGAGAAAAATGGATAAAGAAGTTGTGGTCCTTATGTACAATGGAATATCACTCAGCCATGAAATCAACGTCATAAGGCTAGTAGCAGCAAGATGAGTGGATTTAGGTAGGACGATTCTAAGTGAAATAAGTCACACAGAAAAAGATACTTATCATAAGATATCACTTATAGAGGGAATATAAAAACCGCTACCCTTGAACTTAATTACAAATCAGAGCAGGGTAACACGTTTAGAAAACACAGTATGGCTGCTTAACGGGAAAGGTGAGGTGGGGTGATGCATAAAACAAGGGTTTCAAATTAGCTCAGATACCGTTCCATAAACCCAATAGGTAATAGACAAGACCTACTCCTTGCTCAGTGAATTGGACTCAACACCCCCTATTCACCGCCCAAGAATATATCTGACTAGTAAGAATCTTAAAACCTATGCATTGATATCTCTCTGTAAGTGAGTCAAGTGGGTGTAAAGCGGCAAAAACACAGCAGTGAAAAGCAGGTAAACCCCATTATAAAAATCAATTACTTTTAAAAACCCGTGAAACAAAGACAGTTAAAGAGAGAGAAATTCTTACAAAATTCGTTCAGGGGCTGTGATGCCACCTGGATTGACCATATCTAGACCCACAGCTGATTGAGACATAAGGGTGGAAACTCTTGGGGCTGAGAGGTTTGGTGAGGTTGGGTGAGCAAACGCAGACCCTTTAAAGTAATACTGCATGGTACCCATCCCATGGGTCCCAAATCTCCAGGTTCAAGGGCATCTTCCTACATCGAAAGCATGCATGAGAAACCCAGAAGATGGTACACCGTGCGATCCGGAAAGGTTTTCAAAACGCACCTCATTTCTCATCTCCTTGTGCTCGGGTTTGCCATTCCAGCCACTTTACTAGCAATCTCCCTCCTTGGAGAATCAGCACCTTTAACCTCCTGTTCCGTACAGGTTGCAATTTGTCCTGAGGATGAACGGGAAGAGGGGGAACCAATGAGAGACTAGCTCTAGGTGTTGGGACAGGCACAGGTCACTCTATTTTCCCATCAGGAAGAAGAATTAACCACAGGCTCAGCCTGCCGCCCGGGACCAGAATAGGGCCTGAAGCAATCCTTGCGCTTTTGCGGACAGCTCCCAAGAAAGCGAGTTGAAAAATGGAGCTCAGGGGCACTGCAATTCACAAACCTGCAGACTTATAAATGATGACTCTCGTCCACAAATATATTGAGGGAAGGCAACGAAGAGGATTGGAAAGCAAGGCAGAATTGCAGGAAACAGATTTCAGGAGGGAGATTCGAATCGCCTTTAAAGCACAGGAAAAGCGGCAAAACCTCGACAATGATGCCCTTGGCCAAAAAGGGCATATGCGTTTTTTTCTGAATATATTCAGGAAAAAACGCATACGCCCTTTTTGGCCAACCAAGCAACCTGGAAAGGCAAATCAGCGCTACAAAGAAGTCTCGCTTCCCATCGGTCAAAAGGGCCATGCTGAATAAAGTGTCAAAACCAGAAATGCAAAACAGGCCATGGAGAAACGGGAGCCTGGCTACGCTGATGGGCGGGATGTAAATTGCCAACAGCCACTCTGGAGAAGTGCACGGTGTGTCCTGAAACATCGAAAAAAATCAGCTTAGGGAGCATAGGGCACTTCCACTCATGGGCGTATAAATTGGGAAAACTAAAAGTCAGCAAGACACAGGCACCCCAAAGTTTAGGGCTGCTCTGTTGACAAGAACCTCCACTTCGTTACACCTTAAATATCCCAGGAAAGAGAAAAATGGATAAAGAAGTTGTGGTCCTTATGTACAATGGAATATCACTCAGCCATGAAATCAACGTCATAAGGCTAGTAGCAGCAAGATGAGTGGATTTAGGTAGGACGATTCTAAGTGAAATAAGTCACACAGAAAAAGATACTTATCATAAGATATCACTTATAGAGGGAATATAAAAACCGCTACCCTTGAACTGAATTACAAATCAGAGCAGGGTAACACGTTTAGAAAACACACTATGGCTGCTTAACGGGAAAGGTGAGGTGGGGTGATGCATAAAACAAGGGTTTCAAATTAGCTCAGATACCGTTCCAGAAACCCAATAGGTAATAGACAAGACCTACTCCTTGCTCAGTGAATTGGACTCAACACCCCCTATTCACCGCCCAAGAATATATCTGACTAGTAAGAATCTTAAAACCTATGCATTGATATCTCTCTCTAAGTGAGTCCAGTGGGTGTAAAGTGGCAAAAACACAGCAGTGAAAAGCAGGTAAACCCCATTATAAAAATCAATTACTTTTAAAAACCCGTGAAACAAAGACAGTGAAAGAGAGAGAAATTCTTACAAAATTCGTTCAGGGGCTGTGATGCCACCTGGATTGACCATATCTAGACCCACAGTTGATTGAGACATAAGGATGGACACTCTTGGGGCTGAGAGGTTTGGTGAGGTTGGGTGAGCAAACGCAGACCCTTTAAAGTAATACTGCGTGGTACCCATCCCATGGGTCCCAAATCTCCAGGTTCAAGGGCATCTTCCTACATCGAAAGCATGCATGAGAAACCCAGAAGATGGTACACCGTGCGATCCGGAAAGGTTTTCAAAACGCACCTCATTTCTCATCTCCTTGTGCTCGGGTTTGCCATTCCAGCCGCTTTACTAGCAATCTCCCTCCTTGGAGAATCAGCACCTTTAACCTCCTGTTCCGTACAGGTTGCAATTTGTCCTGAGGATGAACGGGAAGAGGGGGAACCAATGAGAGACTAGCTCTAGGTGTTGGGACAGGCACAGGTCACTCTATTTTCCCATCAGGAAGAAGAATTAACCACAGGCTCAGCCTGCCGCCCGGGACCAGAATAGGGCCTGAAGCAATCCTGCGCTTTTGCGGTCAGCTCCCAAGAAAGAGAGTTGAAAAATGGAGCTCAGGGGCACTGCAATTCACAAACCTGCAGACTTATAAATGATGACTCTCGTCCACAAATATATTGAGGGAAGGCAACGAAGAGGATTGGAAAGCAAGGCAGAATTGCAGGAAACAGATTTCAGGAGGGAGATTCGAATCGCCTTTAAAGCACAGGAAAAGCAGCAAAACCTCGACAATGATGCCCTTGGCCAAAAAGGGCGTATGCGTTTTTTCCTGAATATATTCAGGAAAAAACGCATACGCCCTTTTTGGCCAACCAAGCAACCTGGAAAGGCAAATCAGCGCTACAAAGAAGTCTCGCTTCCCATCGGTCAAAAGGGCCATGCTGAATAAAGTGTCAAAACCAGAAATGCAAAACAGGCCATGGAGAAACGGGAGCCTGGCTACGCTGATGGGCGGGATGTAAATTGCCAACAGCCACTCTGGAGAAGTGCACGGTGTGTCCTGAAACATCGAAAAAAATCAGCTTAGGGAGCATAGGGCACTTCCACTCATGGGCGTATAAATTGGGAAAACTAAAAATCAGCAAGACACAGGCACCCCAAAGTTTAGGGCTGCTCTGTTGACAAGAACCTCCACTTCGTTACACCTTAAATATCCCAGGAAAGAGAAAAATGGATAAAGAAGTTGTGGTCCTTATGTACAAAGGAATATCACTCAGCCATGAAATCAACGTCATAAGGCTAGTAGCAGCAAGATGAGTGGATTTAGGTAGGACGATTCTAAGTGAAATAAGTCACATAGAAAAAGATACTTATTATAAGATATCACTTATAGAGGGAATATAAAAACCGCTACCCTTGAACTGAATTACAAATCAGAGCAGGGTAACACGTTTAGAAAACACACTATGGCTGCTTAACGGGAAAGGTGAGGTGGGGTGATGCATAAAACAAGGGTTTCAAATTAGCTCAGATACCGTTCCATAAACCCAATAGGTAATAGACAAGACCTACTCCTTGCTCAGTGAATTGGACTCAACACCCCCTATTCACCGCCCAAGAATATATCTGACTAGTAAGAATCTTAAAACCTATGCATTGATATCTCTCTCTAAGTGAGTCCAGTGGGTGTAAAGTGGCAAAAACACAGCAGTGAAAAGCAGGTAAACCCCATTATAAAAATCAATTACTTTTAAAAACCCGTGAAACAAAGACAGTGAAAGAGAGAGAAATTCTTACAAAATTCGTTCAGGGGCTGTGATGCCACCTGGATTGACCATATCTAGACCCACAGCTGATTGAGACATAAGGGTGGAAACTCTTGGGGCTGAGAGGTTTGGTGAGGTTGGGTGAGCAAACGCAGACCCTTTAAAGTAATACTGCATGGTACCCATCCCATGGGTCCCAAATCTCCAGGTTCAAGGGCATCTTCCTACATCGAAAGCATGCATGAGAAACCCAGAAGATGGTACACCGTGTGATCCGGAAAGGTTTTCAAAACGCACCTCATTTCTCATCTCCTTGTGCTCGGGTTTGCCATTCCAGCCACTTTACTAGCAATCTCCCTCCTTGGAGAATCAGCACCTTTAACCTCCTGTTCCGTACAGGTTGCAATTTGTCCTGAGGATGAACGGGAAGAGGGGGAACCAATGAGAGACTAGCTCTAGGTGTTGGGACAGGCACAGGTTACTCTATTTTCCCATCAGGAAGAAGAATTAACCACAGGCTCAGCCTGCCGCCCGGGACCAGAATAGGGCCTGAAGCAATCCTGCGCTTTTGCGGCCAGCTCCCAAGAAAGCGAGTTGAAAAATGGAGCTCAGGGGCACTGCAATTCACAAACCTGCAGACTTAGAAATGATGACTCTCGTCCACAAATATATTGAGGGAAGGCAACGAAGAGGATTGGAAAGCAAGGCAGAATTGCAGGAAACAGATTTCAGGAGGGAGATTCGAATCGCCTTTAAAGCACAGGAAAAGCGGCAAAACATCGACAATGATGCCCTTGGCCAAAAAGGGCGTATGCGTTTTTTCCTGAATATATTCAGGAAAAAACGCATACGCCCTTTTTGGCCAACCAAGCAACCTGGAAAGGCAAATCAGCGCTACAAAGAAGTCTCGCTTCCCATCGGTCAAAAGGGCCATGCTGAATAAAGTGTCAAAACCAGAAATGCAAAACAGGCCATGGAGAAACGGGAGCCTGGCTACGCTGATGGGCGGGATGTAAATTGCCAACAGCCACTCTGGAGAAGTGCACGGTGTGTCCTGAAACATCGAAAAAAATCAGCTTAGGGAGCATAGGGCACTTCCACTCATGGGCGTATAAATTGGGAAAACTAAAAATCAGCAAGACACAGGCACCCCAAAGTTTAGGGCTGCTCTGTTGACAAGAACCTCCACTTCGTTACACCTTAAATATCCCAGGAAAGAGAAAAATGGATAAAGAAGTTGTGGTCCTTATGTACAATGGAATATCACTCAGCCATGAAATCAACGTCATAAGGCTAGTAGCAGCAAGATGAGTGGATTTAGGTAGGACGATTCTAAGTGAAATAAGTCACACAGAAAAAGATACTTATCATAAGATATCACTTATAGAGGGAATATAAAAACCGCTACCCTTGAACTGAATTACAAATCAGAGCAGGGTAACACGTTTAGAAAACACACTATGGCTGCTTAACGGGAAAGGTGAGGTGGGGTGATGCATAAAACAAGGGTTTCAAATTAGCTCAGATACCGTTCCATAAACCCAATAGGTAATAGACAAGACCTACTCCTTGCTCAGTGAATTGGACTCAACACCCCCTATTCACCGCCCAAGAATATATCTGACTAGTAAGAATCTTAAAACTTATGCATTGATATCTCTCTGTAAGTGAGTCCAGTGGGTGTAAAGCGGCAAAAACACAGCAGTGAAAAGCAGGTAAACCCCATTATAAAAATCAATTACTTTTAAAAACCCGTGAAACAAAGACAGTGAAAGAGAGAGAAATTCTTACAAAATTCGTTCAGGGGCTGTGATGCCACCTGGATTGACCATATCTAGACCCACAGTTGATTGAGACATAAGGGTGGACACTCTTGGGGCTGAGAGGTTTGGTGAGGTTGGGTGAGCAAACGCAGACCCTTTAAAGTAATACTGCGTGGTACCCATCCCATGGGTCCCAAATCTCCAGGTTCAAGGGCATCTTCCTACATCGAAAGCATGCATGAGAAACCCAGAAGATGGTACACCGTGTGATCCGGAAAGGTTTTCAAAACGCACCTCATTTCTCATCTCCTTGTGCTCGGGTTTGCCATTCCAGCCACTTTACTAGCAATCTCCCTCCTTGGAGAATCAGCACCTTTAACCTCCTGTTCCGTACAGGTTGCAATTTGTCCTGAGGATGAACGGGAAGAGGGGGAACCAATGAGAGACTAGCTCTAGGTGTTGGGACAGGCACAGGTCACTCTATTTTCCCATCAGGAAGAAGAATTAACCACAGGCTCAGCTTGCCGCCCGGGACCAGAATAGGGCCTGAAGCAATCCTGCGCTTTTGCGGCCAGCTCCCAAGAAAGCGAGTTGAAAAATGGAGCTCAGGGGCACTGCAATTCACAAACCTGCAGACTTATAAATGATGACTCTCGTCCACAAATATATTGAGGGAAGGCAACGAAGAGGATTGGAAAGCAAGGCAGAATTGCAGGAAACAGATTTCAGGAGGGAGATTCGAATCGCCTTTAAAGCACAGGAAAAGCGGCAAAACCTCGACAATGATGCCCTTGGCCAAAAAGGGCGTATGCGTTTTTTCCTGAATATATTCAGGAAAAAACGCATACGCCCTTTTTGGCCAACCAAGCAACCTGGAAAGGCAAATCAGCGCTACAAAGAAGTCTCGCTTCCCATCGGTCAAAAGGGCCATGCTGAATAAAGTGTCAAAACCAGAAATGCAAAACAGGCCATGGAGAAACGGGAGCCTGGCTACGCTGATGGGCGGGATGTAAATTGCCAACAGCCACTCTGGAGAAGTGCACGGTGTGTCCTGAAACATCGAAAAAAATCAGCTTAGGGAGCATAGGGCACTTCCACTCATGGGCGTATAAATTGGGAAAACTAAAAATCAGCAAGACACAGGCACCCCAAAGTTTAGGGCTGCTCTGTTAACAAGAACCTCCACTTCGTTACACCTTAAATATCCCAGGAAAGAGAAAAATGGATAAAGAAGTTGTGGTCCTTATGTACAATGGAATATCACTCAGCCATGAAATCAACGTCATAAGGCTAGTAGCAGCAAGATGAGTGGATTTAGGTAGGACGATTCTAAGTGAAATAAGTCACACAGAAAAAGATACTTATCATAAGATATCACTTATAGAGGGAATATAAAAACCGCTACCCTTGAACTGAATTACAAATCAGAGCAGGGTAACACGTTTAGAAAACACACTATGGCTGCTTAACGGGAAAGTGAGGTGGGGTGATGCATAAAACAAGGGTTTCAAATTAGCTCAGATACCGTTCCATAAACCCAATAGGTAATAGACAAGACCTACTTCTTGCTCAGTGAATTGGACTCAACACCCCCTATTCACCGCCCAAGAATATATCTGACTAGTAAGAATCTTAAAACCTATGCATTGATATCTCTCTGTAAGTGAGTCCAGTGGGTGTAAAGCGGCAAAAACACAGCAGTGAAAAGCAGGTAAACCCCATTATAAAAATCAATTACTTTTAAAAACCCGTGAAACAAAGACAGTGAAAGAGAGAGAAATTCTTACAAAATTCGTTCAGGGGCTGTGATGCCACCTGGATTGACCATATCTAGACCCACAGTTGATTGAGACATAAGGGTGGACACTCTTGGGGCTGAGAGGTTTGGTGAGGTTGGGTGAGCAAACGCAGACCCTTTAAAGTAATACTGCGTGGTACCCATCCCATGGGTCCCAAATCTCCAGGTTCAAGGGCATCTTCCTACATCGAAAGCATGCATGAGAAACCCAGAAGATGGTACACCGTGTGATCCGGAAAGGTTTTCAAAACGCACCTCATTTCTCATCTCCTTGTGCTCGGGTTTGCCATTCCAGCCGCTTTACTAGCAATCTCCCTCCTTGGAGAATCAGCACCTTTAACCTCCTGTTCCGTACAGGTTGCAATTTGTCCTGAGGATGAACGGGAAGAGGGGGAACCAATGAGAGACCAGCTCTAGGTGTTGGGACAGGCACAGGTCACTCTATTTTCCCATCAGGAAGAAGAATTAACCACAGGCTCAGCCTGCCGCCCGGGACCAGAATAGGGCCTGAAGCAATCCTGCGCTTTTGCGGTTAGCTCCCAAGAAAGAGAGTTGAAAAATGGAGCTCAGGGGCACTGCAATTCACAAACCTGCAGACTTATAAATGATGACTCTCGTCCACAAATATATTGAGGGAAGGCAACGAAGACGATTGGAAAACAAGGCAGAATTGCAGGAAACAGATTTCAGGAGGGAGATTCGAATCGCCTTTAAAGCACAGGAAAAGCGGCAAAACCTCGACAATGATGCCCTTGGCCAAAAAGGGCGTATGCGTTTTTTCCTGAATATATTCAGGAAAAAACGCATACGCCCTTTTTGGCCAACCAAGCAACCTGGAAAGGCAAATCAGCGCTACAAAGAAGTCTCGCTTCCCATCGGTCAAAAGGGCCATGCTGAATAAAGTGTCAAAACCAGAAATGCAAAACAGGCCATGGAGAAACGGGAGCCTGGCTACGCTGATGGGCGGGATGTAAATTGCCAACAGCCACTCTGGAGAAGTGCACGGTGTGTCCTGAAACATCGAAAAAAATCAGCTTAGGGAGCATAGGGCACTTCCACTCATGGGCGTATAAATTGGGAAAACTAAAAATCAGCAAGACACAGGCACCCCAAAGTTTAGGGCTGCTCTGTTGACAAGAACCTCCACTTCGTTACACCTTAAATATCCCAGGAAAGAGAAAAATGGATAAAGAAGTTGTGGTCCTTATGTACAATGGAATATCACTCGGCCATGAAATCAACGTCATAAGGCTAGTAGCAGCAAGATGAGTGGATTTAGGTAGGACGATTCTAAGTGAAATAAGTCACACAGAAAAAGATACTTATCATAAGATATCACTTATAGAGGGAATATAAAAACCGCTACCCTTGAACTGAATTACAAATCAGAGCAGGGTAACACGTTTAGAAAACACAGTATGGCTGCTTAACGGGAAAGGTGAGGTGGGGTGATGCATAAAACAAGGGTTTCAAATTAGCTCAGATACCGTTCCATAAACCCAATAGGTAATAGACAAGACCTACTCCTTGCTCAGTGAATTGGACTCAACACCCCCTATTCACCGCCCAAGAATATATCTGACTAGTAAGAATCTTAAAACCTATGCATTGATATCTCTCTGTAAGTGAGTCCAGTGGGTGTAAAGCGGCAAAAACACAGCAGTGAAAAGCAGGTAAACCCCATTTTAAAAATCAATTACTTTTAAAAACCCGTGAAACAAAGACAGTTAAAGAGAGAGAAATTCTTACAAAATTCGTTCAGGGGCTGTGATGCCACCTGGATTGACCATATCTAGACCCACAGCTGATTGAGACATAAGGGTGGAAACTCTTGGGGCTGAGAGGTTTGGTGAGGTTGGGTGAGCAAACGCAGACCCTTTAAAGTAATACTGCGTGGTACCCATCCCATGGGTCCCAAATCTCCAGGTTCAAGGGCATCTTCCTACATCGAAAGCATGCATGAGAAACCCAGAAGATGGTACACCGTGTGATCAGGAAAGGTTTTCAAAACGCACCTCATTTCTCATCTCCTTGTGCTCGGGTTTGCCATTCCAGCCACTTTACTAGCAATCTCCCTCCTTGGAGAATCAGCACCTTTAACCTCCTGTTCCGAACAGGTTGCAATTTGTCCTGAGGATGAACGGGAAGAGGGGGAACCAATGAGAGACTAGCTCTAGGTGTCGGGACAGGCACAGGTCACTCTATTTTCCCATCAGGAAGAAGAATTAACCACAGGCTCAGCTTGCCGCCCGGGACCAGAATAGGGCCTGAAGCAATCCTGCGCTTTTGCGGCCAGCTCCCAAGAAAGCGAGTTGAAAAATGGAGCTCAGGGGCACTGCAATTCACAAACCTGCAGACTTATAAATGATGACTCTCGTCCACAAATATATTGAGGGAAGGCAACGAAGAGGATTGGAAAGCAAGGCAGAATTGCAGGAAACAGATTTCAGGAGGGAGATTCGAATCGCCTTTAAAGCACAGGAAAAGCGGCAAAACCTCGACAATGATGCCCTTGGCCAAAAAGGGCGTATGCGTTTTTTCCTGAATATATTCAGGAAAAAACGCATACGCCCTTTTTGGCCAACCAAGCAACCTGGAAAGGCAAATCAGCGCTACAAAGAAGTCTCGCTTCCCATCGGTCAAAAGGGCCATGCTGAATAAAGTGTCAAAACCAGAAATGCAAAACAGGCCATGGAGAAACGGGAGCCTGGCTACGCTGATGGGCGGGATGTAAATTGCCAACAGCCACTCTGGAGAAGTGCACGGTGTGTCCTGAAACATCGAAAAAAATCAGCTTAGGGAGCATAGGGCACTTCCACTCATGGGCGTATAAATTGGGAAAACTAAAAATCAGCAAGACACAGGCACCCCAAAGTTTAGGGCTGCTCTGTTAACAAGAACCTCCACTTCGTTACACCTTAAATATCCCAGGAAAGAGAAAAATGGATAAAGAAGTTGTGGTCCTTATGTACAATGGAATATCACTCAGCCATGAAATCAACGTCATAAGGCTAGTAGCAGCAAGATGAGTGGATTTAGGTAGGACGATTCTAAGTGAAATAAGTCACACAGAAAAAGATACTTATCATAAGATATCACTTATAGAGGGAATATAAAAACCGCTACCCTTGAACTGAATTACAAATCAGAGCAGGGTAACACGTTTAGAAAACACACTATGGCTGCTTAACGGGAAAGTGAGGTGGGGTGATGCATAAAAGAAGGGTTTCAAATTAGCTCAGATACCGTTCCATAAACCCAATAGGTAATAGACAAGACCTACTTCTTGCTCAGTGAATTGGACTCAACACCCCCTATTCACCGCCCAAGAATATATCTGACTAGTAAGAATCTTAAAACCTATGCATTGATATCTCTCTGTAAGTGAGTCCAGTGGGTGTAAAGCGGCAAAAACACAGCAGTGAAAAGCAGGTAAACCCCATTATAAAAATCAATTACTTTTAAAAACCCGTGAAACAAAGACAGTGAAAGAGAGAGAAATTCTTACAAAATTCGTTCAGGGGCTGTGATGCCACCTGGATTGACCATATCTAGACCCACAGTTGATTGAGACATAAGGGTGGACACTCTTGGGGCTGAGAGGTTTGGTGAGGTTGGGTGAGCAAACGCAGACCCTTTAAAGTAATACTGCGTGGTACCCATCCCATGGGTCCCAAATCTCCAGGTTCAAGGGCATCTTCCTACATCGAAAGCATGCATGAGAAACCCAGAAGATGGTACACCGTGTGATCCGGAAAGGTTTTCAAAACGCACCTCATTTCTCATCTCCTTGTGCTCGGGTTTGCCATTCCAGCCGCTTTACTAGCAATCTCCCTCCTTGGAGAATCAGCACCTTTAACCTCCTGTTCCGTACAGGTTGCAATTTGTCCTGAGGATGAACGGGAAGAGGGGGAACCAATGAGAGACCAGCTCTAGGTGTTGGGACAGGCACAGGTCACTCTATTTTCCCATCAGGAAGAAGAATTAACCACAGGCTCAGCCTGCCGCCCGGGACCAGAATAGGGCCTGAAGCAATCCTGCGCTTTTGCGGTTAGCTCCCAAGAAAGAGAGTTGAAAAATGGAGCTCAGGGGCACTGCAATTCACAAACCTGCAGACTTATAAATGATGACTCTCGTCCACAAATATATTGAGGGAAGGCAACGAAGAGGATTGGAAAACAAGGCAGAATTGCAGGAAACAGATTTCAGGAGGGAGATTCGAATCGCCTTTAAAGCACAGGAAAAGCGGCAAAACCTCGACAATGATGCCCTTGGCCAAAAAGGGCGTATGCGTTTTTTCCTGAATATATTCAGGAAAAAACGCATACGCCCTTTTTGGCCAACCAAGCAACCTGGAAAGGCAAATCAGCGCTACAAAGAAGTCTCGCTTCCCATCGGTCAAAAGGGCCATGCTGAATAAAGTGTCAAAACCAGAAATGCAAAACAGGCCATGGAGAAACGGGAGCCTGGCTACGCTGATGGGCGGGATGTAAATTGCCAACAGCCACTCTGGAGAAGTGCACGGTGTGTCCTGAAACATCGAAAAAAATCAGCTTAGGGAGCATAGGGCACTTCCACTCATGGGCGTATAAATTGGGAAAACTAAAAATCAGCAAGACACAGGCACCCCAAAGTTTAGGGCTGCTCTGTTGACAAGAACCTCCACTTCGTTACACCTTAAATATCCCAGGAAAGAGAAAAATGGATAAAGAAGTTGTGGTCCTTATGTACAATGGAATATCACTCGGCCATGAAATCAACGTCATAAGGCTAGTAGCAGCAAGATGAGTGGATTTAGGTAGGACGATTCTAAGTGAAATAAGTCACACAGAAAAAGATACTTATCATAAGATATCACTTATAGAGGGAATATAAAAACCGCTACCCTTGAACTGAATTACAAATCAGAGCAGGGTAACACGTTTAGAAAACACACTATGGCTGCTTAACGGGAAAGGTGAGGTGGGGTGATGCATAAAACAAGGGTTTCAAATTAGCTCAGATACCGTTCCATAAACCCAATAGGTAATAGACAAGACCTACTCCTTGCTCAGTGAATTGGACTCAACACCCCCTATTCACCGCCCAAGAATATATCTGACTAGTAAGAATCTTAAAACCTATGCATTGATATCTCTCTGTAAGTGAGTCCAGTGGGTGTAAAGCGGCAAAAACACAGCAGTGAAAAGCAGGTAAACCCCATTATAAAAATCAATTACTTTTAAAAACCCGTGAAACAAAGACAGTGAAAGAGAGAGAAATTCTTACAAAATTCGTTCAGGGGCTGTGATGCCACCTGGATTGACCATATCTAGACCCACAGTTGATTGAGACATAAGGGTGGACACTCTTGGGGCTGAGAGGTTTGGTGAGGTTGGGTGAGCAAACGCAGACCCTTTAAAGTAATACTGCGTGGTACCCATCCCATGGGTCCCAAATCTCCAGGTTCAAGGGCATCTTCCTACATCGAAAGCATGCATGAGAAACCCAGAAGATGGTACACCGTGTGATCCGGAAAGGTTTTCAAAACGCACCTCATTTCTCATCTCCTTGTGCTCGGGTTTGCCATTCCAGCCGCTTTACTAGCAATCTCCCTCCTTGGAGAATCAGCACCTTTAACCTCCTGTTCCGTACAGGTTGCAATTTGTCCTGAGGATGAACGGGAAGAGGGGGAACCAATGAGAGACTAGCTCTAGGTGTTGGGACAGGCACAGGTCACTCTATTTTCCCATCAGGAAGAAGAATTAACCAGAGGCTCAGCCTGCCGCCCGGGACCAGAATAGGGCCTGAAGCAATCCTGCGCTTTTGCGGCCAGCTCCCAAGAAAGCGAGTTGTAAAATGGAGCTCAGGGGCTCTGCAATTCACAAACCTGCAGACTTATAAATGATGACTCTCGTCCACAAATATATTGAGGGAAGGCAACGAAGAGGATTGGAAAGCAAGGCAGAATTGCAGGAAACAGATTTCAGGAGGGAGATTCGAATCGCCTTTAAAGCACAGGAAAAGCAGCAAAACCTCGACAATGATGCCCTTGGCCAAAAAGGGCGTATGCGTTTTTTCCTGAATATATTCAGGAAAAAACGCATACGCCCTTTTTGGCCAACCAAGCAACCTGGAAAGGCAAATCAGCGCTACAAAGAAGTCTCGCTTCCCATCGGTCAAAAGGGCCATGCTGAATAAAGTGTCAAAACCAGAAATGCAAAACAGGCCATGGAGAAACGGGAGCCTGGCTACGCTGATGGGCGGGATGTAAATTGCCAACAGCCACTCTGGAGAAGTGCACGGTGTGTCCTGAAACATCGAAAAAAATCAGCTTAGGGAGCATAGGGCACTTCCACTCATGGGCGTATAAATTGGGAAAAATAAAAATCAGCAAGACACAGGCACCCCAAAGTTTAGGGCTGCTCTGTTGACAAGAACCTCCACTTCGTTACACCTTAAATATCCCAGGAAAGAGAAAAATGGATAAAGAAGTTGTGGTCCTTATGTACAAAGGAATATCACTCAGCCATGAAATCAACGTCATAAGGCTAGTAGCAGCAAGATGAGTGGATTTAGGTAGGACGATTCTAAGTGAAATAAGTCACACAGAAAAAGATACTTATCATAAGATATCACTTATAGAGGGAATATAAAAACCGCTACCCTTGAACTGAATTACAAATCAGAGCAGGGTAACACGTTTAGAAAACACACTATGGCTGCTTAACGGGAAAGGTGAGGTGGGGTGATGCATAAAACAAGGGTTTCAAATTAGCTCAGATACCGTTCCATAAACCCAATAGGTAATAGACAAGACCTACTCCTTGCTCAGTGAATTGGACTCAACACCCCCTATTCACCGCCCAAGAATATATCTGACTAGTAAGAATCTTAAAACCTATGCATTGATATCTCTCTCTAAGTGAGTCCAGTGGGTGTAAAGTGGCAAAAACACAGCAGTGAAAAGCAGGTAAACCCCATTATAAAAATCAATTACTTTTAAAAACCCGTGAAACAAAGACAGTGAAAGAGAGAGAAATTCTTACAAAATTCGTTCAGGGGCTGTGATGCCACCTGGATTGACCATATCTAGACCCACAGCTGATTGAGACATAAGGGTGGAAACTCTTGGGGCTGAGAGGTTTGGTGAGGTTGGGTGAGCAAACGCAGACCCTTTAAAGTAATACTGCATGGTACCCATCCCATGGGTCCCAAATCTCCAGGTTCAAGGGCATCTTCCTACATCGAAAGCATGCATGAGAAACCAAGAAGATGGTACACCGTGTGATCCGGAAAGGTTTTCAAAACGCACCTCATTTCTCATCTCCTTGTGCTCGGGTTTGCCATTCCAGCCACTTTACTAGCAATCTCCCTCCTTGGAGAATCAGCACCTTTAACCTCCTGTTCCGTACAGGTTGCAATTTGTCCTGAGGATGAACGGGAAGAGGGGGAACCAATGAGAGACTAGCTCTAGGTGTTGGGACAGGCACAGGTTACTCTATTTTCCCATCAGGAAGAAGAATTAACCACAGGCTCAGCCTGCCGCCCGGGACCAGAATAGGGCCTGAAGCAATCCTGCGCTTTTGCGGCCAGCTCCCAAGAAAGCGAGTTGAAAAATGGAGCTCAGGGGCACTGCAATTCACAAACCTGCAGACTTATAAATGATGACTCTCGTCCACAAATATATTGAGGGAAGGCAACGAAGAGGATTGGAAAGCAAGGCAGAATTGCAGGAAACAGATTTCAGGAGGGAGATTCGAATCGCCTTTAAAGCACAGGAAAAGCGGCAAAACCTCGACAATGATGCCCTTGGCCAAAAAGGGCGTATGCGTTTTTTCCTGAATATATTCAGGAAAAAACGCATACGCCCTTTTTGGCCAACCAAGCAACCTGGAAAGGCAAATCAGCGCTACAAAGAAGTCTCGCTTCCCATCGGTCAAAAGGGCCATGCTGAATAAAGTGTCAAAACCAGAAATGCAAAACAGGCCATGGAGAAACGGGAGCCTGGCTACGCTGATGGGCGGGATGTAAATTGCCAACAGCCACTCTGGAGAAGTGCACGGTGTGTCCTGAAACATCGAAAAAAATCAGCTTAGGGAGCATAGGGCACTTCCACTCATGGGCGTATAAATTGGGAAAACTAAAAATCAGCAAGACACAGGCACCCCAAAGTTTAGGGCTGCTCTGTTGACCAGAACCTCCACTTCGTTACACCTTAAATATCCCAGGAAAGAGAAAAATGGATAAAGAAGTTGTGGTCCTTATGTACAAAGGAATATCACTCAGCCATGAAATCAACGTCATAAGGCTAGTAGCAGCAAGATGAGTGGATTTAGGTAGGACGATTCTAAGTGAAATAAGTCACACAGAAAAAGATACTTATCATAAGATATCACTTATAGAGGGAATATAAAAACCGCTACCCTTGAACTGAATTACAAATCAGAGCAGGGTAACACGTTTAGAAAACACACTATGGCTGCTTAACGGGAAAGGTGAGGTGGGGTGATGCATAAAACAAGGGTTTCAAATTAGCTCAGATACCGTTCCATAAACCCAATAGGTAATAGACAAGACCTACTCCTTGCTCAGTGAATTGGACTCAACACCCCCTATTCACCGCCCAAGAATATATCTGACTAGTAAGAATCTTAAAACCTATGCATTGATATCTCTCTCTAAGTGAGTCCAGTGGGTGTAAAGTGGCAAAAACACAGCAGTGAAAAGCAGGTAAACCCCATTATAAAAATCAATTACTTTTAAAAACCCGTGAAACAAAGACAGTGAAAGAGAGAGAAATTCTTACAAAATTCGTTCAGGGGCTGTGATGCCACCTGGATTGACCATATCTAGACCCACAGCTGATTGAGACATAAGGGTGGAAACTCTTGGGGCTGAGAGGTTTGGTGAGGTTGGGTGAGCAAACGCAGACCCTTTAAAGTAATACTGCATGGTACCCATCCCATGGGTCCCAAATCTCCAGGTTCAAGGGCATCTTCCTACATCGAAAGCATGCATGAGAAACCAAGAAGATGGTACACCGTGTGATCCGGAAAGGTTTTCAAAACGCACCTCATTTCTCATCTCCTTGTGCTCGGGTTTGCCATTCCAGCCACTTTACTAGCAATCTCCCTCCTTGGAGAATCAGCACCTTTAACCTCCTGTTCCGTACAGGTTGCAATTTGTCCTGAGGATGAACGGGAAGAGGGGGAACCAATGAGAGACTAGCTCTAGGTGTTGGGACAGGCACAGGTTACTCTATTTTCCCATCAGGAAGAAGAATTAACCACAGGCTCAGCCTGCCGCCCGGGACCAGAATAGGGCCTGAAGCAATCCTGCGCTTTTGCGGCCAGCTCCCAAGAAAGCGAGTTGAAAAATGGAGCTCAGGGGCACTGCAATTCACAAACCTGCAGACTTATAAATGATGACTCTCGTCCACAAATATATTGAGGGAAGGCAACGAAGAGGATTGGAAAGCAAGGCAGAATTGCAGGAAACAGATTTCAGGAGGGAGATTCGAATCGCCTTTAAAGCACAGGAAAAGCGGCAAAACCTCGACAATGATGCCCTTGGCCAAAAAGGGCGTATGCGTTTTTTCCTGAATATATTCAGGAAAAAACGCATACGCCCTTTTTGGCCAACCAAGCAACCTGGAAAGGCAAATCAGCGCTACAAAGAAGTCTCGCTTCCCATCGGTCAAAAGGGCCATGCTGAATAAAGTGTCAAAACCAGAAATGCAAAACAGGCCATGGAGAAACGGGAGCCTGGCTACGCTGATGGGCGGGATGTAAATTGCCAACAGCCACTCTGGAGAAGTGCACGGTGTGTCCTGAAACATCGAAAAAACTCAGCTTAGGGAGCATAGGGCACTTCCACTCATGGGCGTATAAATTGGGAAAACTAAAAATCAGCAAGACACAGGCACCCCAAAGTTTAGGGCTGCTCTGTTGACAAGAACCTCCACTTCGTTACACCTTAAATATCCCAGGAAAGAGAAAAATGGATAAAGAAGTTGTGGTCCTTATGTACAATGGAATATCACTCAGCCATGAAATCAACGTCATAAGGCTAGTAGCAGCAAGATGAGTGGATTTAGGTAGGACGATTCTAAGTGAAATAAGTCACACAGAAAAAGATACTTATCATAAGATATCACTTATAGAGGGAATATAAAAACCGCTACCCTTGAACTGAATTACAAATCAGAGCAGGGTAACACGTTTAGAAAACACAGTATGGCTGCTTAACGGGAAAGGTGAGGTGGGGTTATGCATAAAACAAGGGTTTCAAATTAGCTCAGATACCGTTCCATAAACCCAATAGGTAATAGACAAGACCTACTCCTTGCTCAGTGAATTGGACTCAACACCCCCTATTCACCGCCCAAGAATATATCTGACTAGTAAGAATCTTAAAACCTATGCATTGATATCTCTCTGTAAGTGAGTCCAGTGGGTGTAAAGCGGCAAAAACACAGCAGTGAAAAGCAGGTAAACCCCATTTTAAAAATCAATTACTTTTAAAAACCCGTGAAACAAAGACAGTTAAAGAGAGAGAAATTCTTACAAAATTCGTTCAGGGGCTGTGATGCCACCTGGATTGACCATATCTAGACCCACAGCTGATTGAGACATAAGGGTGGACACTCTTGGGGCTGAGAGGTTTGGTGAGGTTGGGTGAGCAAACGCAGACCCTTTAAAGTAATACTGCGTGGTACCCATCCCATGGGTCCCAAATCTCCAGGTTCAAGGGCATCTTCCTACATCGAAAGCATGCATGAGAAACCCAGAAGATGGTACACCGTGTGATCCGGAAAGGTTTTCAAAACGCACCTCATTTCTCATCTCCTTGTGCTCGGCTTTGCCATTCCAGCCACTTTACTAGCAATCTCCCTCCTTGGAGAATCAGCACCTTTAACCTCCTGTTCCGAACAGGTTGCAATTTGTCCTGAGGATGAACGGGAAGAGGGGGAACCAATGAGAGACTAGCTCTAGGTGTTGGGACAGGCACAGGTCACTCTATTTTCCCATCAGGAAGAAGAATTAACCACAGGCTCAGCCTGCCGCCCGGGACCAGAATAGGGCCTGAAGCAATCCTTGCGCTTTTGCGGCCAGCTCCCAAGAAAGCGAGTTGAAAAATGGAGCTCAGGGGCACTGCAATTCACAAACCTGCAGACTTATAAATGATGACTCTCGTCCACAAATATATTGAGGGAAGGCAACGAAGAGGATTGGAAAGCAAGGCAGAATTGCAGGAAACAGATTTCAGGAGGGAGATTCGAATCGCCTTTAAAGCACAGGAAAAGCGGCAAAACCTCGACAATGATGCCCTTGGCCAAAAAGGGCGTATGCGTTTTTTCCTGAATATATTCAGGAAAAAACGCATACGCCCTTTTTGGCCAACCAAGCAACCTGGAAAGGCAAATCAGCGCTACAAAGAAGTCTCGCTTCCCATCGGTCAAAAGGGCCATGCTGAAGAAAGTGTCAAAACCAGAAATGCAAAACAGGCCATGGAGAAACGGGAGCCTGGCTACGCTGATGGGCGGGATGTAAATTGCCAACAGCCACTCTGGAGAAGTGCACGGTGTGTCCTGAAACATCGAAAAAAATCAGCTTAGGGAGCATAGGGCACTTCCACTCATGGGCGTATAAATTGGGAAAACTAAAAATCAGCAAGACACAGGCACCCCAAAGTTTAGGGCTGCTCTGTTGACAAGAACCTCCACTTCGTTACACCTTAAATATCCCAGGAAAGAGAAAAATGGATAAAGAAGTTGTGGTCCTTATGTACAATGGAATATCACTCAGCCATGAAATCAACGTCATAAGGCTAGTAGCAGCAAGATGAGTGGATTTAGGTAGGACGATTCTAAGTGAAATAAGTCACACAGAAAAAGATACTTATCATAAGATATCACTTATAGAGGGAATATAAAAACCGCTACCCTTGAACTGAATTACAAATCAGAGCAGGGTAACACGTTTAGAAAACACACTATGGCTGCTTAACGGGAAAGGTGAGGTGGGGTGATGCATAAAACAAGGGTTTCAAATTAGCTCAGATACCGTTCCATAAACCCAATAGGTAATAGACAAGACCTACTTCTTGCTCAGTGAATTGGACTCAACACCCCCTATTCACCGCCCAAGAATATATCTGACTAGTAAGAATCTTAAAACCTATGCATTGATATCTCTCTGTAAGTGAGTCCAGTGGGTGTAAAGCGGCAAAAACACAGCAGTGAAAAGCAGGTAAACCCCATTATAAAAATCAATTACTTTTAAAAACCCGTGAAACAAAGACAGTGAAAGAGAGAGAAATTCTTACAAAATTCGTTCAGGGGCTGTGATGCCACCTGGATTGACCATATCTAGACCCACAGTTGAATGAGACATAAGGGTGGACACTCTTGGGGCTGAGAGGTTTGGTGAGGTTGGGTGAGCAAACGCAGACCCTTTAAAGTAATACTGCGTGGTACCCATCCCATGGGTCCCAAATCTCCAGGTTCAAGGGCATCTTCCTACATCGAAAGCATGCATGAGAAACCCAGAAGATGGTACACCGTGTGATCCGGAAAGGTTTTCAAAACGCACCTCATTTCTCATCTCCTTGTGCTCGGGTTTGCCATTCCAGCCGCTTTACTAGCAATCTCCCTCCTTTGAGAATCAGCACCTTTAACCTCCTGTTCCGTACAGGTTGCAATTTGTCCTGAGGATGAACGGGAAGAGGGGGAACCAATGAGAGACCAGCTCTAGGTGTTGCGACAGGCACAGGTCACTCTATTTTCCCATCAGGAAGAAGAATTAACCACAGGCTCAGCCTGCCGCCCGGGACCAGAATAGGGCCTGAAGCAATCCTGCGCTTTTGCGGTTAGCTCCCAAGAAAGAGAGTTGAAAAATGGAGCTCAGGGGCACTGCAATTCACAAACCTGCAGACTTATAAATGATGACTCTCGTCCACAAATATATTGAGGGAAGGCAACGAAGAGGATTGGAAAGCAAGGCAGAATTGCAGGAAACAGATTTCAGGAGGGAGATTCGAATCGCCTTTAAAGCACAGGAAAAGCGGCAAAACCTCGACAATGATGCCCTTGGCCAAAAAGGGCGTATGCGTTTTTTCCTGAATATATTCAGGAAAAAACGCATACGCCCTTTTTGGCCAACCAAGCAACCTGGAAAGGCAAATCAGCGCTACAAAGAAGTCTCGCTTCCCATCGGTCAAAAGGGCCATGCTGAATAAAGTGTCAAAACCAGAAATGCAAAACAGGCCATGGAGAAACGGGAGCCTGGCTACGCTGATGGGCGGGATGTAAATTGCCAACAGCCACTCTGGAGAAGTGCACGGTGTGTCCTGAAACATCGAAAAAAATCAGCTTAGGGAGCATAGGGC